>NW_019154085.1:70971777-71009668 GCF_002288905.1 Enhydra lutris kenyoni | reverse complement strand
TCTTGCCTTCCTCTACAGTGCTATATATTTTAGGGTTTATTCCTAGCACCAGGACCCCAAGGAAGGGAGTAAATTTTGTACTAATACAAATAACACTAGCTACTGTATTAAACAAATAAACAAAACAAGAATTTCAGTGTCTTAACCCGATGAAAGTTTTGTTTTCACTCACGAAATAGAGCTGGGTGGTGACAGGTCAGTGGGTACCCTCCTCCACGAAGTCATTCAAGGATCCAGGATGTTGAAAGCAAAGTCACCTCCAACATGTGGTTTCCAACAGGGTCATGTTCATTCCAGCTAGTCAGAAGACTAAAGAGCATGAGGCTTAAAGATGGCAGAACTGGAGGAGTCTGAGCTCATCTCATACCATGCATACAACTAGATAACACTCACTCTTGCCTTCCTCTACAGTGCTATATATTTTAGGGTTTATTCCTAGCACCAGGACCCCAAGGAAGGGAGTAAATTTTGTACTAATACAAATAACACTAGCTACTGTATTAAACAAATAAACAAAACAAGAATTTCAGTGTCTTAACCCGATGAAAGTTTTGTTTTCACTCACGAAATAGAGCTGGGTGGTGACAGGTCAGTGGGTACCCTCCTCCACGAAGTCATTCAAGGATCCAGGATGTTGAAAGCAAAGTCACCTCCAACATGTGGTTTCCAACAGGGTCATGTTCATTCCAGCTAGTCAGAAGACTAAAGAGCATGAGGCTTAAAGATGGCAGAACTGGAGGAGTCTGAGCTCATCTCATACCATGCATACAACTAGATAACACTCACATCAGTGTAAATAAACCAGAAAATGACTGGTAAACAGACTCTCCACAGCTAAATGTAGAGAAAAATCCACATCGAAGAGGACAGGAAGGGCAAAGATGTGTTGCGGGTCAAAAGGACTCTTGTAATTGGCCACAAAAGGGAGAGATGCTGCTGGCATGGAGAGAGGAGAGAAACAGACCCTCACCCCGGGGACCCCAGGCACCCCAGGCATGGCATGTGGAAGATGAATCCCCATAACATTTGCCTTTGAAGGCTCAAGGGACCTGCCCAACCAAGCACCTGGTCCAACTTGACTAAAGCCTGTCTCTCTGTCTACTTGTGATCTCTGTCAAATAAACGAACAAAATCTTTAAAAAAAAAAAAAAAATCAGTGAGCTTGGCTCTGGCAAAGCCAGGAAAGTGATAGGAAACTGAGTGCCCACCCTTAAAGAGGCAGCAAAACAAACAGTCCTGTGGAAACACAGCATAGAACAGCAGTTAGAAAATACCTGGAGACTTCTCCAAAAATAAAAGAGCTGATGGGCACCATTTTCCTCCTCCACACCCCAGCCTAGATACACAGACACCTGCGGGAACCAACAGAGTGTCAACACTTTCCACCTAGCTTGCTAATAGTTCATCTTGCGCCTATGTTCTCCTGCAGACTTGTCCCCTCCACCCCAGCCTGGGCAGTTTTCCCAGGCAGATGCAGTTCCCCTCTCACCAGGCACCAGGTAGACCTTCTGGCATTGCCCGCCCTGCCCCCAAGTTCTCCTGCAGACCTTCATCCTCCAATATGCCTTTGGTCAAAGCCTATCTGAAGCAGTGTCACAAGGCTTGCAGTGTGCAAGTAGCCCTTGCAGGGGCCAGAACTTCTCCATAGTGACTCCTGCCCTGGGCAGAGGGGAACATAACCACACACACCAGTCAGACTGTAGCCCCAAGAGTGGGCTGGGAACCAACAGTTGATCTGTTTGCAGACCTGGCCCACCCACAAAAGCGTCTTAGAGGACAACACAGGGAGAGTTCCTTGCATTTTGGGGCTACTGCATCTCTGGCAAACACCTGGTCTGACTTGACTAAAGCCCAAAATGGCCCCAGACTGGCCCACTAAAAACACAGGGACCAAACCCTATCCACAACAGTCAGAGAGTCATCACAGACAACTGGACTGAAGGCAAATACAACTCACCACATGGTAAGATGCACACAACACACATGGGAGAAACCCCTGAAGTGACAGGTTCACTAGACATTGTACTGCAGGGCACCACAGGACCTCTTTTTCATAAGGCCACTACTTTCAAGAGCAGGAGACACAGCTGACTTTCCAAACACAGAAACAGACACAGAGAGTTAGACAAAATGAGGAAACAGAGGAATATGTCCCAAATGAAAGAATAGGACAAAATCACAGCAAGTCTCAAATGGAGACAAGTAATATTCCTGATAATTTCTTTTTAAGATTTTATTTTTAAGTAATCTCTACACCCAATATGGGGCTTGAACTTACAACCCTGAGATCAAGAGTTGCATGCTTTTCCAACTGATCCAGGTTGGTGCCCCAGATAGATAATTTAAATTAATGATCATAAAGATACTTACTGGACTTGAGAAAAGAATGGAAGACCTCAGTGAGACCATCAACAAAGAGACAGAAAACATAAAAAAGAACCAATCAGAGATGAATAACTCAATAACTGAAATTAAAAATACACTAGAAAGAATAGCAGACCAGAGGAAGCAGAAGACCAGATCAATGACCTAGAGAACAGAGTAATAGAAAGCAATCAAGCTGAACAGGAGAGAGAAAAATGAATAATATTAATAAAAATAGATTAAGAGTACTCAGTGATGTCATCAAGCATAATAACATTCACATTACAGGGATCCCAGAAGAAGAGAGAGAAAAGAGGGCAGAAAATTTATATGAAGAAATGACAGTTGAAAACTTCTCAAATCTGGGGAAGAAAAAAGAAATCTAGAGACAGGAGACAACAAAATCAACCCAAGGAGATCCACACCAAAACAAAGAAAAGTTTAAAAAGTACTAATAAAGAGAGAATTTTAAAAGCAGTAAGAGAGGGGCACCTGGGTGGCTCAGTTGGTAAATGGCTGCTTTTGGCTCAGGTCATGATCTCATCATCCTGAGATTGAGCCCCACATCAGGCTCCCTGCTCAGCAGAGAGCCTACTTCTCCCTCTCCCTCTGCCTGCCACTCTGCCTACTTGTGCTCTCTCTCTGTCTCTCTGTCAAATAAATAAATAAGGGCACCTGGGTGGCTCAGTGCGTTAAAGCCTCTGCCTTCGGCTCAGGTCATGGTCCCAGGGTCCTGGGATCAAGCCCTGCATCAGGCTCTCTGCTCATGGGGAGCCTGCTTCCCTTCCTCTCTCTCTGCCTGCTTCTCTGCCTACTTGTGATCTGTGTCTGTCAAATAAATGAATAAAATCTTTAAAAAAAAATCTTAAAATAGATAAAATATATATTTTTAAGAAAAGCAGTAAGAGAAAAGAAAACAGTCACGTAAGGGAAAACCCAATAATGTTATCAGCTGATTTTTCAGTAGAAATTTTGCAGGCCAGAAGAGAGTAGCATGACAAACAAACAAACAAAACACCAAAAAACCCTGCAACCAAGAATACTCTATCCAGCAAGGCTATCATTCAGGGTAGAGGTAGAGATAAAGAGTTTCCCAGGTAAACAAATTTAAAGGAATTCACAAGCACTAAATCAGCCTTACAAGAAATGTTAAAGAGGACTCTGTGAGTAGAAAGGAAAGACCATAAGCAGGAGTAGGAAAAGTAGGAAGCACGAAAGTATATCTATAAAATTAAGTATATCTATAAAAAATCAGTCAAGGGAATCACAAAATAAAAGAATGAAAAGTATGACACCATATATCTAAAAATGGTGGGGAGAAAAATAAAAAGTTAGTGCTTTTAGAATGGGTTCAAACTTAAACAACCATCAACTTAATATAGACTGCTATAGGCACAAGATGTTACAAATAAACCTGATGGTAGCCCAAATCAAAAACCAGTAATAGCTATGCAAAAAATAGAAAGGAAACCAAGTATATCACTAATGAAAGCCAGCAAACTACAAGAGAAGAGAACAAGAGAAGAAAGGAGCAGAGAAGACCTATAAAAACAACCATAAAACAAGTAACACAATGGCAATAAGTACATACCGATCAATCATTACTTTAAATGTAAATGGACTAACTGCTCCAGTCAAAAGACATACAAATGGATAAAAAAAACAAGACCCATCTATATGGTGCCTACAAGAGACTCATTTCAAACCCAAAGATACATGCAGATTGCAAGTGAAGAAATGGGCTAAATGGGTGAAGGGTATTAAGGAGGGCACTTTTTGTGTTGAGCCCTGGGTGTTATATCTAAGTGATGAATCACTAAGTTCTACTCCTGAAACCAATATATGTCAACTAACTAGAATTGAAATAAAAATTTGGAAGAATGAATGAATGAATGAATGAATAAAAAGAAATAAAGTGAAGGAATGGAAAAACCATTCATCATGCAAATGGAAGTGAAAAGGAAGCCAGGGTAGGAATACTTACATTGGACAAAATAGAGTTTAAAACAAAGACTGTAACAAGAGACAAAGAAGAACACTACATAGTCATAGTCATAGTCATAAAATAAAATTGTTATACCCAATAAGAAGGTATAACAATTGTAAATATTTATGCACCAAACATGGAACACCCAAATACATAAAGCAGCTAAAAACAAACATACAGGAAGTAATTGACAGTAACGGAATAACAGTGCAGGACTTTACCGCCCCACTTAAACCAATCATCCAGACAGAAAATCAATTAAAAAAACAGTGGCTTTGGACCAGGAGGATTTAACAGATATATTCAGAATATTCCATCATAAAACAGTGGGACACACATTCTTTTCAATTGTACATGGAATATTCTCCAGAATAGATCATATCTTAGGTGACAAAACCAATACAAACAAGTTCAAAAAGACTGAAGTCATACCGTGCATCTTTTCTGACCACAACACTATGAAACTAGAAATCAACCACAAGAAAAAAATCTGCAAAGAACACAAATACACGGAGGTTAAATAACATGCTACCAAACAATGAATGGGTCAACCAAGAAATAAGAGAGGAAATCAAAAAATATGTGGAGACAAATAAAAATGAAAACACAACAGTCCAAAATCTTTGGGATACAATAAAAGCTGTTCTAAGAGGGAAGTTTGCAGCAATGAGAAACTACCTCAAGAAGCAAGAAAAATCTCAAATAAATAACTGAAACTTATACCTAATGAAGATAGAGAAAGAAGAACAAACAAAACCCCAAACCAGTAGAAGAAAGGAAATTAGATTAGAGCAGAAATAAATGAAATAGAAACTAAAAAGAAAGAGAAAGAGAGAGAAGACTGATGAAACCAGGAGCTGGTTCTTTAAAAAGATCAACAAAATTGATAAACCTGTAAACAGACTCATCAGGAAGGAAGAAAGGAAGCAAGCACAAAAGGAAGCAAGTCAGTCAGCCCACCCAAGTAAACAACATCAGAAATGAGAGAGGAGTAATAACAACTGACACCACAGAGATACAAAAGGATTATAAGAAAATGTTATGAAAAATTATATATCAACAAATTGGCCAACCTAGAAGAAATGGATAAATTCCTAGAAACATATAACTTCCCAAAACTGATTCAGGAATAAACAGGAAATTTGAACAGACAGATTACTATCAATGAAATTGAATCAGTAATCAAAAAACTCCCAAGAAACAAAAGTCCAGGACCAGATAGCTTCACCGGTGAATTCTACCAAACATGTATTATTTATTTATTTATTTGGGTGGAGTGGTTTGGGTAAGAGGGAGAGGGAGACAGAGAATCTTAAGCAGGCTCACCCCAGTACAGAGCCTGAGGCAGGGCTTGATCTCACAACTCCAAGATCATGACCTGAGCCAAAATCAAGAGTTGGATGCTTAACCAACTGAGGCACTCAGGAGCCCCTCTACCAAAATTTAAAGAATTTTATTCTTTTTTTTTTTAAGATTTTATTTTTTTGATAGAGAAATCACAAGTAGGCAGAGAGGCAGGCAGAAAGGGCGGGTGGAGGGGGAGTAAGCGGGCCCCCTGCTGAAAAGAGAGCCTGATATGGGGCTCAATCCCAGGGCCCCAAGATCATGACCTGAGCTGAAGGCAGAGGCTTAACCCACTGAGCTACCCAGACACCCCAAGAATTTTATTCTTTAAAGAAAATTAGTGAATTCTATTCTTCTGAAACTATTTGAAAAAAAATAGAAGAGAAAGGAAAGCTTCCAAAATCATTCCATGAGGCCCTGATACCAAAACCGGATAGACACTACAAAAAAAGAGAAATATAGGCCAATAACTCCAATGAACATAGATGCAAAAATCCTTGCAAAATATTAGCAAACTGCATCAAACAATACGTTAAAAAAGTCATTCATCACCATCAGGTGGGATTTATTCTCAGTATACGAGGGTGGTTCAATATTTGCAAATCAGTCAATGTGATACATCACATTGTGATACATCACATCAACAAGAGAAAGGAGAGGGGCACCTGATTGGCTCAGTTGATAGAACATGTGACTCTTCATCTCAGGATTGTAAGTTCAAGCCCTGTGTTGGGTATAGAGATCACTTAAAAATAAAATCTAAACAAACAAACAGAAAGACAAGAAAAAGGATTAAAACAATATGACCATTTCAACAGATGCAGAAAAAGCATTTGACAAAGTACAATATCCATTCTTGATAAAAATCCTTAACAAAGTAGATTTAGAAGAAACATACCTCAACATAATAAAGGCCATTTATGAAAAACCCACAGCTAACATCATACTTAATGGTGGAAAACTGAGAGCTTTTCCCCTGAGATCAGGAATAAGACAAGGATAACCACTCACCATTTATTTATTTATTTATTTATTTTAAGTAGGCTCCATGCCCAGCCTGGAGCCCAACATGGGACTTGAACTCATGACCCTGAGACCAAGGTGAGCTGAGATCAAGTTATCGAGCTGACATCGAGAATCAGATGCTTAACCTCCTGAGCCACCCAGGTGCTCTCACTGCTTTTGTTCAGCATTGTACTGGAAGTCCTAGCCACAGCAATCTGACAAGAAAAAGAAATAAAAGACATCCAAATTGGTAAGGAAGAGATAAAATTTTCACTATTTCCAGATGACATGCTATTATGTATAGAAAACCCTAAAGAATTCACCAAAAAACTACTAGAAGTGATAAAGGAATTCAGTAAGGTCACAGGACACAAAATCAATATACAGAAATCCACTGCATTTCCATACACTAATAATGAAGTAGCAGAAAGAGAAATTAAGAAAACAATCCCATTTATAACTGCATCAAAATAATAAAATATCTAGGAATTAATCAAGGAGCCAAAGGAGCTATACTCTGAAATCTATAAAACATTGATGAAAGAAAGTGAAGACAACACAAACAAATGAAAAGATATTCCATGCTCATGGATTGGAAGAACACATATTGTTAAAATGTCCATACAACCCAAAGCAATCTACAAATTAAATGCAATCCCTATCAAAATACTAACAGCATTGTTCACAGAACAGATAACACTAAAATTTGTGGGAACCACAAAAGATCCTGAATACCCAAGGCGATCTTTAAAAAGAAGAACAAACTGGAGGTATCACAATCCCAGGTACCAAGATATAATACAGAGCTATAGTAATCAAAACACTATTGTACTGGCACAAAAAGAGACACATAGAGCAATAGAACAGACTAGAGAGCACAGAAATACAACCATGATTATGTGGTGAATTAATCTTTGACAAAGGAGGCAAGAATATGCAATGGGAAAAAGACAGTCTCTTCAACTGGTGTTAGGAAAACTGGACAGCTACTTGCAAAAGAATGAAACTGGACCACTTTCTCACACCATACACAAAAATAAACTGAAAATGAATTAAAGGCCTAAATGTGAGGCCTGAAACCATAAAAATCCTAGAAGAGAGGATTTTGACATTGGCCATAGCAACATTTTTCTGGCTATGTCTCCCAAGGCAAGGGAAACAAAAGCAAAAATAAACTATTGGGACTACATCAAAATAAAAAATTTCTGCACAGTAAGGAAACAATCAACAAAACTAAAAGACAACCCACCGAATGGGGGAAGATATTTGCAGATGACATGTGCAATAAAAAGTTAGTATCCAGAATATATAAAGAACTTACACAACTCAAAAAAACAAGTAATCCAACCAAAAAAATGGGCAGAAGGCATGAACAGACATTTCTCCAAAGAAGATATGTAAATGGCCATCAGACACATGAAAAGATGCTTAACATCACTGGTCATCAGGAAAATGCAAATGAAAACCACAATGAGGGGCGCCTGAGTGGCTCAGTCAGTTAAGCGTCTGCCTTCGGCTCAGGTCATGATCCCAGGGTCCCGGGATTGAGCCCTGCATAGGGCTCCTTGCTCAGATGGGTGGGGGGAGCCTGCTTCTCCCTCTGCCTGCAGCTCCCCCTGCTTGTGTGTGCACGCCTCTCTCTCTCTGGCAAATAAATAAAATATAAAGATGAAATGAAATAAAATAAATTAAAAAACAAAAAACAGAACCACAATGAGATATCATCTCACACCGGTCAGAATGTCTAAACAACAGCAACAACACAGGAAACAAGTGTTGGCGAGGATGCAGAGAAAGGGGAACCCTCTTACACCGCTGGTGGGAATGCAAGCTGGTGCAGTCACTGTGGAAAACGGTATGGAGGTTCCTCAAAAAGTTGGAAATAGAACTACCCCATGATCTAATAATACCACTCCTGGGTATTTACCCAAAGGATGCAAAAACACTAATTCAAAAATATATATGCGCCCCTATGATCCTTGCAGCATTATCTACAATACCCAAATTATGGAAGCAGCCCAAATGTCAACTGACTGATGAATGAATAAAAAAGAAGTGGCATATACACACACGGAATATTGGTCACAAAAAAGAAGGACATATTGCCATTTACAATAACATGGATGAACCTAGAGTGTTCCTAAGTAACCCTAAGTGAAATAAGTCAGTAAGTAACTAGGAACCCTAAGTGAAATAAGTCAGTCAAAAAAAGAGAAATAACATACAATTTCACTTATATGTGGAATTAAGAAACAAAACAAATGAACAAAGGGGAGCAAGAAGAGACAGATCCCCAAAACCGGCTCTTAACTGTAGAGAACAGATGGTCACCTGAGGGGAGATGAGTGGGGGGATGGGAGAAAAAGGTGAGGAGTACACTTACCACGAGCACTGAGTAAAGAGTTGTTGAATGACTATATTGTACACCTGAAACGAATTAACACTTTATTAATGATCCTGGATACTTTCTTTTTTAAAAAAAGATTTTATTTATTTTTTGAGAGAGAGAGAACATAAGCAGGGGGAGCAGGGGCAGAGGCAGAGGGAGAAGCAGACTCCCTGCTGAGCAGGGAGCCTGATGTGGGGCTCCATCCCAGGACCCTGAGATCATGATCTGAGTCAAAGACAGATGCTTAACAAACTGAGCCACCCAGATGCCCAATACTAGATACTTAAAAGTTTAAAAAGGAAAGAAGACTAGGAGGGCATGGACACGCTCTGCTGAGAGGTTTGTGAGGCTCAAAATTTCTCCTCACATTTTATTTTCTAGAATTGAGTCACATGGCTCCATCAAGATTCAAGGAACCAGGTGGAAGGATGTGTTTTCTCCTAGGCCGTCAGAGTGCAATAATCCGGAAAGGAGAGAACCAGTTTTTTAGTGGTTAGTGAGCTGATCTCCCACAACTTAAACAGAAAAAATATAAATAACGTCCATGTGCAGCTCTCTCCTGTACCTTCCAAGACTTTTCTCTAATGACCTATTTGGACCCACTAGAATGGGCAGAGTGGTTAGGATGCTGTCCTTGGACCTGACATGAGGGACTTTCCTCACCTGATTCAGTTTGAGAAAAAGGAAGGAACAGGCAGGGTCTCTTTAAATAACTGCTTCCTTTCCGTTTTGGTACAAATACTCTTCAGACTGAGCAATTACTAACTGCTGGCTTTTAGGGTGGTGGTTGTTTATTAACAAAGAAATTATAAAGTTGAACCATTCTTCCCTGAGCGAGAGTAGGCAGAGAATGGACGAAGAGAGTAGGAGCCTGGAACAAGTGGTTACGCAGTGGGACATTTCGTCGGTAATTATGCTTCACTTGAATGACAGTACGTGGGAGGCAGGCAGTTAGCTCCTGCTAATGGCGCACCATGGGACAGGTATTGCCTAGCACAGAGACAGAGGCTGGAACGGCCACTCCAGGGGCCAATAAAACCAGTTTTATGGAAGAAGCCATCTTTGTTAAAAAACAAACCCAACCAAACGTGGAATTCCCCGACAGGAGATGCAGCACCAACCCCAGTCTTCTCAAATTCAGTCCGCACAAGAGCCCCATGCCCTCTCAGGCTAGAATGAACCAGAGCAAACGAACTGTCCTGTGTGTAGAATGTGGACCTCTGTGATTCAGGGTGATCAGGGTCTTACACAAAGAGCTGACGATCTACTCAGACTCAGGGGCCCTGATCCAAATCAATCCACCTAGATGAGGGTCTGGTTTATACAAAAAGGAGGGGGTTGCGCACCAGTGAAGAGAATTCGTTCCCTACTCTATGTTGTCTTTTTATTATTAAATCTAATTCATGGTGCCTTTAAAACACAATGTGGTTCACACTCAACTCGCCAAGGGTATATCAGTTATGTAAAGCGAGGCACCCTGTAATTCTGTGAGGCTCTCAGCGAGTCCCTGGGCTCCGGGGCTCTGGGCAGCCCAGCTGTCCCTGCCACAAACAGGTGGTGTAAGACAATAGCTCCGCTGAGCCAACTCTCTTTCCAAAGCCTCTAGCAGCCAAGCTCCCAGCCAGAGACAGCTTGCAAGCAGCACGGCCACTCCTCGCACACCAGTCCACACCAGCGCCCACAGCCCATGGAGCCCCGGCCGCTCCTCCTGCTCCTCGGGCTCTGCTCAGGTAAGTGCCAGGGCCGAGGGGCTCTCCTGTGAGGCTGAAGCATTAGCCGTTCCCAGGAACCAGGGTCTTGCTTCCTCCTGGGAACACAGGATGGCAGGCCTTCATCAGCCTGAGGCTCTTCAGTCAGTTCTCACTCTGGTTGGCTTGATTCGGTTTGTGGATGATTTCTGGTTTGTGTTACTCAGTGAAGATGGGAGCTGCCTGGTCAGAGGCTACAAAGTAGACATGCAGGCCCCTCCTGCCATCAGGGCCTGGGGTCTCCTCACCCGTATGATCAGACTCAGCACCCCTGTGACCATCCGAGAGCAACTACAGGGACTTGGAGTGACATCTTATAATTACAATTTGGATAACATTCCTTTTACTGCTCTGGCAGGATTCTGATGATGAAGAGGCCTGATTGACAGCTGCATGTGCAGGAGAGAGAAACCTATTAATAATTGTAACTAAGCTCTTTCCATAAGAGATTAAATATTTGGTCTTTTTTTTTTTTTTTAACTTTAGCAGTTAAAAAAAAAAAGTCGTATGAACGCACTTCTGCCCTACTCTTTTACTTTATGTAGGTTTGGGTTGGAATTGAAACTATAAAACCTTGCTCAGCCCTTGACCTGCATTCCTCTCCGGAATGTGTCAGCACACAGCAGCTGAAACGCTAGCCTGAATCCTAGACTTCCGGTGGGGGGAAGTAGGGGATGTGTGCTGATTGCTTCACATAAAAGTTTACTGGTAATATCATCTCACCTGAGAAATAAGACGGCTGACAGAGCGTGATGTCTCTTCTCTAATACTGCTCTGACACACACAGACCTGCTGGGCAAAAAAGGTAAACAGCTTTATTGTTAAGGTTTTCCAAGAGCGGAGTTCGGGGAAGTAGCCCAAGCTCAGATAAATTACAGCCTGTGGGATTTGGACTTGATCCAACCAAAACTGGCCTGTGGTAGTGGGGTGTGTATGTGTGTGTGTGTGCACATGTGTGTACGTGTGTGCACTCATGTGCCTGTAAACACTACACTCAATGAAAATTCTTAAGTGATGAGCTTACACATGAAAATCCTTAAATGATCTCTCAGGTCTTCAAAGGCCTCTGGAAAACGCATGTTTACCTATCTAAAAAGGTATGTGATGTATATTTAGACCAAACCTAGAGTTTCCTGGTATCAGTTCACAGAGGGGCTCAAAGAAATTTAGAGCGAGATCAGGCAGTCCCACAACTTCAATTTGTTATTACAGGGAATCCGAGGCTGAAAGATGTGAACTGACCCGCCTGGGGTCACTTAGTTTACAAATGTTGGAACATGGCCAGTTGGAGACTGTCTATGATGTGCCTCGTCAGAAAACCCAGCCTGAAATTGCCAAAGGTAGCAAGAGGTACAGAGCCAGGTTGAGATAAGAATTAGTTAGCCAAAGTGACTGGTACCATTTCAGAATTCCTTTCGCCCAATCCAGTGGGCTGTTCCTCCAAAAAATGCAAATTGAACCAGTATGGTACAAAAAGAACACTTTGAAACTGTGGCTGGTTCAATTCTATTTTTTAAAGACTTGATTTATTTATTTGACAGAGAGATCACAAGTAGGCAGGGAGGCAGGCAGAAAGAGAGGGGGAAGTAGGATCCCCGCTGAGCAGAGAGCCCGATGCTGGGCTCCATCCCAGGACCCTGGGATCATGACCTGAGCCGAAGGCAGAGGCTTTAACCCACTGAGCCACCCAGGTGTCCCTGGTTCAGTTCTTTGTAGACAAAATTCTCATTCACATCAGGGACACTTTTTCATATGTTAGCTTACCACTTAATGATCTCTGTTCTACTTATGCAGCGTCTTTGATTTCGACCTCTTCCTCTCTTCCATCTCTGGAATCCTAAGTATTTCACAGCCATTTTTTTTATGGCATATTACTTTCCAGCTTGTTCCTAGCTATTTATGTAAATGACACATGTCTGTCTCCAAGAGGGCAGAAAGAGAGGATTTGTATCAGATTCACCTCTAAATATCTCAAAGCTCTTGAAGCAATGCTTTGCCCACAGTAAGTGCTCAATAAATACTTGATGAATGAATTAATGTTGCCACCATCTGAATAAAGATGACCCATCTGATCTTGCAGAAAAGAAAGACTTTGACATTATTTATTTGTATGTTTATCAATTTACACCCTGTCTTGAAGAAAGTATTTACTGTGATTCATTGACTCCATGAAGAACTGATCTGATATCCAGACCACATTGGAGCAGGGAACAGAATCACAGGAAGTCCTGTATATTTTCTCTTACTTTACCCTGTTTTGGGGGAAGAAAAGGAAAACAACAACAAAAAAACACCACCACCACCAATCAACCCAATCTAAGACATGGAGATCTCCACAGAAGTTCCTTAGAAATGTACTGCGGAAGGAACAGGGTCTCTTGTTATTTGTGAGACTGAAAGAGGAAGAAGGGAATGTCACTGGAATGCTGACGAGGCCTGTCTCCCCAGTCTTCCCCTTCTCCCTAGTAGACTATAGAGTTGGCCGCATAGTTTTCCTACTTTATAATGTGGACCATCTGCTCTATCTGATGCTTTCTAGTATGTTCTTCCTGTCAACGGGGAATAAACAGTCACTTAAAAATAAGCAGCCCAGGGCGCCTGGGTGGCTCAGTGGGTTAAGCCGCTGCCTTCGGCTCAGGTCATGATCTCAGGGTCCTGGGATTGAGTCCCACATCGGGCTCTCTGCTCAGCAGGGAGCCTGCTTCCCTTCCTCTCTCTCTGCCTGCCTCTCTGCCTACTTGTGATCTCTCTCTGTCAAATAAATAAATAAAATCTTAAAAAAAAAAAATAAGCAGCCCAGGAAGGGCTAAAGCAATAGCTTCAAACTCAGTGGCCCAGGCACTCGGTGGCCCATGCCAGGGTCCTTCCCCACCCCCACCGTGGACCAGGAGGGGCCCAGAATGGACAGGTACGGAGGACAGAGAATTGTCATGTCCCAGGGGCTTGATGGAGCGACAGCAAAAACTGGGTCTTTGAACAACATGCAAACCTGAAGGGTGCTGAATGTAGGTGGCCAGTGTTTTAGGCTTGTTATATTATGTTATGTTATGTTATATGTTATGTTATGTTATGTTATGTTATGTTATGTTATATGTTATGGATTCTTCTGGGTTCAGAAAGTTTGGGAATCTAGAAATGAGGTAGGTGAGATCACGGGTTCCATACAGAGTCCAGGAAGGCCATAATGCACACATGTAGGCTATACTGAGAGCTTCAAAAATCCGAATGGAAATGATACATTTATCTTTAGGGAGGTGGTAAAGAGCACAGACCCCGGGGTCAGACTGTCGGCACTTCTAGCCTCACTTCCAACTTGGCTGGGAACCACGAACATAGGTCTCAACTGTCCAAATGCCCGTTGTCTCCCTTGTAAACCAGGGGTAGAGACTGATCTCACAGTATTATTATAAGGATTCAATAAGATAATACAAACACAGGGCCATCAGTGAAGCTCTACCAACAAAATACACGTTTTGGGGATGATGAAAATGTTTTGAGTCATTGCATAACACTGGTTATTTCAAGATGATCCAAAGTTCTGGGTGTGAAATATCGAGGACAAGAACAGTACCTACCCCACTCAGTTATGAGGATTCAAAGAGTTAGTACATATAAACCACACGGGACAGTGTCTGCCACGTAATAGTTGGATATGCTGATTTTATTAATCAATAAAAATTTTAAAAGTAATTACTTTTTAGTTCATTATTTTGTTGACAAACTCTTTCAAACTGAAGTTTCAAGGAGAAAAATAATAAAGAAAATAATAACCTGTCTTAGAGGCAATAGATTAACACTACTGGGGAAAAAAGGAAAGCATCTCATTCATTCCATTTTTAAAGTTGCCTTGGCCCAAGGAGAAGGTATGGTGGCTTTAGCAATAACCTGCGGAAAGGGGAGATCTGGTTACGTGCCTTAGGGCAAGTGGATCCTGTGTCTGCTTCCTGTCCTAACCCTGAACAGGCAATCCCCAATCCACGTAAGGCTTAAGTTACAAAGGTCCTTCATAAGGCACTTGTTGGAATTGGGAACGCTTTTTCTCATAGGAATAATGCTAGGTGCAGCAGTGTAATTTCCAGGACAGCCCACGACACACTCATGGTATCTTGAGTTAGTGCAGGAGCAGAGTTCAAAATGGCGGGGCTGCCTCCAGGCTCTGCCCCAGCCGCAGGACCTTGGACAAGTCTCCCAGCCTCTCGGATCTCTCGTGAGAATGCCAGTCAGCCCGCCTCATGCGAGGCTGGTGAGAACCGTGTAACACTGGACACAAAAGGGCTGTGGGGTCCAAGAGTAGTAGATACTATCGCTCAGCATCCTGAAGGAGAATGTAGTAAAGATTCCTAGGAGTCACTCACGCTCCAGATAGTAGCGTGACCAGATCCAGGTCAGAAAAGCCCATGATTTTTACTCTATGTAACTTCACAGGGACGCATACTCGCCAGCAGTGATTTTTTTTTTTTTAAATTACAGGAAAACACACTACATAGAATTTGTCCTGGTAAAATACACATTACCAAAATTGCCGTATTTAAGTGTATGATTCAGTGGCATCAAGTACATTCACAATGTTATGCAACATCCCTGCTATCCAGTTCCAGATCATCGGCTCAAAGGAAAGCCTATACCCATATACCCATTAATAATTACTCCCCCTTCTCCCATCCCCGCTGTCCCCACTAGCCAGGAATCTGCTCTCTCCGCAGACTTACCCATTCTGACTATTTCATGTAAATGGAATCCTATGATATGTGCCCCTTTGTGTCTGATTTCTTTCACTTAGCACAATGTTTTCAGAGTTCGTCCACACTGGAGTGTAAACCAATCCTTCCTTTTTATGGGTGAATAACATTCCACTGCACAGCTACGCCCTGGTTTGCTCGTCCTTGTATTTGTTGATGGGCGTTTGGGATGTTTCCATCTTTTAGCTCTTATGTATAGGGCTTCCACAAACACTGGTGTACAAGGCTCTGTGTGGACGGTTCTTTGGGGGATGTGCCTAGGTGTGGGATCGCTAGGTCATACGGTCACTCCGCATGTAGCTTGTGTGCCAAACTGTCTCCCAGAGCGGCCGCACGTTTCATTTCTCACCAGCAACAAATGAGGGTTCCACTACTTCACCGATAGTCACTGCTTTCCATTCCATAAATTCCTGCCATCCTAATGGGTAGGAACCAGCATCAATTTTTGGCATTGCTAGCATTTTGAGATCTGAGATTTGAGATCTCATGACCCCGGGACGAGACCTTGAAATATGGAGACAGGCTTGTGTGTGGATTTTTCCTTTTGTGTGTGTGTGCACCCAGCAAACCCGAGTCCAGCCAGCGGCTGTGCTCAGGAATGTCATCTGTTCAGGGTACGAGTGTCATGATAATCTGGCACGCCCCACTGGGAAGGGACCCCACCAGCAGCTGCCACTGGAAAGGAATGTAGGGCCGTAAAAGCTGCACTGGGAGCCTCCCACCAAGGGGGCCCACGCGCCTTCCATTCACGGGTCATGCCTCAGTGATTCACATTAGTGTTGGGGGAGGGTGGGGGGCGGGATCTGACAGCGTGTGTGTCATTTGCTGTCCCAGCTGGCCTGGTCCTGGGCTCCGAACATGAGACCCGCCTGGTGGCCAAGCTCTTTGAAGATTACAACAGCGTGGTGCGGCCGGTAGAAGACCACCGCCAGGCTGTGGAGGTCACCGTGGGCCTACAGCTGATCCAGCTCATCAACGTGGTGAGGAGGCGGCAGGCGGGGCTCCCCATACCCCTTACCCTGGGCCCCTTCCCATAGCTCCCCGCCTCCCCACTAAAGATGCGGTCTGCCCTTTTTTTCAGGATGAAGTAAATCAGATTGTGACAACCAACGTACGACTGAAACAGGTATTCAGCTGAATAAGTGCACAGATGTTGCCTGTCTTTACCCTGGAATTGAACCGGAGCCTAGGGGGAGGATCCATCTGGGTAACAGGGACGCATACCAACATGATGCAGGAAAATATTTCGGTGTTGTGGGACTAAAGATCATATTTGTCAGGGCGTGTGTGTGTGTGTGTGTGTGTGTGTGTGTGTGTGTGTGTTTTACTTTGTGCTTTGCTAGGCTGCCGTAACAAAGCCACAGACAAATTTTGTTCTCTTACAGTTCTTGAGGCCTAAAGTCCAAATCCAGGTATTGGCAGAACTGGTTCCTTCTGAGGGCTGTGAGAGGGACTTGGCTTCCAGGCCTTTCTTCTTGGCATATAGTTGGCCAATGGCATGTCCCCATGGCATTCTTCTCGAACATGTTTCTGTCTTCAAATGTCCCCTTCTTTAAGGACATGACCCATAGTGGATTAGAGCCTACTTCAATGAGCCTATTTTAGCCTAATTACCTCTAGAAAGACCCTATCTCCAAATATAGTTCTATTCTGAGGTACTGGGGATTAGGACTTCCACATACGAGTTTTGGGGGAGACATGGTTCAATTCATAACATTGTGTCATCCAAATGGGCTACATGGGGCGTGTATTACTTTCACACTGTCGGAAAAAACAGAACACTTTTAAAAGATGACGCTGGTTGCTCGAGGGGAATGACGAGGGTCATTCTCCTTTCCTGGGGTGGGCGGGGCAGCATGGCTGATGTGCTGCCACCCGGTGGTGTGACTTGGGGTACCTTTGTTTTCTCCTCTGTAAAATGGGGTCAATAGTCACTCTTCCCTCAGAGGATTGTTGTGAAAACTAAATCATGAATATATGTAAAATGCTCTGAACAGTGTGTGCACGGTGGGGGGGGGGGTCAATGCTGTAGAGTGTTTGCTGTTATCGTTTACTAAAGTGGAAGCTAAATTCTGAATCAAACTTTTCTTACTGGAGCACAATTTTGGTCAATATCCAAACTATCGTACCATCAGGACTCTTGATAACTTTATTTATTTATTTATGAAGATTTTATTTCTTGAGCTTAGAGAGAGAGAGAAAGCAGGGAGGAGAGGCAGAGCAAGAAGGAAGTATCCAGCAGACTCTGTGCCGGCTCAGGGCTCGATCCCACGACCCTGAGATCATGACCTGAGCTGAGATCAAGAGCCGGCTGCGTCACCAGCTGAGCCGCCCAGACAGATGCCTCTTGATAACCTCAGATTTTTAAAACAACGTTTTTAGCTCTTCTTATTAGTGAAACGTTTTCATTTCTAGCAATGGGTGGATTACAATCTGAAATGGAATCCAGACGACTATGGCGGCGTGAAAAAAATCCACATTCCCTCAGAAAAGATCTGGCACCCAGACCTCGTTCTCTATAACAAGTAAGCGAAACAGGCTGGGGCGGGGAACATTCTAGGGGCAGGAGGAGCCCAAGGGCCCTCTCGGAAGGGCTGCCACTCTCAGTATGCCTCTCACCACTGTTCCCATTAAATAACCCTTAAAAACCAAGAGCCAAGTTGACATGCTAGGGGCGCCATATGGTGTCTCATGTTATGAATAGAAACAATTATCAGAGCCAAATTGAATCAGGGCTGTGGGGTGGGGGACATTTAATTCCTGAGCGCTCCTGAAGGGTGTGTGGCAACTATCCAAGGAACCCAAATTCATATAATCGAGTTCCTTGGAATCCTATGTCCGTCCTCCCCGATAGGTCTGAACCTCCGGGGGTGGTTATCCGTCATATCCCCATGGCAGCCCGAGACATTGCGTGTTGCCCATGGCTGGGAGGCCGGCATCGCCCATCCACTGGGCTCCGTGACAGACTGCACATTGTGAAATTATAATGTGATGCGAGACACTCTGGTTTAATGACAGGTTCATTATCATACGCCCTTCATTTGTCAGGGAATGCTCATTTCAAAGAGCGTCCTTCCCAGGCAGGAGCATCCACCAGCGGCCTGGAGGGCTTACAGGCTGGTGGTCTACAGCGAGGGGCTAGGCAAGCGGGCTGCGCCTTCTCGAGCGTTGACCGGGGATGTCGGTAAGGCCTTGTGAAAGGAAATGACCCCCCTTACGGCCGACCCTCCCACTTTGATTTTCTACTACAGATTCCCCAATGACAACCTGAGATTCGAGCTGGAGCCCGATTAGCCAATTGTTTGTGTAACCCTCTTGGACAAATACACTGATAGAGCAGACTGCCTGGTCTGTTAGTAAGTTTCTCTTTCAGTAAGAATCTAAGAGAAGCAATTAAAGTCCTCGGGTCCTCTTGATAAGCTTGCTCGGGAACACCTGCGGGGGAGAGAACCCTGTTCCACTTGCTTATGGAAACAGATCTGGGTGATCCTGTGGCCCTCTGCTCTTTAGGGCCCTTTTGGGAAGGTCCAGAACAGCAGTTTTCTGGAGAGAGCCTCACCTTCACCCCAGGAAAAAGCCAGTGGGAAGAAAATCTCTTGATTTATGAAGTGAGGCACCAATATAGGCCCTGCGTCCCTGAAAGTCCCCCAGGACAGACCCCACCCACCTGTTCAACACCTATTCTAATACCTTTGCCGGCGGCCCCACAACACGGGTTGTCTGGGGTCAAGTGGACTGCCCACTGAATAAGGCCTGCAGAAGTGGCTCGTTATTTTTTATTATCTACCACTGTGGATTATTTATTTATTATTTTTTAAAAAAAGATTTTATTTACGTATTTGAGAGAGAGAGAGACAGACAGACAGCACAAGTGGAGGGGCAGAGGGAGAAGGGCAGGAGGGTTATAGGGGTGAGACGAAGGGCTCCATCCCAGGACCCTAGGATCAGGACCTGAGCTGAAGGCAGATGCTCAACCAACGGAGCCACCCAGGCGCCCCTCTACCATGGTGGATTTTTTTAGATGAGAAATTAATGCCAACATTTGAAAATTGAACAATATCACATTAAACTTTGGAGTTCTAGTCTCTCTAGAAAAATCCCTTACTCAAATGCATGGAAACTTTGGATTAAAAAATTATAGATCTCCAGGTCCCGAGGAAGAATCCCAGTATCTGTCAGCATCACGCCTTCCCTCACAAGCGGACTCCACAGCCGAGCGGCACCTTCCTTAGAGGACAGAAGGCTCTCCCCTCACCCCTTCCTCACCTGCCTGGGCCTGGAGGCATCTGAGTTAGCAACTCTACCCTACTGAGTTCTAGATACATGTGCAAAAGAAAACAGAGCCCTTCTTTAACCTCTTTACCACAATAATGAGCCACTGGACATGTTTTTGTTTAAAATTCCTTTTTTTTTTTTTTTCCTCCAGTTAACTTTCAAAAAACACTGGGGAAGGGATAGATGGAGATTAACATTACAAATGCTACTGAGGACTGGGAAGAAAACATCTGGTATATAGTGTCACCTATTATTTCTTTAAAGCTCTAGATTCCTAGGTTCTTCCCCAGATATTCTGATTTAGTGCTTAGATGGTGCTCAGAAATCTGTATTTTAAACAAGCACCCCAGCGATTACCAGACGAATTTGGGAAACGTTGCCATGAATAAAGAGTGACACTGCCCGAATGAAAGCATCTATAATTAGCACCTGAATAATTAACAGCTGTCTCCCGCTAACATCCCCAAGCACAAACGAAGGCTCATCCGTCACTTGGAGTCACACTCCTCTTTGATTCTGTTTGCAGTGCAGACGGCGACTTTGCCATTGTCAAGTTCACCAAAGTGCTCCTGGACTACACTGGCCACATCACATGGACACCCCCGGCCATCTTCAAAAGCTACTGTGAGATCATCGTCACCCACTTTCCCTTTGACGAACAGAACTGCAGCATGAAGCTGGGCACCTGGACCTACGACGGCTCGGTGGTGGCTATCAACCCGGTAGGCACCACCCTCGAGGGACAGACGGGGCTGGACGCAGGAGGAGGACCGTCCAGGTGTCCAGCTCTGGCCCTCTAGAGTCCCAGACTCTCAGCACCAGTTAGACCTTTGGGGGCCATTGAATTCACTGGTTCTCAATTGAGAACACATGAGAACCACCAGGGACCTTACATAAATTGGCTTGGTCCCAGGAATGTTGGCTTAATCAGTCTGGGGTGGGACTACGGCACCCATATGTTGTCAAGTTTCCAAGTGACTTGAAGGTATGGTCAACACGGAGGACCCCAGTGATTCAACCCCGCCCCCCCTTATTTTATAGGAGAGTATCTAAGACCCCACATCGGAAGTGACCTTCTGGGTTCCATTCCAGTCCCAACAGCCCTGGAATCTGTTGTTTTATTACAGCCGAGTGTGAAACCCACCTCTCCTCCACGGGGACACAGCTGGGGTTTCACAGTTTCATTTCATCTTCTCAGGAAAGCGACCAACCAGACCTAAGCAATTTCATGGAAAGTGGAGAGTGGGTGATCAAGGAGTCCCGGGGCTGGAAGCACTGGGTGTTCTACGCCTGCTGCCCCTCCACCCCCTACCTGGACATCACCTACCACTTTGTCATGCAGCGCCTGCCCCTCTACTTTATCGTCAACGTCATCATTCCCTGCCTGCTCTTCTCCTTCTTAACTGGCCTGGTGTTCTACCTGCCCACAGACTCAGGTGGGTGCCAGGGCTGTGGGTGCAGCTGCTGCCGCGGGCAGATCTCGTGCTGCTATGTGGGGGGAAACCAGGAATAATCATGGGCCAGTAAACAAATACAGGCAGACACGCCCAAAACATCATCCCTGGGAGGACGCATTTACGGAGTCTCCCTGTTCAGTGGTGAGTGCCTGTGGCTAGAGCTCTCGGCTGGCGCAGACCACAGGGCAGGCAGAGTTGAACATGACCCCGGGGGCGCACGTGCACAGCTCAGTCTGGTTAATGTGAACGACCACCAGTGCCTCCTTGCTGGAAAACCTAGTGTGTGCCCAGGAATGTGCTGGGTAAGGCCTGGGTCACAGACACCCCTCATGTCACGTCCCCTATGAAGCCGCAGACTATATACTGATTAATCCAAGTCCTGCGTCTTTTCCTCACTGCTTGCCACTTGAAAATAGCTTTGGCATTCCCGTTTTCCAGATGGCAGCATCTCTATACACAAGACCATGCTTCCCAAGTAGCAATTCTTTCTCACATATCAGCCTGGACAGCTTCCTTACCTCCTACTGGGTAATCACACCTGTGACATAATTTCACCAAATACCAACCATCCGCAGAAAAGGGGAAAAGGGTGCACGAGTGCCTGCTTGAAGTCACTGCTCACATACGATTTAGGACAAGCAAGTAGGGGAAAAGAAAGGTGGTACAGACAGTCCTCAAACTTGTGACCGGTAACAATTGTATCAAAATGATAAAAGAACACACACACACATACAAGGCTAAGTTCAACTTTCCCACAACAACAAAAAAATATTCATATGCACTCGCGCTCATTCCACATACTGAACAACTGTCACTCATCAAGGCCACAGTAGAGAATAAGGCAGAATGTGGCCCACAAGGGGTACCCGGCTGGCTCAGTCGGGAAAGCATGCAACTCCTGATCTCGGGGTTGTAAGTTCAAGCCCAACACCGAGTGTTGAGATTACTTAAAAAAAAATTAAATGAAATCTCAAAAAAAAATAGATTTGCCCCACAGGGTGCATGTTGTACTTATGATTGTGGTTTTTTTTTTTAAGATTTTTATTGATTTATTTGACAGACGGAGATCACAGGTAGTCAGAGAGGCAGGCAGAGAGAGAGGAGGAAGCAGGGTCCCTGCCGAGCAGACAGCCCGATTTGGGGCTCGATCCCAGAACCCTGGGATCATGACCTGAGCCGAAGGCAGAGGCTTCAACCCACTGAGCTGTCCAGGCGCCCCTATGACTGTGTTTTTAAACAAATGATTACAAATACAAATTTTTTTCAACTTTCTAATTAAATGAAGCTTCTTAAAGTGAAGAGAGAAAATGCCAGCCAGGGCAATATGGAAATGAATCAGAGTTTCTGTAAGTGTGAAATGGTTTGTGCTTGAAGAGCATTTAGAACAGTAAGAATGCTTGATAAATGTTAGCTCTTATTATCAATCAAGAAATTTGATGTAACTTGATCAGTAGCTCGTATTTACAATTCTGTCCTCTTTTCCACTTTTATTTTTTTTTAAAGATTTTATTACTTTATTTGACAGAGAGACATAGCGAGAGAGGGAACACAAGCAGGGGGAGTGGGAGAAGCAGGTTCCTCGTGGAGCAGGGAGCCTGATGTGGGGCTCGATCCGAGGACCCTGGGATCATGACCTGAGCCAAAGGCAGATGCTTAATGACTGAGCCCCCCAGGCACCCCAAGTATTCTTTTTCACTTTTGAAGACTCTCCTCCCCACTAGGTAGACTTCTCCTAACTAGGTAGAATTGGTCGTTTCTTCTGTGCTTCCACTCTGTATCCCGTAGATACTCACAGCATCTGGAAGCATCAGGTATGGGAGGAGAACAGAGCAACACAAGGGTTTCCCAAAACAAACAGCAAGACCAGGTCAAAGAAAAGTCCCTTCCAAAGGCTGTCTAACTGCTTCGCAGGTGGTCCGTCCCCACAAAAATAATCCAGTGCCATTCAGCCCCTCTCTCGCTTGCCATATCAAGACTCAACAGGGAATTATTCATCCTGAAATTATAGGGCTTGGTGAAAAGAGGTTGGGGCAAGGAAATCACTGGCCCCTTAATGTGAGAGACGGAAAAAGAAAAAAAACAAAATTATTCTCTTAGATGAATGGGAAAAAGTAGTTCCTTGGTTTTGAACTTTTCTTGGCTTTGGTCCTGCAGCTTCCTCCCATAACAAGGAAAATACACATGTGCTTCTGGGTTGCCATCCGTCTGCTGGGTAACAGGTCAGGTTCTGTTTTGGAAGGCTTATGACATTCTGCTAGAGTCAGAAAACTGCCACCCGGAGTCTAGCTTGTCACACAGCTGGGTGTACTTGGTTCCCTGAATTCCACCAAGCCACAGAATTCTGGGATGTGAGGTCAAGCACCCACTGGTTGCCTCAGTGGCCTGTCACGGAAATGCCTGCCACCTGCCACTGTCAGCAGAGCTAAGGAGCATAAGGTCTCATAAGACCAAATTCTGCCCAAGAAATTTCCCTGGCAACAGGAGGGTCCCATTGCTCTCAGCCTTGGGTTTTGTGGTATATGAGCTGGCCAGGGATGCCATAACAGAGTACCCCGGCCTGGGTGGCTTAAACAAGAGGAATTTATTTCCACATAGTTCTGGAGGTCAAGGTGTCAGTAGGTTTGGTTTCCTCTGAGGCCTCTCTCCTCGGCTTGCAGATGGCTATCTTCTCCCCCCGTCTTCACCTGGTCTTTCCTCTTTGTTCTTGTCTCTGTCCTCATCTCCTCTTCCCATCAGGACACCAGTCATATGGGATGAGGGCCCTCCCTAATCAACTAATTTTGACTTAATTACCTCTCTCAAGGCCTCATCTCCAAACACAGTCACGGAGGTGCTGAGGCTTAGGGCTTCCATGTATAAAATGGAAGGGTACGGCAACTCAGCCCCTAACACACGAGTGGTCGAATTTCTTCTTCATCTTGTCCAGGAGAGAAAATGACTCTGAGCATCTCGGTCCTGCTGTCCTTAACCGTGTTCCTCCTGGTCATCGTGGAGCTGATCCCCTCTACCTCCAGTGCTGTGCCCTTGATTGGGAAATACATGCTGTTCACCATGGTGTTTGTCATCGCGTCCATCGTCATCACCGTTATTGTCATCAACACACACCACCGCTCCCCCAGCACCCACGTCATGCCCGACTGGGTGCGCAAGGTGAGCGAGCGAGGTCCTGCAGTCTCTTGCCCACGAGAATGTCTCTCCTTCCAGGGGGCCAATGGAATGCTGGCTCACGCTTGTGGGTACTTAGGAACTGAAACTCCTTTCTGGGGATTTTGAGGGGATTTCTGGAAGGAACTTTCTTTAGCCTCTTTCTAGGAATAAATAACTAATGTAGCCTCCCCAGACACAGAAGAAAAACAGAATTAATAAAGCCCACTCCAAATTCAAGCTTAAATAATCTCTGTGATTAGAGAAGGTGAATAAATCACTGTCTTTTTATTCAAAGGCTGTGAAATTCCTGAGATTTCTGTTTGTATGTCTTCCAATCTCTGAACAGACTGCTTATTTTTTGCTGGGAAAAAAATCATCTGCTGAGAGTAGAATAAGGACTAGAGATGGAGGGGTGCTTGACAAGAAATTGTCAAAAAGTGAGTTTCACTGAGGAACTTGGTCTCAAATATTTACATTATTGAAATTTAAAATGTGTTAACATTTCCAATATGTCAGTTTTTAAATAAAACTTCACAGAGACACTAGTGTCCAGGGTCTCTTCTGTCGCATGCAAAAGATTTGTCATGAATTGACAGAGACACTACTGCTTGCAATGTATTCTTTTGGGAAGACAGTCAGTTCCTGTATCTGTAAAGACTCACATGACTCCTGGCAACACCTACGTTGCATTTCTTCAGGAATAAGAAATGGAAGAAAACAGAGGAGCTGTTTTGGAGACTTATATGTTCTCTTAGCCAGAAAAACCTTTTCTTTAATCATATTATCCTGCTAACACATGGCTTTGGAAGAAGCCAGTACCTAGAGCTGGGCTGGAAGATTAAGCATCATTGGCTTCTCATTGAGTCCAATAGCTGCACACAGGCTCCCCTCCAGTGGCGAACTTCTCACATTACAGAGTCATGCCTCTTCACCTTAGTAATTTGGCAGGCCAGAAGATATGCCTGAAGAAATCTCTGAGAAAATCTAGTAGAGTCCTTTTGTTTTAAGGACAAAGAGGCTACGGCCCAGAGAAGCCGAATGACTTGTGCCTGGACTCACATTGCTAATTCAAAGTCAGAGTTTGCTACTTGCCCTGCTCACAATAATTCTCATGCATGGATTTCTTCTTTATGTTAGGTTTTTATCGACACTATCCCAAATATCATGTTCTTCTCCACAATGAAAAGACCCTCTAGAGAAAAACAAGACAAAAAGATTTTTACAGAAGACATTGATATTTCTGACATTTCTGGGAAGCCCGGGCCTCCACCCATGGGTTTCCACTCTCCGCTGATTAAACACCCAGAGGTAAAAAGTGCCATCGAGGGAGTCAAATACATCGCAGAGACCATGAAGTCAGACCAGGAGTCCAATAACGTAAGTTCCGTGGCTTGTCCCACACCTCCAGGCTTACAAGATCAAATACTTGAGCACGGATGAACGGGTTTGTCTTGATGGGTGGGCTGGCATTCACGAGACAGCTGCTGACTCACGATGGGCCTTGGTGACCACCCCTAAGCCAGCTTCCCGAGCCATCCCACTGGGAATAACCTATCGGAAGGATAAAGATCACCATGCCAGCCAAGGGATGTCGAGGGCTTTGAAATCTACAGATGGAGTGGGCTGTAGACCATGCATAGCGTGAACACTGTGATTCTAATGACCACCTAAAGGAACACTTTTCTCTCTCCCAGGCGGCCGAGGAATGGAAGTATGTTGCAATGGTAATGGACCACATTCTCCTCGGAGTCTTCATGCTTGTCTGTATCATTGGAACCCTGGCTGTGTTTGCGGGTCGGCTCATTGAATTAAATCAGCAAGGGTGAGCTGAGCTGAGCACCAGGCAGAGCAGAGAATGGTGGGGAAGACAGAAATATCTATCTACTTTGATTCGAGCTCATTTATCAGACCTCTGACTTTCTGTATTTACGATTAATGCTAATGATCTATATTTATGTAAGGTGATGGCCTCCAGTACCTTCACAGCGCTTCTCCTGTGATCCTACTCTATCTTGCCTGGAGAGTGAACCCTTTGCAGTAAATGAAGTGGGATCACTAACAAGGTGTATTCGTTTGCAAAGGCATCTTGAAGAGTTTGGCCCAGAATAACAGGTTTTCTAGTGCTTTGTTTTTTTAATTTTTTAAGCAAAGAATGTACCCTTGCTTAAAAGTCAGTTTTGTACATACAAGTAGGCCCATCTGCCAGTCCCCAAAAGATAAAGCATTTGATTCAGAGAGAAAAGGAAACTGTAGAAAGGCAACAGCTAAGTTCTAGAACAGCCACCAAAATGCAAACTGCATCAGAGCATGTTTCTAGAGCTGGGAGGGGAGGGAGGGGCTTCGCAGGCTAACAGAGCCCCCAAGTATGCTGCTCAAGGCTTGAGGAAGGAACACAGTCAGCTAGTTTCCTGAGCTATACCAAGCTTGAGGGCCAGGCACTGTGGGAATCATCTCACGGATGTGGTTTTATTCCTGACTTTCATAATGTCCCTATTTTACAAATGAGAAAGCTGAACTAGTGAAGCTTAAGTTCACTGCTGAAGCTAGCAAGGAGAACTGAGCCAGTTCTGAAGCCAGACCTAATCTGGAATTCAGAGCAGCTCAGGGCTGGGTCAGTTCATCGGCTTACTTGCTCCGCCATCCTCTCCCCACCTGACCTAGGTCATCCTGTAACTCCACTCAGGGTTTTGAGAGCTTCAGTCTTAGTGTCATCCACCTTTCTGCCCTTCCAACTAAACCCCCGGCCCTTTTCCCCAGTCCTCATCCAGAGCTGGATGGGGTTTTTGTTCTATCGATGAAATCAGAAATGTATGCCCCTATCACCACCATTTCTAAAATTCCAGACAAGTGAACAGGAGAGAAAATGATTTTTCTTCATAGCCACTTTCCAGCCACAAGGTGATGCACTCCAGAAGCAGGAGCCCTGGGTCTGGATGACCTCTCTCAACCCACGTGGTTTCGAGCTACTTCTCCATGGAATTCTCGAGCACCCACTCATGGCAGGACAGCGCCTTCATGTGAGAGTAATCTCAAGGGAAAACAGTCTGGTGGTTCCTCAAGAAACTAAACATAGAACTATCATAGGATCCAATAATTCTACTCCTAGGTATACACCCAAAAGTGAAAACAGAGATGTGAACAGACACATGTATGCCAATGTCCACAGCAGCATGAATCACAGTCCCGAAAGGTGGAAACAGTTCAAGTGTCCATCAGTGGAAAAAGCAGTATATACATACAGGGGAATGTTATTCAGCCTTAAAGAGGAATGAAATTCTGATGTATGTTACAATGTGGATCAACCTCGGAAACATGATTGATGAAATAAGCCAGACACAAAAGGACAAATCTTATGATTCCACTTAAATGAGGTACCTAGAAGAGGCACGTTTATAGAGAGAGAAAGTAGAATAGAGATTGCCAGGGTTGAGGGGGAGGGGTGAGTTATTGCTCAGTGGGTAGAATTTCAGATTGGGAGGATGGGAAAGTTCTGGAACGGACAGTGGTGATGATCGTACAACACTGTGGAATGTACTTAATGCCACTGGATTGTACACTTAAAAAGGGTCACGATCATAAATTTTATGCATATTTTACCACAATTAAAATAAAGAATGAAAACAATGGTTCAACTGTAACTGTCATGTTATATATATTTTTACTACAATTCGATGAACAACAAAAAAAATCTGCTGCTTGTCTAATCCGGCCTCATCTCCCAGGACTATTGATTCAAAGAAGGAACTGAAAAGTCACTTCCATTCTCCCCCATTTTAAGGATGAGGAAAGGAGGCTTAGAGAAATGACCTCCCTCAGGTCACAGAGCAATTTGGTGACACAGCAGATCTCACTCCGTCCTTGTGCTGTGTTCATCCCATCGAATAGCCTCACTGTCACCCCCTCCCCCGCAAAGCAAGGCCCTGGGGCACATTCCCTCCCTGCCAGCAGAGCCAGCCTGAGTGGACAGCACAGGGCTATCCAGTAGTTCCAGCAGCTCCTAACATCTGTCCCAGCAGATGTCCGTCACCATATCAAAGGCTTTCATCTTTGGAACCTCTTCTGCAGCTCGGCCCGGTCTCCAGAAGACCACTGATGCAATGGGAGGGCAGGCAGCGGGTGCTGGGATCTGTGTCCCCAGGGAGGTGTCTGCCGAGGGCCGTGCCTGCCTGGGCCGGCATAGCTCTGTGGAGGAGCGTGTCTGCCTAGTGGGAGGACTTCCTGGGAAGGAGGGGGCATCCTGTAAGTACGACACCGGCAGGTTCGTGTTGATGGGGCTGCGTTCACAGACGGAAACTGGAAGCAGAAACAACTCAGAGCTCAGCCCTCTAAGTCTTCTTTTCCTGCCCTTGGTTGTCGGAACTGGGAGTTTTGTGTTTGTTTGTTTGTTTTTAATCAGAAATGATATTAACATTTAAACAAATGAGTTGGGGTCCGTGGGGAGAGATTCTGAGCCCAAGTGTTGGTTGGCCCCAGCCACTGGTGGCCACAGGGCTGTTGTATTCCTCCTGGGTGGGAGGTAGGTAGCCACGCAGAGGGGCTCAGGCAGTGGCCTCCTTGCCCACTGCCCAGATGATTCCACCCCACCGTAAGAACGGGGGCCGGTTTCAAGCCTGAGTTCCCTGCTCCCGGGTCTCAAACCACCATGTTCAAGGTCATCTCTCCCACAGCTGCCACTTGAGTTCCAGCTGCATGCCCGTTCTTAAACCGCCCATAGGCACCGGAGGTCTCTCTCCCTCCACACCCTCCCTCTGCCTCTGCCCAAATCCCTCAAGCCCCACCCCTCAACCATGTCCTTGCCCAACGGAGAGTCTCTGCTGCCTGGGTTTTCCAAGTAAGCCTCCTCGCTGCTGGCTAAGGGCCTTCCCCAATACCACCCATGTTCCAGTCACTGCTGCCCAAGGTTATGTTCCTATAGCCTGAGTTCTCCAACTCTTCCTCCCCGAAATGACCCATGCCGCAACCCACCGCAGCCAGTGTTTACCAGTTACCCCAGCCACGGTCTCTTCGGCACCCCCGCCTGGGTCCAACTGCCAGGGACTTCATTTCTTCCCCCTCCCCCTGCCTGGGTCTGTCCTGACTGCAGCCCCAGCTGGGAGTCAACGCTCTCCCTCACAGCTCTTCTCCCCTTTCCTGCCTGCGGATTTACCCTCACCCTCCACAGCTGGGCGGCTCAGTCTTTCCCCGACTCCTACCCTCGTCCTCACTGTCGCTGTTACCACTGTGGCTGCTGGAGCCAGGCCGTCCTCCTCACAAGCTGGGAGGCTTAAAACAACAGAAATTCCTTCTCTCCCAGCTCTGGAGGCCCGCTGTGGACTGAACTGCATCCCCCAGATTTGTACACCGAAGCCCTGACCCCCCAGGTGATGGTGTTTAAAGATGCGGCTTTGGGGAATTTGGGCTCAGATGAGGTTGTGAGAGTAGGAGCCTCACAATGGGAGTAGAGCTTCTGAAGGAGAAACACTTGCTCTCCCTCCAGCGCTCGCTGTCCTGTGAGGACCCAGAGTGAAGGTGGCAGGCGCCGAGTCAGGAAGAGGGCCCTCACCGAAGCCTGGCCATGCTGGCCTCCTGACCTCATGTTTCCAGCTTCCAGGACTGCGGGAAAATACATTTCTGTCGGTCAAGCCACCCGCTCTGTGGTAACTGGTTATGGCAGCGTGAGCTAAGACGAGGCCCAAAGTCCAAAATGGCGGTGTTAACAGGCCGATTCCTTCTGGAGACTCTGAGGGAGAACCAGTCCCAGGCTTCATTTGTAGCTTCTGGCGGCTGCGGGCCGCCCCTTCTAAAGGACCTTTTCTGTCCTTTAGAAGAACACCTGCCATTGGATTTGGGGCCTACCCTAAGTCCAGGATGATCCACAACTGCAAAGACCCTATTTCCAAACAGTGTCACGTTCATAGGTATCAGGGGTTAGGACTGAGACACACCTTTTGGGGCCACTAGTCCAACTCCAAGCACTAAAGCAGGAAGCAGGGTGGGATAGAGTGGCTGTGGGAAGATGGGAAATCCTTCCCGGAAACCCCAGAGGGAGCAGAGTGTAGAGAGGACATGCCGAACTAGACTCCTGCAGCCTCCCAAAATAGACTCAACACTTCACCCCTGCACCCTCAACCCACCACCACTGCCCTCCCCCAACCAGGAGAGAATTGAACAGCCGCTGAGCCAATGCACAGTGCCCTGTGTCCTGCGGGCCCTACCTGGGGTTATTTCAAATGCCCGGGAGAGAGCAGAGTCGTAACCTCCAGCCTCCTCCACCCCAAAGCCTGAAGCTGGCAGCACCTGGAGGAGCTTTACAAACAGGAAGCGCTGAGAGGAGGCTCCACCAAAGCCCTTGGCCAATGGACGGGGCGAGGCCAACCCCCAGTCAGCCTGCAGGGCCTGGAGCACAGGAGTCCCCCAGCCAGGGCAGGCGAGGGAGGAGAGCCTCCTTCCAAAGCCCATGGCGGCGGAGTCAGCAAGAGGCCCACACCTCGTGGCCAGTGGTGAAGGCAGGACACTGCAGGCTTCAGTGACAAGCCTTTGCACTGGCACGAAGCTTTACAGCCTTCTTCCTTCAGTCCTCACCGCACCTAGTGAGCAGGGGTTGCACTCCCAGTGCTCCTGCTGACACACGCGGCCACTGAGGCTCAGAGAGGAAAGTGGCACCAGCGTCTCAGCAGATAAAAAGCAGAGCTGCCACCCGCAGTGTGGCATCCCGGACCGGAGTCTGAACCAGGAAGAGGCCCTGTGTGGAAAGGAGGTGAGATCTGCATCCAGGCTCTCACGCAGTTAAGAGCATCCGCTGAGCCACCCAGGCGTCCCTGCAGGGTTCCATTTAACGAGACTCTGAGAACAGGCCAATCAAGACAGACAGAAAGTAGAACAGTAGTGATAACAGGGGTGGGGAGAGGGGTGAGTTATTGCTTAAGGTTCAGTTTTTGTTAGGGGTAATGGCAAGTTCTGGAAACGGAGAAAGATGATGGCTGGGCGACCCTGCCGATGTACTTAGTGCTGCTGAAATGTATACTGCAAAGTGGTTAAAATGGTTAAGCGTTGTGTATATTCTGCCACAATAGAAAGTGTTTTTTGTTTTTGTTTTTGTTTTTTAAATCATAAACTGCCCCTTTTTGGTCCTTGGTAAGGACGGGCACTGATGAAGATACTAGCTGCCTCTGGGAGAAATACTAACCTCTCTCTCCACAATCATCCGGGGCTCCTCAGACCAAGCCCCAGCACATCGTCCTTCAGGAAGGGAGGACAGGCTAGAGTAGGGGAACTGTCCCACTTCAGATTTAAACCGTTTTTGGCAAGAGGCCCACCCAGCACCCAGGGAGCCTACAACCAAGGGAGGATGCTGAGCAAGTGAGGAAGGGTCTCCCTGCTCTTTTCTGATCCTTGGGCACCTCCTTACCAAATCTTTCTTTCCCCTCTCTCAGCCACTGAAGGCCCTCCTAAGGTAGTTTGTAAGATTATAAACCTCTTGAATAATCTTTATTTTTTGAACATCAACTTGACAAAGTGCTTTTAAGCCTATAGTCTCATTCTCCTTTCTAGAGCCTTTGCCAGATACCTTATTTCCCTTCACTTCACTTGGACAGGCTCTGTAGGGGACACAAAAATCAAGAAGGCCTGGTCCTGGGGTACCTGGGAGCTCAGTGGGTCAAGTGGCTGACTCTTGATGTCCACTCAGGTCATCTCAGGGTCATGGGATTAAGCCCCGTGTGGGGCTCCACAACTGAGTGGAGTCTGCTTGAGATTCTCTCCCTCTGCCCCTCCCGCCCCCCCACCCCCAAATAAATCTCTTTTTTAGATTTTATTTATTTACTTGAGAGAGAGAGAGTAAGCAAGCACGAATGGAGCAGATGAGGAGCAGAGGGAGAGGGAGAAGCAGACTCCCCGCTGAGCAGGGAGGTGGTGGTGGATCTCCACCCCAGGACCCAGAGATCATGACCTGAGCGCCAAAATCTAGTGTCCGCAGCCCAACCGACTGAGCCACCCAGGCACAACCGCAGGCTCCGATTACTATAAATATTGTGTGTGCTTATTCAAGCTATACACCTGGATTCTGGCTATTTCATGGTCTACTCTTTGCAGCTCCTGGCAAAAGAAATCATACATCCCAAGTTTGAAGGCCGGACTCAGCCAACATCTCAGCTAGGCTTTGACCCTCATGAGAACTCCAGATTTGAAAATGGCTGTTATCTCCGATTTGTGACCTCTGTACGAGGCCCTGAGGCATTTTTATACGCAGAGCTTCTGATATGGGGAAACCCTGGGTTTATTTAGGGCTCTGAAGACCAACCCCCTACCCCCAAGCCTGGTCTAAGGTAGATACCTTTTTTGTTTTTAGATTTATTTATTTGATAAAAAGAGAGAGAGATCACAAGCAGGGGAAACAGCAGGTAGAAGGAGAGGGAGAAGCAGGTTCCCTGCTGAGCAGGGAGTCTGATGCGGGGCTCGATCCCAGGACCCTGAGATCATGACCTGAGCTGAAGGCAGAGGCTTAACCCGCTGAGCCACCCAGGTGCCCCTAAGATACCTGTTTATGATACATTTTAAATGTTGCCCTTTTTTCTACTGATCGTATAATTTAGGAGAAATTCCTTTAGGAAAACAGTGTACCCTGGTAATAATTCTATTGTACAGTGATCGGGTTTTTTTTGGTTGGTGGCCCTCTTTGGGGGAGGGTGGTTAAATGGCACAATATACTGCTCTGTTATTTGAGGAGACAGGGACAAACCTAGAGAAATACCATTTTATTTAAATAACCTAGGCAGCAGCTCCCTCTTGTGGCGAAAGGTAAGCATCACAGCCACTGAATTAAAACATGGAAAATCCTCCCTTAATACCCATAAAACTTGCTTAAATGAAGAGCTGTTCCCAAATATTTTGAGTCTAAGAAAAGCACAGTGCTTAGTGGCTCATTTTAACCAGAACACCTATGGCCACTAAGATTTCATTCATTCTTCAAACACTGACTGAGCACTTACTGGGTACCAGTTACTAGGGACGCTAGGGTGATTGATCACACAGTTGCGCTCACAAGGGCTGGTGCACCGAGATGCCCCCTTTCTCATAATGCTTCTTCTGGTCCCCGGTCAACTATGCCCTCTGGCTTCTCTGAACTACCCCCTGGCACCCTAAGGCTGGGTCTCCTCCTGCCTCTCCCCTCTGCTTCCCGTTATCAGGCAGCTTGTCTCCTCTCCCCACTAGACCGAAACAGCTTTGAGGGCAGCAGCCACATCTGATCTGCTCAGTTTCCCCACAGCCCCTCATTCTGCATTTGTCCAGTTGGTATCCAAATACATATTTGTTCAATTTAATCTAATTCAACCAAATCAGAAAGCAATAAACTCCACTGCTAAGTAAAATAACAGGTTCTAACGGAGGCCTGTGTTTCAGCTGCTCTGTACACATAACTCTCACGAACGGAGATGTAGCTGTTGTCTGGGTGCTGCCAAGATGCACGGTGAATTTTTCTAATCATTTTTCTGTGGTATAAGGATGCAAAGGGAAAATAAGACTTATTTTATCCTAGAACCCGTGATGTCAGCAAGGGTTTGCTCCACACCTGCGCGTCTGTCGAGACCAGATGCTGGACACCACAGGTGTGGGCACCACGTCAGGTCCCCGAACGCCTTCTCTGGCCAAGCCACCTGGGGCAGACAATGTTCTAAACCAGTGGATCTCAGACTTTGGGACATCACATAAAACATATTTTTAAAATCTTTTTTCAGGGACTAACATGCGGTTGCCAATATCGTATTTTGCTAACTATGAATAGCTTTTAAAATCATCATTTATGATCTTCATTTTACGAAAAAAAAAAAAAGAATTTTAACACCAAGAAGTAAGAAAAGTCACGCTTTCAGAATAAAGAATTTCTTTTAAGATTTTTAAGGTAATCTCTGTACCGAACGTGGGGCTTGAACTCACAACCCAAGATCAAGCATTGCACACTCTGCTGACTGAGTCTGCCCGGCCATGTATTATTTTTCTATTGACTACATTTAACTCTGGATCTTTCTATAGTTCCTTGACCCAAGCACACACTTGGGTCAAGGAACTGTAGAAAGTGGAGGGTGCCTGGAGGCACACACTTGACACCCATCCTCCGCCCACCTTTTCTCCTCTTGGATTCAAGAGTTTCTTGTCATTTGCTAATTCTCTCGCTCAGGGTTGTCTTGTATGTGAGAATGACCAAGAAATCATCTCCTGCAGGACAGGAGCTAGAATGGAAATCGCTGATGCCAAAACCCCAGTGAGGGAAAAGGTGGGTGTAAGATAGCTGTCAGGTGCGTGCCTTTCTGTCCACGCCCCACTTTCTCTCCCCATCCAAGTGTGTGGTCTGGTTGGCTGGGAGCAGGGGCGTTCATGGGAGAGCCTTGGATAGGTGAAGGGATGGGTGGGAAAAGAGAGACCAAGGAACAGATCCCACTTTTGGGAGTGGCATTTCTCTCCTCTCCAGACCCTAAGGTAAATAAACAGCACAGAATAAGAGTCTGAAGCTGCTGCACGCTCTGCTTTTTCAACAGCCTTGCAGATGGCTCTTCTCCCTGACCATTGCCAAAGAGCCGACCGAGCCAGCCGATTTCAGGAAGGGGCTGAGGCCGGCCTTCTCACCCTCCCACTCCGGGACTCAGATTAGAGAAGGAAAAGTGCTCAGGAGCTGCTGTCAGAGCCTAAGGGGATGCTTGTACGTGCGCGTGTGTGTGTGCATGTGTGTGTACAGGAGCTCAGCCCACCCTGAAGGCCTGTGGGCAGCCACAGGAAAGAAACCCCCTGAGAAGTGCCAAAGGACCTTAAATAGCTTGCACCCTGAGAGCACTCCTTAAATCAGCCTCCACACACCACCCTCTCCCGGACAGAGAGTCCCTCTGTGAGGGTGTCCCAGGGGCTGATGGCCGCAGGCTCCACCAAGACTGAGAGGCGAGCCCTCCCAGGGCTCTGCCCTTGAAAGCAATACCAGCCTCGGTGCTCACATTAGACCTGGCTCTGCACCGTCCGGGGAGAGCCCGCCACAAAGGGCGGGCGTCCCTCTGACTCAGGACTAGGGTCTCGGAACAGCTCCCACCCCCCACCCCCACTCCCACCCCCAGTGGCCCACGGAAGCCCCTCCCCAGTGCCCACTCCTCAATGCTTCGCAACCATGTGTGGCCTAGTGTGTGGGTGGCTGTGGCTCATCCCTGCCTCTACTCATCACCCCCGTCCCACACACCAGCAGAGAGAAAGCTCGTAAATCACCGCTGAGCTGAAAAAAAGAGAAGGTGAAGGAAAAGACCTGCCAGTGTGCTCTGAGCCCTCCAGGTGAAAGCTTGTGTTGAGCAGGTCAGGTTCCAGAGGGACCACACCCAGTTACCAGGCCCATCCTCCCACCTAAACGCACTGAAAATGCAACTCATCACCTCGAGCATGAGCTTTCCCATCTCCTCTCCATCCTCTCCCACCCCAGGGGTGGTTCTGTCCTTAATTTCTTAAGCAAACCTCTGGCCCCGAAATCTAAGGGGGTCCTCGTTTGTTCCTCAGTGGGACGGACCTCTTAGACCCCTTCCCCTCCAGTTTCCCCAGGCCCTCCATCCCTCCCACCACCTCTGTCACCTTCATGCTGTCCTGCTCCCTTCTCCAAAGACCAGGCTGAAAATGGTGCCAGCAACTAGTGGGGAGACAAACACGGGTACAGTTTGTTTCCAGGAGGTGAGCCCTTCCTGGGGTCAGTTGTAACATTTTATCATCTAACTTCCGGTAATATTTTATCATCTAACTTCCAATGCTCTTAAACAAGGGTGGCCAGGTAAAGTATAGTATTATCCACTTAATTGGAATTTCAGAGAAACAACAAATAATTTGGTATAAGTACATTCCTTACGATATTTCAGACAGGCTTTCTTTGCTAAAGCTGGCAATCCTATCTTAAGCAGATGTAACAATCAAAATGATAATCTCACTCAGGGAGCACCTCGCACGTGCCCTTTAATTAGAGAGACCGTCTGTGTAGCTTTGTCTGGGACAGCGCGGGCACACTGGTGGTCCTGGTGGATTACTAACAGCACCCCCATTTATGCTTTCAAGTGTCTGACCTCACATACTTTTAATGCCTCTTCCACTTTAATTTCAATTCCCATGACAGCCTTATGCAAGATTTTATTATCTCCATTTTGCAGACAAAACAATTTTCAGAAGAAATAACAAAGTAGCCTAATATCATACAGGAAGGAAGGAAGTAGCAACACCAGGATTCTTGGGCAGGTCTGGCCAACTTGAAGCCCCTCTTGGCATAGACCTCCGAGCTGGTACAAACAGAGGTCCCCAACTTCCACAGGGGCTCACCCCCTTGATGAGTCCTGGTCCCTTCAGGACTCAGAATCAAAATTATGTACAAGCTTCTTTTCCGATCAATGGATTCTGCCCACACACCACTCAAATTTAGCTAAATGGATGAAAGATTTCCAGTGACCTCACAGAGAGAAAGAGTCTGGGAAGAACTGTTCATACCTTAAAAGGACATGCTTCTCTGACTGGGTGATGGGGATTCAGGAGGGCACTTGCTGTGACGAGCAGTGGGTGTTGTATGCAAACGCTGAATCACTGAATTGTACACTTGAATCTGTTGCACTGTATGTTAACTGGAATTTAAATAAAATATTCTTAAAAAGGACATGTTTCCTGTGGTGACACCAGAGCTACAAAGAGGAACTGTGAAAGAATGTATTAGAGGCAACAGTGAGATGGGGAGAACACAGTCATCTCCCCTTCAGTCCAAACAGGCAGTCTGGCTGCCCAGGAAAGACAGAGGACGGGAAAAGGGTTCCCCTCTGGCCATCATGCTCATAACTATAGTGCTCCTGTGTATTCACACAGCAAACCTAGAACATACCCTTATTATGTGGCAGGCAAAACACTAGATATTCCCGAAACTTGATGGCAAGCTAGACAGAGGTGGCCCTACTCCCCCTGAGCTTCGGGTCTACTGGGAAATCAGGTGAGTCGCCTGGGGAGGGGGCAGGCCAGTTCTCACACCTGGCCCAGCCTGCCTTCGCTCCCTCCTTTGTGCATCCTGGCCTCCTCGGTACTGGAGTTCTAGCCTGGGGAGGTCCTGCACTTGCTGGGTGGGCAGCAGGAGGCAGAGAGCTCCCATGAGACAGGGACACACGAGCCTGAAGTATGGGCTCTAACCAGTCCACGCCCACTGATCAAGCTCAAGTGTGTCTGGAGGACTAGGCTCAGCCTGGCCTTCTGCTGCACGTCTCACTCCCCGCTTCAGCTGGGCACAGTCATTTTACAATTTTTTTTTTTAAAGATTTTATTTATTTATTTGACAGAGAGAGATCACAAGTAGACAGAGAGGCAGGCAGAGAGAGAGAGAGAGGGAAGCAGGCTCCCTGCTGAGCAGAGAGCCCGACGTGGGACTCGGACCCAGGACCCTGAGATCATGACCTGAGCCGAAGGCAGCGGCTTAATCC
>NW_019154085.1:70670145-70971677 GCF_002288905.1 Enhydra lutris kenyoni | reverse complement strand
TTATTTATTTGACAGAGAGAGAGAGAGAGGGAAGCAGGCTCCCTGCTGAGCAGAGAGCCCGACGTGGGACTCGGACCCAGGACCCTGAGATCATGACCTGAGCCGAAGGCAGCGGCTTAATCCACTGAGCCACCCAGGTGCCCTCATTTTACAATTTTAACACACGGGAAAACTGAGCCTTGTGACCGCTTATGTGGCACGGGCAGACCGTGACCCTGCTCCAGGTGTGGGAGCTGGGCTATGAATCTGGAGGTCTGGCTCCCGCTGAACCTGGACCCGGGAGTGAAGGTCCAAGGCTGCACGATCCTGGGGCTGGAGAGCAGAGACAGCAGACACTGAAGGGCATCTACCACGGGCGGGAGCCGTCCCAGGTTCCCAGCATACAGAGTCATTTAAGCACCACCATGACCCCATGAGCTAGGGTTTCACAGATGACAAACATGGGGAAGTTAGAGAACTTGTCCGAGTGACACAATGAGCAAGTGGCAGATGGGTCAGTGCTTCTAGGTCAGCAATTCCTGACTCTGAACATGCGTATGAATCACATGGGGCATCTTATTAAACTGTGGGCTCAGGCTCAGTACGTCTGGGGCTGGACCCCAAACTCTGCTGGGGCCCCACGGGATGCTGATGCTGATCGCCCCCGGGTCATGCTTTAAGTGACAAGGCCCTATGCTATCTCGCCTCTTGGTAATTCAGCTCTTTTATCCTCAACTAAGCATTTCCAAATGACTCTCTGTGTTAGCTGTATCATTTCAGCCCATTTTCATTGAGCTTATCCTGCACCAGAACCTGTATTAAGAGCTTTCCATGAAGTGAAGTAGGATGCGATCAGTGTCCTTACACTGACGTGTAGGGACGTGAGGAAACTAAGGCCCAGAAAGTTTAAAGAACTTGCTCAGGGTCACAGATCTGGCCCCACGTGTTCCTGCAAGGTGTCTGCAAACAGAGAAGCGGAAGAGAGGCTAGCTCTTGTGGTCTGTGGACAACACCCAGGTGGAGAGCACTCGGTGTTGTAAAGCAAGACCTAGAATCCATCTGGTTCTCGTGACACAAAATCCAGCCCCTCTTCCACCTGCCCTTCCTTAACCTTGAGCGAACGATTCCCGTAAGAGCTGTCTTCCTTCGGAGCTGAAGGAGTCCTTAACCAAGCCAGCATCATCCCCCAGGGACGGAACGAGCTTGCCTCGGCCCCGCCGTCTCCCTCTTCAGAGTCCATTATGCTGGTTAGAATCCCTGGAGGCCTGGAGTATCCAGAGCTCCTGGGAAGGCCCTGCCGTTGCTGCCCAGAGGGCATCTTCCCAGTTACCGACCACTAATCCGGTCCAGCAGCAGTGGGGCTACTCAAGCCCGAGACCTGATGTGAATTTTCAGTGACTCTGTGCTTTTCCTGCCCTGACCCCGGGGTCCCCTCTTTCCCGTCCTACTCTCCTCTCTCCCCTCCAGTATCCAGTTCCTCCCTTCTTTTTAAAGCACACCCGCCCACCCCACACTTCCTTTCTCAAACTGGCTTTCCAGAAAGGATCCTTTGACTTCTAAACTGACGCCAGATAAGGCTCCAACAATCGCATTGGTTGAGTCAGGGGTGGGGTGGGGGTGGGGGGATGGGGACAGAGGTCTCAGAGATCCCACAGATTCCTGCCCTTGGGAAGTTTGCAGCTTACTGGGGTAACAGATACAGGAGGAATTTCAGCAGAGAGAGGGAACTCCTCAGATGTAGGCACATCAAGGGCGCTGTGGGGGCCGGAGGCATGAGAGGAGATACCATCACAGGTGAGTTCTGAAGACTGGGTTAAAGGCAGCCAGTGCAAAGGAATTCCAGGCAGAAGCAACAGCAGTGAGCAGAGCACAGAAGCATGGACAGCTCTGCTATCTTACACTTTGGAGCATAGAATAGAAAGCAAGGAACAGCTACAAACAAGATGGGAGAACAAAATAAGGGTAATATGGAGGAAGTCCCTGAATGCCACGTCAAGGAGCTTGGAATTGCTTTTCCAGCCAGTCGTTCTCAGATCCCACCCGAGGGTCCGGTTTGGAGGGCTGAGCGCGGACAGACATCGCAACTTCCACCCTGCGGTCCCCACCGCCGCCCGCACCCATGCCTCGGTCTGCTTCACATACTCACTGCTCTGCACAACAGAGTGTGAAGAAAAAGTTCTGTTGCCAAAGATGTGTGCGACCACTTCTGAGGGAACACTGTCTCAGGGGAAATAAGGATTTCAGGGAGCAGGAAGAGGAGGCACTTGGGGTTGTGTCTAATTGGTGGATGCCCCGGAAACACCCTCTTTCCAGGCCAGGAAGTGGTTGTTTCATTTTCCAGTTCGATTCTGTGATAAGTGAGGAAGCAGGAGCTGCTTCCTTCCTTCCTCACTGGACCCCACAGGCCTCAACGGCCCCCACGCCCATTCTCTCTAAGCCCAGCCTGCAGGGTCGTATCACTCCAGTGACCCCTTGATACGAAGCTGGTGATTACAGGAATTGTCAGGCCCCACAGTGCTGCTGACCTTGCTGACAATATCTATCCATTCTCAAGCTTTTCTGGGCCTCCTGGTGTCCGCCGTTGCTTACCTCATTGATCAACAGCACATTTAAGCCAGTCTTATCTTCCCCTGCTTCCAGAAGACCTGGCTCTTCCGGGCTCCATGACTGGTCCTCCCCCCCACCCCCCGCCCCCAATCACTTGGTCAGGTAATGATTATTCCAGTTCTTTTAAGCTCCCACATAAACGAAGTCCCTCAGCCCCTAATTGTGGTTGCTGCTCAGCCAGACGCCCCCCGAGTTCATGCCGTCTGGCTGGCTGGTGGTGCTGCCTTGGCCCCCAGGAAGGCAGCCCTGGTAAATCATCCCCCACATCCCCGCCCCCCCCCGGGGTGCTTATCACGTCGCCACCTGGGATTCACTGAGCCAGCTGAAGCTTACTTTCTCCACAGGAACGCATCCGTCCAGACAGCAACAAACATTCTGAATGTGCATAGTATCAATAAAAATGTCTGAGGAGGTAACCCCCCAATAGATTGAGATTGATTTACTTCCAGATTATAATTATGTATTACTGTAATAATCTGTTATAGACATTATTAAATATATATAAATACAAATTAAAGCAAATGGGTTAAACAGTATTTTTTAATGTTTTATTAATGTTACATTTTTGCTCTCACTAGAAAATGGAAATGTTCTAAGAGGGCTAGAATTAAATATGCCTCGCTTAAAAAAATTAATAGACTTTAGTCTAGGAAGCAGTTTTAGATTTACAGAAAAACTGAGCAAAGTACAAAGAGTTCCAATGAACCTGCTCAACACTTTCCTCTCCCCAACGGCCCTTGTTAATAACATCTCCTATTAGTGTGCTGCATTTTCTATAAAATCATGAGTCACTGCTGATATATTATTATTAACTATTAAGTCCAGAGTTTACATTAGGGTTCTCTCCGTGTTGCACATTCCACAGGCTTTCATAATGTAGAACATGGATCCACAATTACAGTATCATACAGAATAATTTCATTGCCTTAAAAATCCCCTGGGCTCCACCTGTTCATCCCTCTTCCCTCCCCTCAACCCCTGGCAGCCATGATCTTTTGTCCACTCGGTTATTTTTTTAAACTTTGGTTAACCCTTTGTGAAAAAAGTGGATTTGAGGGTCCAGTTCTACGTCCACGCCTTGCTTTTGAAGTGCCTGGCCGGCACAGAGGAAGAGGAGGCCTCACAAAGGTTAGGGGCTACAGATGGGGATGGGCAGCCATGGTGCATGTAGGACATCAGAGTTAGTTGTTCAGTCCCAATCACCTGTTACATAAAGATCTTTATGAAATTTGGTTGGTAAATTTCTCTCCTCCTGCAGCCAATCATTTACTCATACAAGCTTATCAGAAGCTCATACATTTTATAATTTTAATAAAGGGCCCAGATGCCCCCCTTTCTTCTATAATACTTTGGAAGATTTTAAGCAGATTCAAAGTTCCTCTCCAAGTTTTTAAAGTATGCAGATATGAGAGTTTTTATAGGTAGTAAGCTTGTTTGTTTTCTCTAAAACTAAACCACTGGATGATGGGATAATAGAAACTTTTCTAAATACCTGTTGGTTTTACACAGGCTCAGTTGGTTAAATGTCCAATCTGATTTCGGCTCAGGTCACGATTTCAGGGTCTTGGGATTGAGCCCCATCTCAGGCTCCATGCTCAGTGCGGAGCCTGCTGGAGACTGTCTCCCTCTCCTTTTGCCCCTCCCCCTACTCTCTCTCTAATAAATAAATAATCTTTAAAAAAAAAAATTTTAAAAACCCCAACACTCTTGGGCTATTTTAGCGAGCACCCCTGTCACCTTTGAAAGAGCTGTCTTCCAGATCGTATTTTAACAGCATCTTCATAAAGCACATTTTTTAAAAAATAAAGAAATTACTCAAATAAATTTAGCCTTTCCTGCCCCCTTCCATTGTCCCTCACTTCAGCAGCCTGAAAACATGGAAACAACCATTCCCCGTTGTCCAGACTCCCCCAGGGCTCCCTGTGAATGCAGAGACGGGCCCACCCTGAAGGCTTTGGGTTCACCCCACTTCCTGGTTATGGCATTAAGGTGCCACTTCTCCAGCTGCACTGCCTTGTCTCATGGAGGTGAAATTCCCGGACCCTCATTATGGGAGGAGAATGATTGGAAAACCATTTGCCTTTGGAAGCACCTAAGGTCTCCATCAGTAACTGAGCTGGTACCTGACCAATAAAGCCAGGATGTGAGCAGAACAAATGCTTTCCTTGTCATTAAGTTCATTCCCCGAATAAATAAAACCTGCAGCCCGCATGAGCTTCCTGAGACACTCCGGGCCGCCTACCGGCTCCGGATTTAAATCCTTGTACCTTCCTCACTGGCCCAAATGAAAGGGCCACAAGGGCACCATAAACCAAAAAGTGAACCAAATTCCTCTGGAACTGTGCTCCCTGCCACCACCCCTCCCTGACTCCTATTCTGGAAACTCAGGATTAAGTAACCCCCCCCCCTTTTTTTTACAATTTTATTTATTTGTCAGAGAGAGAGAGAGAGAGAGATCACAGCAGGGGGAGCGACAGGCAGAGGCAGAAGGAGAAGCAGGCTCCCCACTGAGCAGGGAGCCCGATGCAGGACTCGATCCCAGGAGCCTGGGATCATGACCTGAGCTGAAGGCAGCGGCTTAACTGACTGAGCCACCCAGGTGTCCCAAGCAACTGCCTTTCAGTTTCTCTTTTATGTGAAGACTATAGTGTCATGTTCAGAGGAAACAGCCCATTGGCAAAGAGCTGGGCCTGCCCATGCTGGATATTTTCCATTCACCCCTCCAATCCTGGGGGGCTGACCTGTGAGGGCAGAATGGTGGGTTTCCTTGCCCCATGGCTCCTGACCCGGCTCAGATGATGGAAGGCACCAGCAGGAGAGGAGTAAAGTCGGGAATTTATTCCTCTAGTCTCACCCCTCTGGGTCACCATGGCTTGGCACCTTGTTCTTCTGAAGGTCACAGCTCCTGCCAGGAGCTCTCTCCTGGAACTGAGGCTTCCTTCTCTTGGTTCTCGTTAATATTCCCCCCGTCTTCAGGCTTAAAAGTAGTAATGGCTCCCTGCTCTTCCACTCTTGGAGCATGGCACCATTCCTTGTTCCTCTTCCTAAACACCTCTGTAAATAATTCCTTTATTAGGCTTTCCTATATCATCTCATTTGAGAAGATACCTATTTCCTGATGGCAACTGCCAGCTATACTGGCCAAACCGCAGCTTTGGTGTAAATGCCATTCTTTGGTTCTTGATGTGATACTAAGTCAAAGATTAGAATGGACGTGAGTAATGGTCGCTGCTGCTAACAATAATGATAACCAGCTTTTCTTTCGTGCGGAGAGTCTGACACCATGTGTATTACTCTACACAAGTTAATTCACTTTAACCTACAACACCTTCATGAGAAGCCTGGTAGGTGAAGAAGATACGAAGATGATCCCAGTGGCCGCTGCCTCCTGATATACCTGCTAACACCCTCGCACTAAGTGTGGACTGGATTTAGCGACTTGCTTCTAATGATTAGAACACGGCAGAGTGACGGTATATCACCTCAACATCATAAAGGCCATATATGACAAACCCGAAGCTGACATCATACTCAATTGTGAAAAGCTAAAAGCTTTTCCTCAAAGATCAGGAACAAGATAAGGATGCCCATCCTGGTCACTTTTATTCAACACAGTACTGAAAGTCCTAGTCACAGTAATCAGATGAGAAAGAGAAAAAGGCATCCAGATTGCTAAGGAAGAATTAAAACTGTCAGTATCTGCAAATGATATGACACTATATACAGAAAACCCTAAAGACTTCACCAAACAGACCAAAAAAAAAAAAAAAAACAAAACAAAAAAACCCAACTATCAGAACTAATAAATGAATTCAGTAAAGTTGCAGGCTACAAACCAAGAGTATATACAGAAACAGGTTGCATTTCTATACACTAATAATGTGCTAGAACAAAGGGAAATTAAGAAAACAATCCTATTTACAGTTGCATCAGTAAGAATAAAATACTTAAGGATAAATTTAGCCAAGGAAATGAAAGACCTGTACTATGAAAAATATAAGACACTGATCAAAAAAAAAAAAAAAAAAATTGAAGATGACACAAACAAATGGAAAGAAATACTGTGTTCATGGATTGGAAGAATATTGTTAAAATGTCTATACTGCCCAAAGCAAGCAATCTACAGATTCAATGCAATCCTTATCAAAATACCAATGGCATTTTTCATAGAACTAGCACAAATAATACTAAAATTTATATGGAGCCACAAATAATCCCAAATAGCCAAGGCAAACTGAGAAAGAAGAACAAAGCTGAGGTATCGAAATCCCAGATTTTATTTATTTGAGAGAGAGAACATGCATGCACGGGTGGGGGGAGGGGTAGGAGGGAGAGGGGCAGGGACAAGCAGACTCTGCGCTGTGCCCAGAGCCAGTTTGATCCCATGACCCTAAGATCGTGACCTGAGCTGAAAATAAGAGTTGGATGCTCAGCTGACTGAGCCCCCCCAGCACACCACAGTCTCAGATTTTAAACTATATTGCTAAGCTACAGGAATCACAACGGTATGGTACTAATCCAAAAACAGACACATAGCTCAACACAACAAAACAGAGAACCCAGAAATAAACCCACGCTCATATGGTCAATTACTCTACAACAAAGGAGGCAAGGATATGCAATGGGGAAAAGACAGAATCATCAATAAATGGTTCTGGGAAAACTGGGCCCCTTTCTCAAGCCATACACAAAAATGAACTCAAAATGGATTAAAGAGCTAAATGCGGGACCTGAAACCATAAAGCTCCTAAAAGAAAACATGGCAGTAAGCTCTTAGACATCAGCATTAGCAATATTTTTTTTGGATCTGTCTCTCCCAGCAAGGGCAACAACAGCAAAAATAACAAATGGAGCTATATTAAACCAAAAAGCTTTTGCACAGCAAAGGAAACCATCAACAAAACAAAAAGGCCACCTACTGAATGGAAAAAGATATTTACAAATGATATATCTGATATGGGATTAGTATATGAATCACTTACAAAACTCAACACTAAAACAAACAATTCAACTAAAAAAATGGGCAGAGGACCTGAATAGACATTCTTCCAAAGAAGACATCCAGATGGCTAATAGACACAGGAAAAGTTGCTCCACATCACTAATCATCAGGGAAATGCACACCAGAACCACAATGAAGTATCACTTCACACCCACCAGAATGGCTATTTTCAAAAAGATAAGAAATAATAAGTGCTGACAAGCATGTGGATAAAAGGGAACCCTTGTGTGCTATTGGTGAGAATATAAATTGGTACAACCATTGTGGAAAACAGTATGGAGGTTCCTCAAAAAATTAAAAGTAGAACTATGGGGGCTCCTGGCTGGCTCAGTCAGTAGAGCATGTGACTGTTGGTCTCAGGGTTGTAAGTTCAAGCCCCATGTAGAGATTACTTAACAATAAAATCTTAATAAAAACTGAGAATTACAGTATGATCCAGCAATTTTATATCTGGATATTTATCCAAAGAAAACAAAAACACTAATTCAAAAAGATATATGCATCCCTATGGTCATTGTAGCATTATTAACAATGGCTAAGATATGGAAGCAACCTAAATGTCTATGGAAAGATGAAAAAAGAAGATGTCACACACACACACACACACACACACACACACACACACACGCAGAGGAATATTATTCGGTCATAAAAAAGAATGGATCTTGGGACGCCTGGGTGGCTCAGTTGGTTAAGCAGCTGCCTTCGGCTCAGGTCATGATCCCAGCGTCCTGGGATCGAGTCCCACATCGGGCTCCTTGCTTGGCGGGGAGCCTGCTTCTCCCTCTGCCTCTGCCTGCCATTCTGTCTGCCTGTGCTCGCTCTCTCTCCCTCTCTCTCTGACAAATAAATAAAATCTTTAAAAAAAAAAAAAAAAAAAAAGAATGGATCTTGTTATTTGTGACAACATGGATTGACCTAGAAAGAATTATGCCAAGTAAAATAAGTCAAACAAAGAAAAACAAATACCATATAATTTCACTTATATGTGGATTCTAGGGGCACCTGGGTGGCTCAGTGGGTTAAGCCTCTGCCTTTGGCTCAGGTTATGGTCTCAGGGTCCTGGGATCTAGCCCCACATTGGGCTCTATGCTCAGCAGGGAGCCTACTTCGCCCTCTCTGCCTGCCTCTCTGACTACTTGTGAACTCTGTCAAATAAATAAATTAAATCTTTAAAAAAATGTGGATTCTAAAAAACAAAACAAGCAGATTCATAAATATAGGAAACAAATTGGTGGTTGCCAGCAGGTAGAGAGGTAGGAGGTAGGAGGACAGGCAAAATAGGTGAAGGGGATTGAGAGGTACACACTTTTCTGGTTTGAAAACAAGTGAAAGGGATGTAAAGTACAACCTAGGGAATGTAGTTGATAACATTCTAATAACTTCATATGGTGACAGATGATAAATACACTTATCATAATCATTTTGTAATGTGTATGTCAAATCACTATGTTATACACCTGAAGCTAATATAATATTCTATCTAACTATATTTCAATTAAAAATAAAATAAAGTGGCACTTGCGTGGCTCAGGCAGTTAAAAGTCTGCCTTCAGCTCGGGTCACGATCTCAGGATCTTGGGATCAAGCCCTGTGTGGGGCTCAGTGCTCAGCACAGAGTCTGTTTGCCCCTCTCCTTCCCCTTCTAAACCTCCCCTCACTTGCACTCTCTCTCTCTCAAATAAATAAATAAAATCGTCAAAAAATAAAAATAAATAAGATAAAAAATAATTTGTAAATTTGCTGTCCCATACTAAGATTTGAATTTCATCAGATTCAACACTTTTTAAAGTTTTTTTGGAATAAGTTATGGTACAAATAATCAAAATATTCAGCTTTTAAGAGCTGAGTCCTTTCAGGTCTGGAAACCAATAAATCCATTAGATATGTACTAACCACCCGCTGGGTGCAAGATTTCTCCTCCCCATGCACACCCTAATTCTCAGTACCATCCCCTAGCCTATCATGGAGCTTTTTTTGTTCCACATAGCATTCCATTTCCTCCCTGCATTAATTCAGAAGTGAGAACCCAAAACATTCAAGGTAATATAGAGCCTTTGACCAGATCTAATTGAACGTCAAAAATCCTCTGCCAAAATAAAGATAATATTTTCTTCTTTTGATATTTGGCACCAAGGATGCTAGAGGCAAAAACTACTCAAACTATTCAAGCCATTCACACCAGCCGAAGCTCAGCGGCAGAATAAATACAGAGACCAAGTCAAGAGAGGATATGCATAATGTTGGAGCAAGGGTGTCAGTGTCAAAATAATCTGGGTTCACAAGCTGAGTGATCCTCAGCAGGTCTGCTGAGCTCTCCAAGTCACAGTTCCCTCATCTGTAATGGGGGGTTGGGTGGGGGGGAGGCTCAGAGCTATTTCACAAAGTTGCTATGAGAATTAAATGAGATTCTATATGTACAAGGACCTAATCTGGTCACGGTATTCATTTATTAAGCAGCCATGAGTACTAAGGACGTGTCAGGTGCTGGCAACACTGTGGTGAACCAGGCAGACAGCTCCCTCTGTGTGCCTCTCCCCCCAAACTAGGGCTACTGTCTCCGGGGGAAGACAAGCATTAAACAAGTACCTACAAACACAAATAATTGCTATATGAGGAGAAGTTCTAAGTCACCACAGCCTAGTTTAGAGTTCCCAAAATGGTAGCTTATGAAATGGTAAACAAATATATGTATTTCATTATATTCTGCTCTGGTAAACTTGTCTTTATTTCGTCATTCTCAACGTCCTTGTCTCTCTCTCTCTCTCCCTTCTCCTTATTTCCCAGTATCATGACAACATTTCTAGCCTACCTTCATATTCAAACAGTATTCAATGGACCCTTTTTCTTATTAACTCATTTATATCAAGTATACATGACTGAAAAAGTTTAGCATAGCACCTCAGCCTGCTACTAACTTCAGTATCGTTTTAAGCTATAATTTGGCATTATCTGAGAGGAAGAGTATATCTGTGATAGAATTTTAGGTTTTCATTTTTTTTTTTTTAATTAAAAAGTTTTTAAAACTTTTTCCAGCTTCGGGGCGCCTGGGTGTCTCAGTGGGTTAAAGCCTCCGCCTTCGGCTCAGGTCATGATCCCAGAGTCCTGGGATGGAGCCCCTCATCTGGTCTCTGCTCAGCAGGGAGCCTGCTTCACCCGGCACATACCCCCCACCCCCGCCTCTCTGCCTACCTGTGATCTCTGTCAAATAAATAAATAAAGTCTTTAAAAAAAAAAAAAAAAAACTTTTTCAGCTTCAAATTATCTAAAATTTATAATTAAGTTGCAAAAACAGTAAAAAATGTTTCCAGATACTCTTTACTCATCTTCCCCAAATGTTACCATTTTATATAACAGCAGCCCACTTACTGAAACTAGAAAACTACCATTAATAAAATATTATCCAGGTTTTGACTTTATTGAGAGAAGTGTTGGGGTCTGAGGAGAGAGAGCCAGAGGCATTCTGTAGGACTGATCACTGACCTCATGGGTGATTTAAAACAGTGGACAATTCAGCTTTCCATTTATTTTGGGCTTCCAATGATAAAATGATGGGAGGGGCATGTATATTACCTTTCTAATTTCCTTTTGTGTATACTAATGCTAAAACTCCTGTGGATTTTTGAAAGACATAAACTCGAGAGTTCTTTTCCAGCAAATATTTGATTCCCTAGAAGGTCCAAGGAACTCTGCTGAACTTCGGGGAATCAAAGATCCGATCCTGTTCTGCTTGTGTGACACTATGCCCAACATCTTTAGAGGGATTATCACATTTAATCTTTACAACAATCCTAGAAGATAAGACCTGCTGTTATGTCTGTCTGACTGAAGCAAAATATAAGGCTCAGAGACCTACCCAGCAAGGAGACCAGGCAGCTCCTCACCTTAACTTCCACACCACACTCTGGTAAGTGCTACTGAAATGTTCTCAAGTCTGGAATAATATGTTGCTATATGAAATCACTTGTCCTTCTCTTATATAAAACATAACATGGACATACTACCATAGAAATGCCTTAAAAAGAAGAGCAACTATATAATAAACCTTAATAAGATGGGTACATTTAGGAACAAAAGTTTGTCAATAGGAAGGGTTTACATCACACTTAACCTTTTTCCAGAAGTGCTGTTGTCCCTGTACCTCGGGATACAAATGTGCCCTGGGAATGGTATAGGCAGAGACGGCTTCAAGTCACGGGTGAACAAACTCCTGAGCCTAGAACATCAATACTCCAGCGCCCACATTCCCACCCTTTCTGCTTTTATTCAAAGGGATAGACAGCCTTGGAATTTCAGCATATGATTAAGTGGTTATTGCACTGATCATACCTTGTTGTTGTTGTTTTCAAACGCACACGTTCTAGTATCTGCGTCGTCCTGGTGAGTGTTAACTTTTCTTTAGGTCCTGGGGTTTTCAGAGCTGGTCCGAGCCTGGTAATTAAGAGTTAGCTTTGGCAATGGAGTAGAACCTTCCCTTTCTCCAAATGTTTGCTGTGATCCTGCGGTATCTGAGGACGTGGGAGGCTGACAGATCCATCCCCACTAGAGGCAAGAACTACTCAAAGAACCCCGCCCGTTTTGTGGGGAGGAATGGCATCTCCCCGCGGGAAGGGCGGCCCTGTTGTCCCCACACAGTGGACGGGGGACACAGACGCACATGCACGTGGGCTTCTGGGGGTTCCACTCCATCTTGAAGTTCATTTTAAAAAATGAATTTGAACTTTAAGGTGTCTCAAAGCTGGACCCCCTCTTTTGAGAAAAGGGGCGAGAGCGATGGGGAAAGGCTTTCCCTCGGGTGAGGGGAGGAGGCGCCCCAGCGGCGGGAAGCGGCCGAGGATGCCGCGTCTGGGGAAGGGCCCTCGGGGGTACACACCGTCCAGATCCCGCTCGTCTGCGGACGCTCGTCCCGGACCCCACGGCCGCGTGCTTCACCGCGCTGGGGAGGGCACGGAGGAACCCACGAGCCCCGGCCTCCCCGCTCTGCACTCTCGCCACGCGGCTCTGGCGGACCCGAGGCGGCGGGGCGCAGAGCCTCGCAGGCGGGAAGGCGGGGCGGGCGCGGCGCCCGGAGGAGAGGGCGAAGGGCCGGCGGCGGCCTCGCGGCGCGTCCACATGTGGCGGGGCCGCAGGGGCGGGGTGGGTGGGGGGACGGGGAGCCGAGGGGGAGGGTTTACATCTCCGCGAAGTTCCCGGATGGTCGCAGCCTCCCGGCGCTGAGCGCTTTTCCTGCCCGGCAGGCTCAGCCCTACAGACCCGGGAGAAGTTTCCCAGAAAAAAATGCCCGGCGCGCCGCGGGGCCCTGGAGCCGCTCGGAGCTGCTGCGCGGTAAGGGACGCGCCGCCGCCGCCGCCTCGGACCGACCGGGACCCCGGGGGCTCAGGGCGGCGCCCGGGGAGACCCCCGAGGCCGCCGGGGACGCCGGGGAGGGGCAGGGCTGGACGGCTGGGTGGGGAGCGCCGCGCGGTAGCGGGCGGGGGCGCCCGGGGACGTCGGGGCTGCGTCGGCGGCGGGCGGTGGGCGCGGGCGCGCGGCCTCGGGAGGGGCGGAGTGGGGAGGAAGGGGCCGCGTACTGCTGGGCTCCGGGCGCGGGCGCCTCCCGCCTGGGCTCCGGCGACCCCAGGGCCGCCCGCGGGACCCGCTGCCGCCGTAGTTCCCCAGGCAGGGTCTGAGTGGGTATGCGCTGGAGCCGCATCTACGTCCCCCGGCTCGGGGTGCTTTGGGGCATCCCCGGGCCAGTTCATAACCAGGAGCCGCCTCGCCTTCTTCGCTGGAGGAATCGAACCCATCCCGCAACTAGGCTCCCGCCTGCAGACTGCGGCTGCTCTGCGGTCGGTGTAGACGCGCGCGTTAGATGTGGTCATTGACCTTAGAGGCACTTCCAGCCCCTGTCAGCGCTCCCCTCCAACCCCGGGGCCTTTCCCGAACTTTCCGGGCAGCCTCGCTTCAGCCTCATTCCCACTACCTTTTTCTACTAACACATTTTTCTTTCCAAAAAAGAACTGTTGAAGAAAGTTGCAAGCGTAAAAGAAACCAGCTGACCCAGTCGAGGCGACCCAGATCTTCAAGGGGTGCTTAGTTAGACTTTCAACTTTTGGAGAGTAACGAAGGGTGTGTCTGCGTCTGCTAGTCTTCTGGTCCCGTGTTATCCCAGAGGAATATTCCCTCCTGGGCCCGGGCTTCTGGCCTTATCTCAGTTCTCCGGGAACCCTCTCAAATTGTTAGCAGTGACTGGATGGACTTAGTCCCTTTTTCTGAAAATTACGTGTCACTACTGTCCCCTGGATAGTTCCTGGACCCCACCCCCCAGTCGCTGGCCCTGTATGGCCCCAGACTCCAGGCAGTGCAGCCGTGGAGCCCCGGGACACAGTCCCACCCTGGGTGGGTTTTCTTTTGCCAGTTTCCCCAGGCAATTTCAAAACAGTACTGTAGCTTCACTTTGAGTCATTGGCATATTTTTCCTCCTCGAAAATGCCTTTTCTTGTAACAGATAAAATAACTATAGGGACTACTGCCTTCCAGTGTTTCGTATCTTTACCTGCCTGTCATCCCCATAAGGCTGTTTCTCAGGAACCAACCACTCCCCGGGCATCCTGCCCCTCCATCTGTAGGAGCCCATTACCTGTTATGGAAGTGTGCAGACAAGACTCTGCAGGTGTTATTAATCATTTTAGTTCCATCATCATCTTGAGACCTACTCAACCCTGCCATCACTTTGGCTCCCTGGGAAGCACATGAACTCTTCTGGGTTTGTGGGGCACGTGGGTGGCAGACTCTTGGTATCGGATCAGGTCTTGATCTCACCATCCTGAGGTCCTGGGTTCGAGCCCTCTGAGGGGTTCCACACTGGGCATGGAGCCCGTTTATTTTTTTATTTTATTATTTATTTATTTTTTTAGAAAGATTTTATTTATTTATTTGACAGAGATCACAAGTAGGCAGAGAGGCAGGCAGAGAGAAGGAAGCAGACTCCCTGCTGAGCAGAGAGCCCTATGTGGGGCTTGATCCCAGGACCCTGGGATCATGATCTGAGCCGAAGACAGAGGCTTTAACCCACTGAGACACCCAGGTGCCCCATGGAGCCCATTTAAAAAACAAAATAATTGTTTTGGATTTGTGTGATGTAGAGCAAAGGGATTTGTAAGCAAGGTAAGATCAAATTCTGGGACATTTACAATGAGATTACTTCGAACTAGAGAGATTCATGCCTTCCTCCATTTGTTCGTTCACTTCTTTTAAGACAAGTCTCTAGCGGGCATTCAACCACTTTCTTGTGTCATTAGGCATATCATAGAACTTGAGACTTGTTTAGCTCACCCAAGAAATGGCGTTGACAACATTTGCTTTTTGTGCATCACATGGTATGAGGATCAGGTGGGGTGATGGAGTTCAAAACAGCAAAAAGCACAGCACAGGGCATCAGAGGGCTACCCAGATACCATGCAATGCGTAGTATCCGGATAAAAGACTGATAAAGAGCTGAAGGCCTGAGGGGGACGGTGGTGAATGAAGAGAAGTTGGTCTGCTCGTATCTTTCAGATTGACTGAGGGACGCTGGCCAGGGCTGAGCTTCCTTTTGTGGGAAGAGTTCATTCCTGAGTCTGGGTCACTGTCTGATATTTCAGGGTGTTCCTAACTATGGTTGTAGTTTTAGAAAATAGATGGTTTCCACAGAGTACACCAGGGGAACAAAACTAAAGAAAAGCACCTCTTATGTGTTGCTATAATGCATTTGTCTTTAAGTACTCGTATTCAGGATTCTATCTCCCAAAGCCATGGTCTTCCTGAAACCTGTGCTTCAACGAGGTCCACCAAATTCCATTATGATTTCCATACAGAGGTCTCTGCCAGTGTGGCCTAGCAGTCCACAATTAGGCCAAGTGTTGGAAGGTTGGTAGGCGTGGCCTTGAGAATAGCCAGGGCCCACATCTGTGCAGCAGGTCTCCATTGGACTCCAGCCAGATACTCTTTTGGGATGGAGGGTGCCTGCTAGGGGTCGCTGCTGTGCCCTGTGCTATGGCACGCAGAGTGGGAGGCATTGCTGAGAAAGAGATGGGAGTTTGCCCCCTGAAAGCTTACCTCCTGGTAGAGGTGGGACAGGTTTCAAACAGTGGAATGCAAGGCAGAATGTGGCAAAGAAGCTAAAAAAGATATAGATCAAATGCAAGGAATTTAGAGGAGAGTCAAATTACTTCCAGTTGGAGGGAGTCAGTCCTTCACTCATTTGTCCATTTAACAAATATTTATGAGGTGTGTACTAAGGGCCAGTCATAGGAGGAGAAATAGGCCCGTTCCCCTGGTTCTTCCTTCACCGCCTCAGTGAGGAACAGTTCCTGTTCCGGCTCCCTGTCGCAAATGAATACTTTCTCCCTCAGCCTCATTCTTTCACCCAGCCCAATATTTGGGTGGTTTCTCACCCCGTAGGGATTACTGTCAGGTCAGAAGAATTCTGGCTCTTGAATACTTTGGAATAGTTAAAAACTCTGGTCACACCAAAGCCGCCATATACCTTCAGTTAGTCGAGTAATGCTGTTCTGTTTCTGTACACTTTGACTAATACTGAGGTACACTGGTCCTTAGCCATGGGTGTGACTAGAAGCTTGTAAAGCCTTGATTCAGCAAATCTGTGTGAGGCCCAGAAATCTGTTATTTGAGACCCCCCCCCAAGTAATACTGATGAGCTACCAGGTGCAGAGTCCCTTAAAGGTGAAAGCATGGGTGAGGGAGTTGGGCAGAGCTTGCTTCCCGTCTCATTTCTGTCTTTTGCAAGTTCTTTAATCCTTGTTTCTTGGTCTTTAAAATGAGAGTAACTGCCTCTTCCTACAGGCTTGTTGTGAGAGTCTGATGACGTCATGGGTGTGGATGACTTAGCGGATTACCCAGGACAGTGCTGCTGCTTGGTATTTGTGGGCCATTACTATTACTCTTAATCAGTGTTAGTATGTACGAAATACTGTTGGTTTTTGTCTTTTCAAATGAACACGCAAGAAAAGCCTACATTTAGGAACAGCCTTTAATAGAAATTAGCATAGGATGACCCCTCAGTGGTCTGTCCTTGAGTGTTTCACCCCAGTCACCACGTGTATCCTCTTAACAGCGAGAGAAGGAGGACTCTCACAGAGAAGCATCTCAGCAATTGGGGGCGACCAGCCTGTGATCTGCTTACACAATCAGGCCTACTCTGCGGAGGGTATCAGGGCACATAAAGGGTAGAAAAGCAAAGACAAGACATAGTATACCTTCTGCCGTGGCCCCTTGGCACCAGTAAGTGGCATGTTCTGACAGTCATGGGGGCCATCACCAATGTGGGGGTGGCCAGTGGATGAGACTGCCTGCCCAGGCCGGGTTGCTTTGGTCACAGGCGTAGCACCTAAGACCATTCGGTGGGGGTGCCCCTGCTTGTGTGTTTTCCTGTGGCGCAGGATCAGGAAACTGGGAAGCATGCTCGGCGTTACAGTCTTTAGATCAGTCGTGTACTTGCTGAGAAGTCAAAAGTAGGCTTTGCTAATATTCAGTAAAAGAGGAACTTAGCTAAAATAGACAGGAGACACAATTACCTATGATCTTCATTAGTTTAGAAACTTCAGGAAACATAGTTCATATTGTAAAAACATGTTGCTGTGGTGCTATAGAACATTTTAGCATTACTTACTATAGATATATTTTTTCTCTCCTGGTAAGGCATCTTTCCAGTATATCACAGTTTCTTCTTTTTAATTTTCTTTTACTTCTTAGTTTTATTAAGGGAATCAAATTCTTCAAAGCTTTCTATGATCTGGCTTTTAAAAAATCTCTCCTTCCTTTCTTCTTCTCTACCTTCTTTCCATTCTCCCTCCCTTTTTCACTTGCTTTCTTTAATGTTACCACTTACTATGTGTCATTTAATTGAATCATTTAGTAGCTACACAACCCTTTGAGGTAGGTTCTGCTTAGATACGTGGAACCAGAGGCTGAGAGAAGTTGGGTAACTTGCCCAAGGTCACACAGCTAGTAACAGAGTATGTTTTCAGACCTGTGCCATTCTGATTCCAAACTGCACTTTTGACCCTTAACTTCAACTTCACTGATTAGATACTATGTTGCATGTGCTGGGTTCCAGCTTCACTATCCTGTTCCATTCCCAGCCGTATGCTTTTGCATTGCCATTTCTTCTCCACACTGGCCCTTTTCTTCACCTAATGTTGAATCCCTCAACGTGGCCACAAATACTTGCTAAGAAGAAAAATAATCGACTGCGAATGGTTAATAAAAGGTGACTATCCTAAAATAACGAAGAGACCCAATCCCCTACAAATTTCCCTAGTTTAGTAGCTTCAATAAACATGGCTCACATTGTGAAAACATGCTTCCTAACAAGAGCCATGAGCTGATTCTTGCCTATTCTAGTAAATTCCTATAGCTGTTTGTTTGGGTCTGATCTGTGGCCTAGAATCCACTCTATCCTGCATTGCAGTCACACGTGTGTCTTTCTTTCCCCACTAGATTATAAACTCTTCAGGGCAATAACTCTTAAAAAAACCATTTTACATTCTCTTAGAAATAGCAGGTTCTTATTATAGTAGGTTTTCAATTGATGTTTGTTGAATGATGGTTTATTTCTGCTACTCTGGTTGTAAGATTTGAGATAAGTAGATTTTTCATAAAGGCAAAGTAGATCTTGATGTTTTATTGAAGATTATCTGGTTTCTGAAGATGATAAGAAACAAATTTCATCTTAGAGGAGTCTTTCACCATAATTGGTATGTATCCTATGACGTTATTTTTTATTCATATGCATAATTAGCTTTAAATGATGTTTGTTTTTATATCTTCTAAATTGAACAGTAAATAACCCAATAATAAAGGAATGGAATTTTGAAATCTTATGGGGAAGGTGGGAATTACTATTAAACCCAAGAAGTGGCATTTGCTGGTCAAATACCTGTATCTGTGTTTCTTCCACATCAATGAAGGTTGGGATTTTCTCACCCATGGGTTTTCTATCTTGGTCCTTGTACTAAGAGGTGATACACAACCTGATAAAGAAGTTTAAGCAAAATTGCAGGATACCAACCTTCCTGTAAGCTACCACAGATTTCTTTGTATTTGGGGAATAAATAGGTCTCTCAGATAAGAGGTGTCTGCAAGAGAAAGGAAATGGTGAATAAAATGGAAAATTTAGAGCCATCTAGTTTCCTGGGCCAGTGGAATCCATTACGACTTAAAAGTTTATTTTCTATTTTCTTACATAGGCAATACATACTCCATTTAACATAGATCTCTATAAGCTTACATTATTTAAATATGTATATTTTTTTCTTTCATGAGCAATACTTGATTACTTTAAGTATGTGTAATATGTACACCTTACCTCATTATAACAGCTAAACACAATTGGTTACATTTCTCCTATTCGTCTTCTACTTCCCACCCTCTGCTTACATATTTAAGACTGTGTTACGTGGATATTGTTTGCATTTTCCTTGTTTTAACTTTGGGTAATTCTTGGACATACTGTATTCTTATTTTTAGTATTTTATTTTTACATAATCTCTACACCCAATGTGGGGCTCGAACTCACAACCCTGAGATCAAGAATCGCACACTCTTCAATCAAGCACCCCACTACTACTACATTCTTAACAGCTGCATAGCATTCTGCTGTAGCGAGATATATGTAACATGACTGGTGCATTATTGGTTGTCCACAGTCACCCATTAGAGTTTGTACTGCCAGTTCAGTGACCATCAGCTCACCTGTTAGCTCTTGCTAATGATGCCCAAACAATCCATTGAGTCAAGTTAAAACAACCAGTCATTCACTGACAGAATAAATATAGTCATTTAGTTGGCATACACAGACCAAATGGGCAGTTGGTTGAATTTCTTGATTTTCAACCACTCGTATATCCCCAGCCCATTTCTGAAACCTTCCATGCATTTTTCTGTAGACAAATGCAGGAGATTATGTCTGTTGACTGAAGCCATTTAGGCCTGAGAAGGACCAAGAGAGAAATCTGGCCACATCTTACAGTGATGCAGTGTTGAAATGTTGAATGTGTTACCAAGTAATATTTCAGGAAACCCTCCCATCCCACAGCAGAATAGATTTTGAAAGTAGAGAACCTTCAGACCTTGGAGAAGATCTTAAGAAAACATGTACCCTAGCTATTTTTTCTCTGAAAATGTAAACAGTGAGATCAGTGTCTTAACCACAGTAGTCTTGTGTTATGGGGATGGATATTTAGATAATGGAGACAGTCAGATCAGCCTGAGATAGAAGAGGGTAAAATGGGCCCCTGTCATAAGCAGCACATGTACATACTGAGGGAGGGACTTTCAGGAAGGACCCTGGTGATGCATTTGAGAGAGAAAGGGGTGGGGAGGGAGAATGAGAGAGGACTAAGCCTTATGCTTTCCCAGATCCCAGAAGGCAGGCTGAGGAACATTAAGAGAAGATTTCAGCTGGTACTGAAATTTCTTTTTGGAGAGCCTTGAAAAAGGCAAAGTAATTGAAGGCTTCTTAAAACCTTTTTAAAAAGTAGTATAGCAATTTACTTTAAGCAGTACCTATTCTCATGTACCAGAGTCAGAATTTACCATGCATGGGTTAAGAAATAACCCAAAGCATTGGTTTAAAAATCAGGTTTTGTGAGTAAAACTTCACCCTGTTCTTTTCCCTAGAGTTTTAGCGCTGTTAAAAATAATAATAATAATAATAATAATAATAATAAACAAAAAAACCCCTCACATTTTATTTGAGATAGATTCAGAAATTAGATTATTGTTAAAATTGAGGCAAATCTTGAGTGACATTTTATAATATTGGAGCTAGAACCTCATTAATTAAACATCTTTCCCCCTTAATTTTCTCTTTTTTGATGAGGAACTGGGAGAAGTAAAGGGAAAACATTCTCAGTTGGTTAAAGGACCATATGATGGTCATTATGGTATTACTTTAACCACAAAATTCTTTTCTGTATGGAAGTTCTGTATGTATCATCTCTACTTTGCTGTGGTGAAACAATATGTCTCCTAGAGTTAAGAAGAACCACCGGACCAAATGTTCAGTCTTTGTAATTCAGTCTTTGCTTCTTTGTTTTTGTCGAAAATGTGACTCTGTCACTTTTTAATAATTAAATTGTAGTTTTCATTTGTTCAGATTACAAGAGTATTATGTGGTTGCTATAAAGAAGACAAAAAAGGTAGAGGTATATAAAGAAAAAGTTAATTTTTCTCTTACTGCTCTCAAAATCCAACTCCTCAAGGTCTTCAATATTCTCAGTTCAGGACTGGCCCTTCCTCAACTTTCCTTTTGCTTATGTAACTGTACACAAATACAAATGCCCATTTTTTTCCTATTAAAAAGAGAAACATACACATTAGGCCATAAGATTTTTTTGAAATGCAGTTGACATGTAACATTGTGTAAGAGTTAGGATACTATGTGCTGATTTGATACAGTTGTGTCTTGTAATATGATTACCACCATAGCTGTAACACCTCCACCATGTTACACTATCATTTCTCTTTTATGGCGAGAACATTTAAGATTTCAAGTATATAATTTCAGGTATTATAATTCCACTATTGTTAACTGTAATCACAAAGCTATACATTAGATGCTTATAACTTACTCACCTGATTGTAAGTTTGCACCTTTGACCATCATCTCCCCATTTCCGCCACCCCCAGCTCCTGGTAACAAGCACTCTACTCTCTGTTACTACAACTTTGGTTTTTTTAGATTCCACATATAAGCAAGATCACAATGACATTTGCCTTTCTTAGTCTGACTTATTTCATTTAGCGTAATACTCTCAAGGTCCATACTTATTGTCACAAATGGTAGGACGTCCTTTTTCTTGGCTGAATAATAAATCCTCCATTGTGTGTATACACCACATTGTTATCCATTCACCTGCCAGTGGACATGTAGCTTGTTTCTGTAGCTTGGCAATTGTGCATAATGCTGCTGTGAACATGGGGGTGCAGCTATCTTGTTGAGATCCATAGATTTTTTTTTTTAAAGATTTTATTTATTTATTTGACAGATAGAGATCACAAGTAGGCAGAGAGGCAGGCAGAGAGAGAGGAGGAAGCAGGCTCCCTGCTGAGCAGAGAGCCTGATGTGGGGCTCGATTCTAGAACCCTGGGATCATGATCTGAGCCGAAGGCAGAGGCTTTAACCCACTGAGACACCCACGCGCCCCTCCATAGATCTTTTTAACATAACAAAATATCATAGACTTTCTCTCCAAATTAAAAAACCCATTAAAAAATTTAAAAATTAAAAAAAATTAAAACTAATAAACTCATTTATATCATGGCCTCTTAATATTCCATAATTTAACCATTCAGGTTGTTTCAAGTTTTGTGTTACAGCAAGTTTTTCTCTAAACATCCATGTGCATTAATTTGAACATGTTAACATACAGAAGCTTTTATTTTTGTCTTTCAGAGTCCCCAAAGTGGTATTACTTTCCAAAAGTTGTAGTAAGTCAGTTTCACCAACACTAGCTGAAAATATGTTTCCCCATATCCTTGCCAGCATAATTTATGTTAGAAGTATAAACTCTTTTTCCTGTTTTGTTTCAAATGATTTCATTAGGGAGCACTTGTCACTATCTTTTCTTTAAAAAAAAAAAAAAAAACATTCATTTGAATTATTCATGTCTGGTCTTTTCCTTCATTTTCCAAAGTGCATAAGATTTGTCTTCTAGAGCTAGAGGAGAAAAACTTGAGCCTAGGCTCACTGAACTTAATCGTTCTGTATTGAAATGAAACGAAACACTTGATTTCTCTTTATAAAAAAGTAAATACAGACTTCTCAGTCCCAATTTTCTCCTTCTAAAAGTATATTATTTAAGAAATTGTCTCGGGAAATATAAATATTTTACTAAAAATAGAAATTTCTAAAATACAGAGATGCGAAATGTTAAAGGCACTTTAAGCTTGCAAAGCTAACTGGGTTTCCCTCTCAAGTCCAGCAGTCTGAAGACAAAGATTCTTTGAGAGCGTTAGTTATAAGTTCTGCTGGATTACAGCAAGAGGAAAAAGTGAATCACAGCAGATAGGAATTTAAACCTGGAGCGTTGCTGAAAGCCCCTTCCCTGTTGCTCCTGCTTGTTTTTCTGGGAGGTGGGACTAGATTCCACTTCTGTTCTTACAGTTGCTGAGTTCATTATAAAATTATTTGTATATAACTCCAGCAGTACATTGGTTAATCAGAAACATCTGTGCAACTGGCTTCGTTTATATGAACAGAATAACTAAATCAATCAGCAGAATTTCTTGTATTCGGGTAGGTCGGGCCAACATTGTGTAGTCCAGAATAATAACAGTGCTTTGAGCTAACCTGACACAGATGGCAAAAAGATTGTGTCTGGGCAGCAGAAGTTGGAACTGAAAAGGAAGAAATCCTGTGAGTCCTTGATAGTTGCCTTAATTAAGTTTTACTCTGTTTTATAATGTTACTGTTTTAAAGGCTCAGATGCTTCAGAAAGGGATGTCCTGTGTAAAAAGAAGAGCCCATCAGAGTCATACCCTCCAAGGACCAGAGTCTCCTGAATGAGGCTGCGTTGTCCAGATCAGAGTCCCCTGAAAGATAGGTTTGTGTGTTCTGCCAGACTTCCATAGATGCAACACGCCAAGGGCCTCACACTGGGAAAACACCACGGACCAGAGAGGCGAGCTGACATGTCTGACTGGAGGGAGCTAAACTGCGCAGAGGACATGAGTTCCCAACAGAGACTGAGGCTGGTGTCCTGATCTGATGTAGCCAGGGTAGGTTCCTCGGGGTGGTGTGTCCTGGTGCAGAGCCCCGAAGGTCCAAGGGAGTGGAGTGGGTTCATGGAACACAGCTCTGTTCGTCTGGCTCTCAAGCTCAGTCTTACTGGAGACTTCAGGAGGTCTGATAAGAGCAGGGAATCTCTAGACCCTGAGTTTCCATGTGTGTGCCCCAGCCCTGAGGGACCCTGAACTCTCCACCACTTAAAAGGAAGAGTGATTCTCAAGGCCAGAAATCTACTGGCGCCAACTAGCCAGAATCCTAGGGTGGGATTGATTGGGTTCCTAGTGCACGGTTGGCCTTCTGTAGAGCTAACCTTGGTAGGCAGATGCATTAGGTTTTAGCCAGTGACTGGTGAATAGTGAGAGAGAATAGTGCCCAGGGGAAGTTGGCAGCTTTTTCTCTTATTATATACCATAGCCTTAGCACTAGGATTTGCAAACATTCCCGAGTTCTTGGAGTCCCGCTCTGCTGACACCTGAGGTCACATGGCCCTCTGCTCTGCCTTCCCTTTCACACTGCCCCTGCATTTAGATGCCCATCAATCTTCAGGGACAGTGTGACTTCTTGAAAGTTAAGTCACTTTCAGGGTAAGTCCGGATACCAATCAGCTCATTTATTTAATGCCTTTTGCATTGAGTCCTCTGCTAAAAGTAGAGTGGGAAAGTGGAGAGAGCACAAGTTGGGAGCTACACACCTGAATTCCAGTTCCGGCTTGGCTGCCAGTAGTCATGTGACCTTGACAATAATAAAACACTGTGTGAAAGGAGAGTGGAGAAATCTGTAGGAATGGAGAGCTTGCAGCTAGGAGGACATCTGCGATGCTTGTGACGGGACACACGGCATCTCCAAATCGGGCACTGTCTAAACACTGCTGTTGTTAACACTTCAACCTATCAGAGATCTGATGACGCTGAAATTTCACCTTGCCTGTTTTTGACTAAGTATTTGATAAGTAAAAGAGAAATATATGTCTATCACATCTCTCCTTTAGTTAAAATAGGATATGTGTTATGTATAGTATAGAAAATCAAATTCTATTTCAGCAAAGTCATTGAGAGCTTTCTTCTTGAGTCTCATTGTATACTTGCTGAAGAAAAAGCATTCGCTATTCCCCTGAGGTTTTCTTTGTAGTGTTATTTGTGGAGATGGGGTTTGAGCTGGATGCTGTCCAGGTATGCCTAGCAGATCTTGTTTTATTTATAGTCACTGAAAGTCACACTACCTCACTAGATGCATGTACACATCCATTATACTGACCTTATTCTCTATTAGCACACACATGGTCATAACCCTGAACCACCTGTCCTTGCCATCTGCTACGCACTACGTGCATGTACGTGCACACACACACACACACACACACGTGCACATACATCATTTGCTCACTCTTTATAAGGCACCCTTCAGATATAACCAGGAAGCACCAATTCCAAACTCACTGGGAAAGTCCATTGCCGGAGTTTTCTGTGCATCAGCCCTCATGGCTTTTTAGAAGGCAGAGGCCATTGCCTACCAAAGGGCTTTTTGTGCAATCTCACACAAAACACCATATGCGTGTGACTGTAAGTGTGTGCTTTGGAGGGTGTTCCCTGTGATGGCGGTGATTCCTGGGAATGGTTAAAAATACCCACAGGGGCTTCACCTCCTGAGTTCTGCCATGATCATTGGTTGGCGGCTGTGACCGCTGCTGGTTGAGTCTCTTGTTTGTATTTCTTACTCGTGGTCTGAGGAACAACATGTTGCTCTTTTGGCTCAGAGGCAGACCATCTTGGATGTCTTCCAAGAAACTGTGTGCCGCTTTTGCTTCTTGAGATTGGAGCTAACATTACAGGACCTCCAGTTATGCGTGGAGAGATCCTGGGCCAACAGGCTGGTCAGCGGCGTCCCTGTGGACTTTCTGCTTCACAGAGAGGTTACACAAACTTTTCTACCTGGGAGTGGAACCTTAGGGCTGGTGCCCAAGGGAGCCCATCCACCATTAGATAAGGTTGTGACAAGGAGAAAATGCTTTCAAGTTCCAACCCAGATGCCCAAGAGAGGATGAAGCTCTGGTAGAAAGTTGCTCTGAGCACTCTTCAGCTCTGGCCCCAGCACCATGGAATGGGAGAGGAAAAAGGTTTCTGGTAGTGGAGGGAGTGTGGAGGTCAGCAGTGACAGCAGGGAGAAGCCCCAGCAGGGGGACAGGGAGGCAGGCAGTGAAGGGAGGGAGAGTCTTAACATCCCCTGCTCCCAGGATCATGAGGTGCTCATGAGGTTGTTGGGGCGGGGGTAGGGGAGGGGTGCTGGAAGTGCAGGGAAGCTTGTCGAGCTGACCTAAGCTGTGGTCTGCCCTTAGAAAGAACGCATCAAGAGACAGAAATAAGAGGATGCCACTCTTCTCATGCTTACAGAACTCAAGAATGAATTATTCCTCCAGATTTCCAGTAGTCATTTTTGGACAAGCAATAATCCTAATAGCATCTAAGGTAGATATTGCTTCCTGGGTACCAGGTAATGTTCTAAATGCTCTAAATTAACTCCCTAAATCCATAGAATGACCCTGTGAGGCAGGAACTATCTTCATTTTGCAGACTAGGAACTTGAGGTTAATACTTGTCCAAGTTCACACGGTTAACTTGGCAGAGTCAAGGTTCAGTCCCGGCCGTGTGGTTTCAGAGCCCGCTCTGAACCATGATGTCCCCACCTCCCCGCCGCCTCCCCAGTGAGGGGCATAAAATTGGAAAGGACCTAAGTGTCCCCAGCTTTTTTCATGCAGATGACTAGCCACTAGTACAGTGTTCTGGGGAAATAACTTGGGCTTTCTGTTCCTCTGTTTTCCCTCATGCATCTGGGTTAGGGTCACGAACCCACTGGAAAAGGACAGCCTCAGACAGTGTAGACCAGCCCGCTCTTCGGTGGTGTTTTGGGTCCAGCATGAGCTTCGCTCTGAATCATCCGCTCAAACACCTGACACCCATCACAGGCATACGTTCTAAGTGATCCTCTAAGATGTTAGTATGTCTGATGAGGAGGAAAATCTTCCTAGAGGGTCAGAAGTGCTGCCTGCGACTGGTCTCAGTGACTAGTGTCACATGATGGTCCCAAGAGTAAAGGAATAACTCAAGTTCTATTTAGCTGGTGGGTAAGGAGTTTAATACTCAACTCTAAAACACAGAACCTCTTGTAGACTCTTGTCAGAGCTGAGAAGCAGAGTGAACAGGAAGATTATTTTGCCCATCCTCCCTTTTCACAGGTGAAGTAACAGAACCCCGGGGAAGTTAAGTGACTTTCCCAAGGCCAATGCTAGTTGGCGGCAGAGGTGACACAAGAACCCAGGCCTGCCTAGTTCCAGTCCCGCTCTTTTCCCTGCCCGAGATTGCTTAACATAGTCCATAAATGATTTTCTAATTAAACTGCAGGTGAAGCATAGAGTGTGGTCTGTTTACAGGGCGAGACTGAGGCCAACATGGCCTTAAAAGATGTGAGGAGCACAGCTGGAAACCTCCTTCAGGTACAGACCCATGTGAGGAACAGGCAAGGCAAAGTTTAGACACGGCTGGTTCTGTGGAGTTGGTGGAGCCAAGCCTCTGCCTTCCAGACAGTCCTGGCCAGGAGAGCAGTGATTTGTCCCCAGCAACCTGGCAGGCTGCCGGTGTCTGGGGTCAGAACCACGGGGGCCCAACGGGCGTTTTTGCTGACAAGGACAGCTGCAGTCTCCTTCATACCTGCAGAACGGTGGCCTGGGAATTTCTGTGGGCGAGTATGGAGAGAAAGCCGGCTCTGTGTCAGGAGGAGACAGAAGTCTAAGACCAAGAGGACATTCTGGGCTCTACTGCCTCAAAAATGGGCCCAGAGGAGGCTCTAAAATAACTTTCGGGGCTGATTTCAGCCCTGGCCTGGTACAGTCTCACCACAGCAAGAGCATTTGGAGGTAATTAAAACTAAAGATGGAAAAGAAGCTTGAGGTGCATTCACTACAACCCCTGCAGGGCCTTGACCAGTAGTTCCCGAAAGCACCCTCTTGGTGGACCGCCAAAGAGCGAGGGGCAATTGATTCCTTCCCTTCGTTTGGGCAGTGCAGTTCTGTCAGCTCCCTTGAGGATTCCTCTGACAATTTATTTGGCCATTTTTTCAAGCCCAGGAAAAGACAAAATTAAAAAAAAGCTGCCTAGGGAACAGAAGGTGAAACAAAGCCAAGTTCATTCCTAAGCTAGATCTGATCTGGAAGGTTTTTAGGGAGGTACACTGCTCACCAACCCCCCAGGGCCTTTCCAGCCTCAAATCTACAGGTCAGAGGGCATCAGGATCTCTTTGCTTATCTGGTATGGCCTAGATAGAATTAAGCAAGCAACCAGAGGCAGAGCTAGGATTCCGAGTTAGACATTTCACTCCCAGGTCTGTGGTCTCCCTACCTTGTGCTTAATTAGAGTGACAGTTTGGGTGACATGTCCTGCTTTTGTGCTGTGCGAGTCAGCCAGCCTCCTGCAATGACAGACCCCATGGGCTGCTCTTATCCTGGTGCTGCTCCTTCCGCTCAAGCCTAGATGTTGCAGAAAGTAGTTTCCAGCTCTCCCTCTGAGTAGTCAAGGAGTATGGAGAGGGCTGCTGTGGGCAAGGGCCACTCCGGCTGCAGAACATGCCACTTTCTCCTGAGCTTACTAGCCCAGCTCCACTGTAAACTGATACACTCTCAGGAGACCAGTAAGGGCCTGCTTGCTTGGAGGAGCTAGGGGGCAGAGTGTACTGTCACTAGTCCCATTGCTGAGTCAGCCAAGGGAGTTCCTCCTTTTGTCCCCCCACAACCCGCACAAGGTATATCAGAAGGGCCCAAAGCAGAGGAACTACAAATACACTTGGTTCAAATATAGAAGCCACAGGCAAGGAACCTTGGCTTGTATAGACTCTGGGGGCTGGGAAGACAGCATGGTGGGCCCTTCTTCCCAGACTCAAAATATATTTTTTTAAGATTTTATTTACTTATTTGACAGACAGATCACAAGTAGGCAGAGAGGCAGGCAGAGAGAGAGGAAGGGAAGCAGACTCCCTGCTGAGCAGAGAGCCCGATGCGGGGCTCAATCCCAGGAGCCTGAGATCATGACCTGAGCCGAAGGCAGAGGCTTTAACCCACTGAGCCACCCAGGCACCCCTCAAAATATTTTTAAGAGATAAGATTAAAGAGGCAACAAGGGGTGGAGTGTTGAGGTGAAAAAACAGCCCGAAGAAGCATGCTCAGAGGGTAGCCCTGTCCCTCTGCTTGAATCACAGATGTGAAGGGGTCATGGCATCTGGGCAGTATTTGGAAAGAATCTGTGAGTGGTGAGTACAGCATGTGAAGAAGCATTTTCTAAACCAGTGTTTTGAAGCCTTTCTTGACTATGACTCACAGTAAGAAATATATTTTTTTATTGGAATCTAGGATGGATGGATGGATGGATGGATAGATAATAGAAACAAAAGTTTTAGGAAACAACTCCCATTCTTACCAAATGCCATACATTATATATTTTCTAAGAAGCTGGTTCAGCCCACTAAATTGACTTAACAGAGATTAGGCAATAACTTGCAGTTTGAAAAAGACTGATGCGAACAGAAAGATGTCAGCCGTGTAATCTCATTGTAGCCCTGGCAGATTCTGCAGAAGGAGATCCCATACCCAGGCTGCATGGTTGGGAAGAGGTTCTCCTCACTCTTCTCATCTTGAGGAGCTGATGGAGCGGTGATGGCCATGAAGGATCAAGGAAGGGAGGGGAGGCCGTGGCCGAGGGAGGGAGCGGGAGGCTGAGGTACAGCCTGTTCATAAGGAAACACTTGCATGTCCATGATAAGTCCTGGCCCAGAGAAGGCAGAACCTGCTCACAGTGCAGGGGTTCTCACAGTTGAGTGAACATGTGAGGATTTCCATCCACTATGGTTGGTAGTGAAGTGGCACACAGGGAGGCTGAGCCCCCTTCGTTCTGCATTCCCTACATGAGGGAACCATGGTACAGGACTGGGTTCAGCATGACACCCCCAGTTCTGTGTCTCATTTGTATTAAGTAGTTGAGAAATGTTTATTGGAAGACCATGTTATCTAGTTAGGACTTGCAACTAGACCAGTAAGAATCCTAATCACACATGGTGGTACTAAGAAAGCATTATTTGAAAGGCCCTTTAGCACCCTGGATTCATAATGTCCCATAAATGGGACAGGAAAGAGAAGAAAGGCCCAGGAAAGCTTGGGTTCCATAGTGGAACTGCTAAACCCCATTGGAGTTTTAGGTCCTCCACACAGCAAGCCTTTAAGCAGTTGAGGTTTGTCTGGTTTGACTTTGAGGCAGGCCTTGGGACAAGGTGCTCTGGCTCTTTGCCTGGAAAGGAGAAGTCCAGATGGTGTGAGGCAAGCGGACCCTGGCTGATTACGGAGCACCAGAGGGAACATTTGGAGTTTCCATGGCCATGAATCTGCCCCTGCATGTAGTTTACCCCCTTGGCTCAGCCAGTTCAAGACGATGTGACTTAGGCCTACATCACCCAGGTTTCTATAGACAGGAAGGGGCTTGGGGACCAGCCTGTGTTCTCAGTTCGGGACCCACCCCGTACTGATGGAGCGCTGAGCTGACAAGTGGTCTGGGGCCATGGAAGTGCTGGTGTGGGCCCTGTGCCTGGAGCCCCCCGAGCTGGCTTTCCTGTAAGTGTCCAGCCCCATGTGGTGGCCTTCAGTACCCGAGCCTGCGGTCTGGATCCCGACTGGCCCTCCTGCTGTCACACAAAATCAGCTACAGGCCCTTCTTTCAAGTGGTGCCGGGATAAGAAGGGGAGTAGGCAAGGGAGCAGAAATTTGAAGAGAAGACAGGCAAAGACATTATGTGATTTGACAAAGATTCCGATAGATTGGTTTCCCTCCTAAAAGTGGACAAATAGAACAAATATAACCTCAAGATGATTGCTGTCAATTTTATTTATTTATCTTTAAAGATTTCATTTATTTATTTGAGAGAGAGAGAGCAGGGGGAGGAGCAGAGGGAGAGGGACAAGCAGACTCCACTTTGACCCCGGAGCCCGACACAGGGCTCCATCCCATGATTCTGAGAGCATGACCTGAGCCAAAATCAAGAGTCAGACGCTCAACCCAGTGATCCACCCAGGCACCTGGACTGCTGTCAATTTTAGACACGGGTTCAAGTTTCACATGGCCCAACCCCAGAGAAAGTGGTAGGAATGAGTGGGAACTAAGGATAATTTGCACTCTTCAGAAGATCCCTTGGGATTCTGCCATAAAGAGCAGGTAGCTCTTTGACTCTGGGGCATGGATGTGGCCGTTGGGACCTTGAGTGTTTGAGGGGCTTCATGGGATAGTGGGCCCACCTAGCAGACTCTGGGTTCTCAATATATCGCTCTTTACACTTCTTTAAGGTAAAGAACACTCGTGGATAAGGCCCAGTCTAAATGCAAAGGAGCATTCAGAATAAAAGGCAGGCAGGGAGCCCCAAGTTCTGGTTTCAGTTCCATCATTGTCTCTGTGACCTTGGGCCTTGGTTTCCTCTTCCATAATTTGGGGGAGGTTGGAGATGCTCCCTCTGACCTCCTTTAGCTCAAACACCCTGTGACTCTCTTCAGCCTGAGAAACATTTTCTGGCAGGAAGGAGAGGCTGCCCAAAGCTTCCTTCTCAGGCAGCCAGTGAGTACATTCTTTCCTGTGCCCACATATGGAAGCAATTTCTAGATTCTCCAAGGCACTTGTGCTGCTGAGCTCAACCGAAGCAGAGGAGCTCGGTGGTGGAAAGTGGAAAAAAGAAAAAATCTGCCCCCGTTTTCGTATCACCCTGTGCTTCCCTATCTGCAGCGGTCTGTGCAGTCTGCTTTCCCTTGCTATCTCCAGGCTGTGCCAGGGGGCTTGGGGGAATGTCACCGAGAAAATCCTGATAGAAACCAAACAAGTGCTGAGCTCAGGGCTCCTCCCCAGAGGCCAAAGGCCCCTGAGCTCATGTCTTTCTCCCCGGGAAGCTTTGCAGCTGGGGAGAAGCATGCATTCCTGAATTTTGTTCCTACATTTATTGTAATCTTTCTCTCTGGTCTCTTAAAATGAGGACTGTTAATGGCTGCCTTCAAGGTCCTTTGTAAAGTTGAATTGGGTAACATTAGCCAAGTGCTTTGAAGGGGAAAATGTTTTATTAGTTCCTTCTCTGCCTAAGAGAACACTTTGCTAATGTTCCTCTTCTGAACTCCTGAGGGTTTTGGGAGCAGTTGGGTAGTAACTCTTGTGAACTGGAGGCACTGGGGCATTTGACTCCTGAATTCAGGTCAGGAAAGTGACTTTTCCTAGAGCATGACCTTACTCACAAAGCCTCATCTGTGGTCCTTGTTTCCACCCTCTGGCTTTTCACTCCTGACCTTAATTCTTGGGGGAAGGAGATTACTGAAAAGGACCTGTTTATAGAGAAATGTTTTTGTTCCCCTTTCAGCCTGTCCCTTGCTTCTCTATTGCCTAACCCCCGACTAACATGAACATTTAAAAGTTAATTTGTAAAGCAGAGATTCTCTTGCTAGAAATGAGGTCTGACTGATTAGGGGATCTATGAATGTAAACACCTTGTTAAAACCGTTGTTTCAGCATTCTTGTAAAGATCCGCGGTATCCCTTCCACACACTTGCCAGAAACATCTCTCCAAATCAAGACAGTAGGCTGAGGAATGCCTAGAGACCCTTAGCAGGGACCCCGTTTTCTTTTTGTTTCGTTGCTGGGTCTCTGGGGCAGAGGCTTCTGATGAAAGCAGCCCTCTCATTCCCTTAGAGAGCGTGTTTAGGACTGGTTTGCCTCACGGGAGTTGCCGGCAGGGAGGGCTAGACATCAGACATGACATGAAGATAGAAACACTTATCAGAACCTTGCATATCTGCTCGCCCTATTTCAGGACACTCAGATTAGCTCTGCTTGGCTACGGATATGGTTGTAATTCCGTACACAGATTCCCCCCGTGGGTTTCTTGCCTGACTGAAAGTGGCTCGGCTCTGTCGAACCATACTCGAGAATGTTTCAGCCCTGTCTCTGTAGAACCGTGTGCTTGATTTTCCTCAGTGCTGGTCAAAGAACGTTTAACTGACCTGCCTCCTGTTGCCTAGATGCTCACAGTCTGCAGCACCGGTCCAGGAGACCGGTTCCTAAGGGCAGGCCTGTTCCTTCCACGGGTATGAACACGATCAGCTCAGGGCCAGGTTGGGTGCTCTGCACCAGCCAGGGCGAACAGCGCCCCAGCTCTGCCGAGAAGATGAAGACCGTTTGTGTCAACCCTCCAGCCCCACCCAGACGCCAGGCTCCCCCTGACCAGGAGGGTAGAAACCACCCTTCCAGGGCAGTTGCCCCCAGACCTCACTCCTCTGCAACCTGTCCAATGTGAAAACCTCCCCTCTGGGAACATCCATGACCTGCCAAATTCCAGTTCGTAATAATAGCAGGAGCAAATGTTTATGGAGCATTTACTATGTACTTGGCTGTCATTCTATTATTCTTATTTTACCGACGAAGCAATGAAAGCACAAAAGGTTGGACATACAGAGCCAGGATTTGAGCTGAAGCAGTCTGACTCTGGAGACCATTTAGAGTATACGTCTTCTTTTTTAAATTTTTTTAAAAGATTATTTATTTATTTGAGAGAGAAAGGGAGAGAGAGCAGAGTAAGTGAGAACAGAAGTGTGTGGGGGAGCAGATAGAGGGGGAGGGAGAGGCATGCTCTCTGATGTCTCTCCCAGGACCCCAGGATCATGACCTGAGCCAAAGGCAGACGCTTAACTGACTGAGCCACCCAGGCGCCCCAGATCATACTTCTTTATACTGAGGAAAAATTACACCCTTGTGGCTTCCACACGGTGGTTCATGTTCTAATCCCTGGAGCCACAGAATGGCCTAATTTTATTAACATAGGACAGACAGACCAACCTGTAATATTTGTAGACCATTATCACATCTCTCTTGGTTCTAAAGCACCACATCAGGCTCTCAGGGAGCAGTTCTAGCCTGGGTCTCCCTCTTCCTCCCAGAAAAGCACAAAGACTGCTTTATAGTTTTCCATCCAAATCCAGACACTTGTGAGAGGCAAGGGAGCACTATTAACAATGGTGCTGGGACAACAGGCATCAATGGGGACTGTCCTGGGCAGACCAGGATGTGGTTCGCCCTACCCCCGGGCCACGGCAGAGATGCCACCACTTGGAATGCCTTCTGAAGCCTGCCCGAGTGGATTATGGGAAAGTCGAGCTAACTACACAAAAATATCATCGATGAGAGACTAGGTTTCAGAAGTTTGCCATTAGTCAGACTTCCTGCAGTGGAAAAGTGCTGGGTGTCAGGTTGAGTCCCATAACTGTGAATGTGACCTCTCCTCCCAAGTTCTCAGTTTTCACGGCTGTAAATCGAAGTTGGTCGTCTGGAAGTCCCCTCCAGTTCCTAGCCTCTAATCCTGTGTCAGCCTTCTTGATCCAAGCAATGGTCTCCATCCTCACTTTAAAGCCACAAGTGTGGAAGACCAGGTTTTTCATCCCTTCTCTGTCAGTTTTGCTGCTCTTCTACCAGCATTATTTGCCAAACCCTAGAGATAGATTTTTTTTAGAGTGCCAGGAAGATCCCCTTATCTAGCCTACTACTGGGGTGTCAGTGAAATCGTGCTATGTACTAAGAATCTTCTTTAAGTAATGCTTTACTTTTGAGACAGCCCTGGATTCTGTCAGTAATCAGGAAACAGAAAATAGCCTCCATTAAAATTATAAGTTGACTTAGTGAGAGATTTCTTTTTTATAATTAATTTACCTTTTATGTTTCCTAAAACCTGTGTCTGTGAAATAATTTCGAAGTATTTTCACATAATTTATCTCATTAAATCCTCAAAATGGCCATGTAAAATGGGTATTACCTTTGCCTTCAGACACTGAAACAGAGGCTCCAGGAGACGAACAGCCTTGGCTAAGGACCCTCCACTAGTTAGCTGTGGGACTGCGGTCTGCGGGATCCTTATCCAAGTGTCTTTGTGCTGTACCAATAATTTTCAATTCGTTTGTGTTTTTTAAGCATAGGACTCTTTTTTTTCCAAACAGAGCCAGAGCTTTTCTAGGTGACGTGGAGCATGCCACCCCACGTGGTGCTCTGTGAGGGGCCCTGCGAACCTCCCCCAGAACGTGGTCTGAACCACCATGTACCCTTCCAAGGGGCTTCGCACTGCTTTGCCCATTTCAAGGATTCAGGACACTCATAGGATTCGGCACAGTTTCCTTCTGCATGAGCATGTTGCTTTAATAAACTTCATTGTCATTGTCGGTCCCTAGGTCTGACTATCACGGGTCTTGTGTCAGTTGCAGAAACATGGTCCTTGCTAGCTGCGTTGTCTCCCTCCTTTTCTGTTCTCTCCTCTAACCTCTGAGACTCAGTTAGGACCCTCTCCACCCTGTCTTCTCACCTTGCCTTGCTGTATCCCATCTGGCCCAGTCCCATCTGGATCACTAACAGAATCCCGTGTCCTTTCTGGATGTTCCTTGGCTGTATTTACCCTTCATCATTCACCCTAGTACCCAATGAACACTTAAATACTTATTAAAATCATGTGAACAGTCTCAACCTAGTGACTGATGAGCCCCCATCTTTTCTACAAATCACAGTGCCCCTTCATTTCCTTGTGTCTTAGATGATTGGCTTCACCAAGATAATCTCCCAGGCTCCTTCTTTTGCAAAATCCTATTGCTTTTATGCCACACTTTTCTCTTCCCTAGAAGGCAAAAAGGGGTTGCTGGGCTCATTCTCACCACCTGTGTATCCTGTCCTCTAAGTCACAATTAAAGCATAGTCTAGTGCCTCCCCCAGAAGTTACCCCATGGGGGAGGAAAAGTTAGAGAACAAGATTTTCCATTCTCTGGGGGTGCTGGGTCCCAGCAAGCCATGGGGCAGCATCTATTCGAAGAACTCTCTTATCTAGGGAAGAAAAAAAAATAAAAAAGAATGGGAAGTATTTCCCATTTTTTAGTTCTTGATTTTGTTCTGTCTCAGCAGTGTTTGAAAGGGGTTCATGGTCAGGCTCACCAGCTGACAGGACATTGATGTTTATGCTGCTAGTTCTTTCTCTCTCGCTTGGTGTCCGGAGTTCAGAAAACATGGGGAACTGATCCTTTTCTTTCTAAACGTAAAATGTTCACACTGCCAGATTTCCTAAATCCCCTTCTTTAATCTCTATCATGTAAGAATTATGAATTAGAGATAGTTTCAGAATATGTGATACATTCCCAAAAAATACATTGAGAGTTTTACCTACCAGAGATCACTCAGAAAATTCCAAGTAGTAGTGCAGTATAAACTGTTAGAAAATATTCCTAGCATTCTGGTTTTTTTTTTTTTTTTTTTAATTTTTACAAGAGACATGCTTTGCTTAGGCCATAGTTCTTATATAATAATCCTTTTTCTTTCTGAAAGAGCAGCAGTTATTAGAAGTAGCAATCCAAAATTCCACCAAGCCATTATACATTTAGCAGTCTTTTTCCTCATTTCTGCAAATGTACGGGTTTTTGTTTTGGTTTTTTTTTTTGTTTTGTTTTGTTTTGTTTTTAATAATCTAGCCATATCCTGGATTATGTAACAGTGTGCGTCAGCTGTCTTCATGGGGCATCAATATTTGGTGTGTGTGTGTGTAATTGATTAGATGCCTAGGGTAAAAGCACAAGTGAGTAGCTGTTTATTTCTACTAATTCTTTTAGCCTACTAATCAAAAATTGGTCATTCTGTTCTTTGGGTGACTTTTCACACTGAACTTTGATGCCTATTCCAGTGAAGCCGGGAGCCCCCAAAACATTCCAGTCCCCCCTAAACACAGCATCCTGCCTGTGCTCGCCCACAGCTGTGAATCTGCACTACCAGTGAGTAAGAGGAAGTGGAACAGCAGGATGGGTTGGCCATGGGCTAGTTTCTCATGTGGTAATTTCACATTGCATCCTTGGTTGGACTCCTTAATGTCAATGTCAGACCAGGAATCCTTAAAAAAAAAAAAAAGTAGGAAAGTCTTGTCATTGGAAAATATCTTAAAACCAAAGAAAATGGCAGAGGAAAATTGTGATGTGCTCTAAATGGAGCTGGTGGTACAAGTTCCTCTGTGTCCTTTAAATGCTATTGCTATTTTCTTGGGTCTGCCTGTTAGAAACTTCGGACTTGCCTCCACATGAAATGTATTTGTGAAATAAATCCTTATTCCCTTTTACTTCTATATTTAATTTATTATAGTTACATGCTGTTATGTAATAAACCACCCCCAAACATAGTGGCTTAAAACGATAAGCATTTTATTGCGTATAAGGCTGCAATGTGGGCTGAGTTCAGCTGGGTGGCTTTTCTGCTGTTCTTGACTGTGGTCAGACAGGGGCTGCATTCACAGGGCAGGTGCACCAGGTCAGGGCTTGGCTGGAAAGCAGGGATGGCCAGGCTTCTCTTTTTCTCCATGCAGTATGAAAACCTCTCACTGTGTGTGTGGCATCTTCCCACGTGGTCTCTTTGGCTCTCAGGGTCACTGAACTTTTTATAGGGTTGTTAGGGTCACAGAAGTAGAAGCTTCCAGGCCTTCTTAAGGCTCAGGCCAAGAACTAGCAGGGTGTCACTTCCATGGATTTTTTTTTTTTTTTTTTTTTTTTGATTAAAGCAAGTCACAGGCACATTCGAAGGGAGGTGACTAAACAAGTGTGAATACCAGGAAGCATGCTTCACTGGAGGCCACCAGCAGAATAGACTACACCAGTCATTTTTCAGTCAAATGATACTTATCAAGTGCCTGTTATGCACCAGGCAGTGAGAACACAATGGTGGACAAGCAAAGCACTGCGGTGCTTGCCCTTATGGAGTTTATAGTCTGTGGGGAGCACAGGAAAGGATGCATCAGAAAAATACCATGGAGAGTCCTGAGTGCTGGGATGGGAGGAGTGCTGGGAGCCTTAGGACCATGGCTCGAAGGATAGAGGAGTCATCCTGGAGATGGGTGAAGAGGGTTGCTGGCAAAAGCATCGCATGCTCCCAGGCCAAGAAACAGGAGCAAACATGGTTCTTCTATGGAACTGAAAGAAGTTCTGTGTGGCTGGAGAACAGTGTAGATAGTAGAGGGCTGCATGCATGTGTTTGGTAGGAAAGAAGAGGAGTCCCACCTAGGGTTTATGAAATAAAAGGTCTGGGAATTAAGCAGGAACCTCATTGCATATTGAAGTCCTGGTAAGCCGTATTAAGGCGATTAGACTCGGTCTCAGTCATGATGGGAAGAGGATTTTTAGCATATCTGCTTTGCAGAGAGATCACAGCTACAACAGGCTGAGAATAGAGCTACCTGGCCTGGAGACCCCCAGGAAACTGTTGTGGGTCCAGGCAAGCGAGAATGGTGGGTAGGTAAGGGGATGGAGCTCATGCCCTATTCCAGAGATGCTGGAAGGAAGAACCTCCACATCTTGGTGATGGATTGGTTATTGGAGTGAGTGAGAGGAAAGAGGCAACAGTGAGCCTCAGGATTCTGGCTTGGGCAGCTGGTGATGGTCTCCTCCACTCCAATAGGGAACTGTGGAAAAGGGGCAGGGTTGGATCCCACTGGGATGGGCAGGAAGTACCAACTGGAATGTACTAGGTTGGATTCCTTTGGGTCTAGTCCACTGCAAACCTTTCTCAGACTAATATATTATGAGATCCTCGGTGCTTCTTAATTTCTGCTCAACTTCCACGCCTCTCAGACATGCTTTGTTCCTTCTCATTTCTCCCCTGCCTCCCACGGACCTGGTCTGAGGCAGGAGTGTCCAGGGATTTCACCTTCTTGAACCTTTTACTTTGAGGGTGGCGGGTGCGAGACACTGGTGATGGAAAGGTACAGGATTTGGGGTTGGGGCTTGCAGAGAGCAATTTGGGATATAGGGTTGAGAAGTGCAAAGGCAAGAGAGGACTTAAGAAGCAACTGGGAAAAGGAGGAGAGAGAAAGACTCAGGCCACTTATAAGAAAGTTAAGAAGTGACTAGCAGCATAATAAGGGCAAGGAAAATGAGTCATCTGAGGAGTAAAAAAGGAAAAAAAAAAAAAAGGCAAAGAGAGAGAGATGGCTCCACAGGCTTGGATCTCTATCATGGAAGACTCTAGAATCTTTTTTTTTTTTTAATGCCTCCTTTTTACATCTGCATTCCGCAAGTTAAAAAAGTAAAGTAAGCCTTTTTTATGAAAGCCTCAGTGGACCTTCAGATAAACCTTATTGTTATATAAAAAAGGAAATGATCAGTTAATACACTAAGGTAAACCATAGTCCTTTTGTGGAAGAAAAGGAACCCTAAGAAAAGGAAGGAACATACAGACTGTTAAACTGAATTTTTAAAAAAATTGTCTACTCCCCCCCCAAAATTGTCTATTCCCAAATGACAGAGAAATATCTATAGCCTAAGAGAACAGAGAGAGAGCATGTCCCCATGATCAATTTTTAATAAACATAAGTGGTATAATAAATTATTCATGGGAGAAATGGTATAAAGCATTAAACAATGAAGAATAAATAATTTAAATGATTAAAAACTGCCTCTGTCATGTTTGATGTATGAGAACTCTATCTGAATTCCCTCTTCAAGGGAACAGAGGATGATTTTTAATTTTTTTTAAAGATTATTTATTTATTTATTTGACAGAGAGAGAGCACAAGTAGGCAGAGAGGCAGGCAGAGGGAGAGGAAGAAGCAGGCTCCCCACTGAGCAGGGAGCCCGATGCGGGACTCCATCCCAGAACCCTGGGATCATGACCTGAGCTGAAGGCAGTCACTTAACCAACTGAGCCACCCAGGTGCCCGAGGATGATTTTTTAAAGGGAATTTTTCCAAACAAATTTGTGTTTAAGATTTTATTTTTCACTGCTCCCTGTAATGGTTCATTCAACCACTATTATTTAAAGATTTATTTATTTATTTTAGAGAGAGGAAGCATGTGATTGAGCATGGGGGAGGGGCAGGAGGCAAGGGAGAGAGAACCCCAAGTAGACTCCCCACTGAGTGTGGAGCTCAATATAGGGCTCAGTCCCAAGACCCTTGAGATCATGACCTGAGCTGAAACCAAGAGTCAGTTGCTTTACCGACTGTGCCACCCAGGTGCCCATTAAAACAGATTTTGAAGGAGAAAATCATGGGTCTGCCTGGAGAGGTTCTTGAGCACAGAAATGCTGACTTCCATGATCCCGTATCTTGTGCTTCTCTGATAAATGCATGCATAGCGCCTTCCTGAGAGATGATATTCCATCAGGCCATCAATGGTGGAGGTACTGCCCATCTAACAGGCTGAGACTCAAGATTTCTCTTCAGGTATCCAGCGAAAATTGTTTCTATACAGTCTTAAACTTCCTGGATTCCTGGGTGAGAATCCACATCTCACCACATCCACTGCCTCTGGTAAACTCCTATTTCTGTCCCAAAATTAGAGTAACTGGATGGGTTACAACCAAAGAGGCACCTGCAAAGGCCCGCTTCCTTCTTGTGGACCACCCCCCTTATAGTTGCAGGGGGACACAGTCATCAAAAGCAGCTTATTATAACATGCAGTGGCTAAGAGCCTAGGTGTTGGGGTCAGACCTATGTAGGTATGAATCTACTTTCTACCATTCAACTAGCTCTATCCCCTTCGTGCTTGAAACTCAGTTTCTTTACTGGTGAAATGTGTTCAGTGATACCCCGAAGAAGTGTTGAGCATTAAATAAGATACAGTGGCTTATAATTCAGTGTTTGGAACATAGTAAATGCTCATTAAATGTTTATTATCAACTGCAGAATTATATATCGAGTGTTTATTTTCCAGTCTCAGAGGAGTGCAAAATCAACCAGTAGGACCAGGGCAAAAACTCCTAAACCTGGGAAATAGTCACCACCAAATCTAAATCAAAGATCATAAGCTGTGGTCTAAGTGCTGATTCTGGAAAGTTAAGTCTTTTTTTAAAAATTGAATTCAGATACCTTAAGGCAAGGGCATGTGTGCTCCGGTAACCCCAGTCCCCAGTATTTCCATTGGCTTGTACCAGCCTGCTTTTCCTTCTCTGCCTGCTCTGATAGGAGTTTCTCACCTCATGCTGAATAGTTAGTTCTACAAAGTTGAATTGTTTCCCCCTAAGTTTCCCAGCTCCTTAAATGTTTTAATTTACCTGGAGCATCTGATTGCTATGTAACCTTAGTGGAGATGGGAAAAAAAATCCTTTTTTATGCCACTGTATAATTTTCATAAGATTAAGGGCCAAACATGCCAACAGATCTTCTACCTGCTGTTTATTTTGTTGTTATTCCAAATTAATATTTACCTAACACCTGTGTAGGCATTAGTGTATTGCCCTGGGACTATGACCTCTCCCAATTCAGAACCTGGTTATCTACAGATAGAATTGCAGCCATTTGTGGTTGACAGTCTGTAAACACACATGCTTATCAATAACTGTTCAAGTTCAAAATATTGGTGTACCAGACAGTGGGAAACTGAAGACTCACTGTAGGTGTTTGAAAACATGGCTACAGATACATTGACACTTCTTCAAGTGAGAGATGAGTGTGTGTCCTTTTTCTTTGAATCTGTGCGAGTAGGGGGTTGTGACTAATCTGCCCAAGAGACTATGACAGAAGTGGCCCCATGTAACTTCCAAGGCTAGGTCCTAAAAGGCCATACCTCTGACTCATTCACTGCTAACATTTGCTTTCGGAGGCTTGAGCCACCAAGTAAGAAGTCCAACTAGATGCTGGAGAGGCCACATGTAAGTGCTCTGGTTAACCGTCTTGGCTGAGCCTTTCCTTTAGCCTTCCCAGCCTTGTATCAGAAATAAATGAAGAAACCATCTTGGAAGCAGATTCTCCAGCCCCAGTGTTTCAGCCTCTAGTTCATCAATGATCCCAGCTAAGACCACAGATGTTATAGAACAGAAAAGGGTTGGGGGCGCCTGGGTGGCTCAGTGGGTTAAGCCTCTGCCTTCAGCTCAGGTCATGATCCCAGGGTCCTGGGATGGAGCCCCGCATTGGGCTCTCTGCTCCACAGGGAGCCTGCCTCCACCTCTCTCTCTGCCTGCCCCTCTGCCTACTTGTGATCTCTGTCAAATAAATAAATAAAATCTTTAAAAAAAAAAAAAAAGAAAAGAAAAGGGTTGTCTCCATCATGACATTTCTGAATTCTTGACCTACGAAATCCATGAGGATAATGAAATAGTTGTTTTATGCTGTTAAGTTTTGGAGTCATCTGTTACACAGCAATGCATAATATTGTACTCACCCAACAAGGTCACCTGGCTTTATATCTTGGGTCGTTACCATATAACACATCATGGTGCTTGTAAGATCTTGATTGTAAGAACCACCTGGTTCCCATCAGAATGTGCCACATTACTGCTGGGTTTTTTTCCATATAAGAAAAACATGGGAGAGCTAGCTAATCAGTGAACAGATATTTATTGACTCAAGGGAAAGGTGACAAACCAAGCTCTTCTGTGATTTTATAGTTTGCTCGGAAGAGTGTATTCCCGTTGTTTTTCATTTAGCAGTAACTCCGTGTCACCACCTCTAAAGTGGAAATAGCAGCTTTCCTCAATGATGATGAATTAGACAACACATTAAAAAGCACTTAGGTTTGTTTTTGTTTTTTTTTAAGATTACACTGTTGGTACACATAAACACTTAATATAATAATTACTTTAGGTTAATGGGTAACACTAATAGTTTGTGCAATTAAGGACATTTACAAAACAATCTGAGCAAATACAGGAAGATTGGATTATAAGGCCTGAGGTAACTAGTACTTTAGAAGCAGTTGAACTGTAACAGTAGTCTTCTTTGTACTTCCGTCTGGAATCAGTTCAGTGCTCTTCTAATGAACAGATAGTTCAGTCTGAATTTTGAAAATCAAGGTGTGGCCGTTCACAAGGCAGGTCCCTTTTAATAGGCTGTGTGGAGTAATCTTTATTTTTTCCAATTGCTGCCTTTTCAGTCCAGCCAGCGACATAGAAAGCCAGCTCCCTCTGGTCAAAAGTCAAGTTCCTAGGTTAAGGGTAGCAAATCCACAGCACACGTGACACCAATTAATTAGGTTGTCTCTGTACACATAAGTTCAGCAAGGTTTTGGGTTCTTCCAAGCTCTGTGGCTGTCACACACAAATTCCCATGGCAGGCACCGGCTTGGGCATTTCTCACTGACCCATCCTTCTGGAGAGAGCCCTGGGCATGTTGAACCAGAACAGAAGTCCCCCACGCAGGTGTGACCGAAGATAGATTGGGTGCTATTTGTCAAACTTTCTCTCCCTTTTGGATACCCGTCTCTCTGTTAAAAAACAATCCTCAAGAGGTATACTGTTTATGTTTAATCCTAAAAAGAAAATGAAAAAGCTAAAGAGAGTCCATTCTTTTTGAGAAGAGTGATCAGGGTGGTGTTAGAATTCAGTGGAAGTAGAAGGGGCAGGAAATAGTTCCATATACAGGAAATCAGGAAGGAGGAACAATAGGAATTTTATATATAGTTTTAGCCTTAAGATCTATAAATTACTAGACTAGTTAACTTAGAATCCAAATTAGCATTTTTTAATTTTGAAGCTCTTCTTCTTTGTGCATACACAGAGTCAATATTTCTTTTTTAAGTTTTTATTTATTTATTTGACAGAGAGAGAGACACAGTGAGAGAGGGAACACAAGCAGGGGGAGTGGGAGAGGGAGAAGCAGGCTTCCCGTAGAGGCAGGGAGCCCGATGCGGGGCTTGATCCCAGGGCCCTGGCAGCTGCATAATGACTGAGCCACCCAGGCGCCCCCAGAGTGAACACTTGATATAGCTGGTGAGCTGGACTGTGGATCTGAGATGGAGGGACTTCTCTGATTTTTCTTGTTTGAGGCAGTAATCTCTCATTCATTCAGTAAATACCTACAGGGTGCCAGGCACCGCCCCCCCCGCCCCGCCCACCGCCCCGAAGAAGATAAGCCTTTGAAAGGAGTATGTAGTAGGCAACAGGTACCGTGGAGCGAGGGGGCTTAGCTCTACCTGGGAGGGTCTGGAAGGAAGAGGCTGGCCCCTGACCCAGCGCCAAGATTGGCATCACAGGAGACAGTGCCATTAGTATCAATCTTCACCACAGAGATAGCCTGAGAAGGGGAGTGTAATTTATTTATTTTGCTGCATATTGTTCCATACTTTTTGAAAAGAGATAATGAAGCCAACTGTGGTGGAGACCCTGTCAGGCGTGGGTTTGGTTGTTGGGGTATCACAATAATGCTGCCAAACTCTGTGCCAATAATTACCCAAACTTCCCATCTCCTTGAGAGAGAGACACGAAACTCTCACAGGTGCTGGACAACCACCAAAGAGTCTTGTTCAAAAAAAAAAAAAAAAAAAAATCTGCCTCAAATCTTGACTTTGTCCACTTGGCAGAAGGAGAACATGGGGGAGGGACTGCGCAGAAGGAGTGGTGTCTATAAGTGAGCCTTCAAGTCACTGCCACAGCAGCCACTCTGCCCTACTGTTGTGGGAAGTGGAGGAGCCGTGTGGAGGTAGACTTCTCTGGCACAGGGCCATGGGGTGAAGTCAGGGTCCCCAGTGGTGGCGAAGGTCGAAATGGCATATGTTTGGAATTTCTTTTTTTTTTTTTTTTTAAGATTTGATTTATTTATTTGACAGAGAGAGATCACAAGTAGTCAGAGAGGCAGGCAGAGGGAGAAGGGGAAGCAGGCTCCCCACTGAGCAGGGAGCCCGATGCGGGGCTCGGTCCCAGAACCCGGAGACCATGACCTGAGCTGAAGGCAGAGGCTTTAACCCACTGAGCCACCCAGGCGCCCCTGGAATTACTCTTGATCACTGTTGCCTTGTTTGACCTTCAGATGAAGTGGTGGGGGGGGCGCTGTCATTTATGGCCCCTGGCATGTGTGAAAACTACGTGTTTATAAAGACTGCAATCACACCCATTGGGACAGGCTGGTGACAACCACAGATTCATGTCCCTCCTCTCCGCATTCCCTGGTGGGTGGCGGGGTGGGTTGCACTCCTGCAGAATGGTGGATAAAAGAAACGGTTGTCACTGTATAAATTATTTTCTAGGTTTTTCTCCTTCAAGAGTAAAGAGTTGGCTTTAGGTAAGTAAAATACGCTGCTGTACAATTGCACAAATGAGAGATGTAATCCCCAGGGGTGTCAGTCCACGATTTGCATGGTTTGGTTGGGAGTTCCTGGAGTTAGTTAGTTTCTTTCTTTCTTTCTTTCTAACAATTTGGATAGCGTCAGGCAATTTATCACTGATGACAACGCAGGGCGGCGGTGGCGTTTATTTGCTTGCTTGTTTGTTTTCATGTTTTGGTAACCTTAAATCCTTGTCTTTAATCAAGAGAGGTGAGCTTTTTTAAAGCTGAATGTATATATTTAGTTGTACATTAACGGCACACTAGTTGTCACAACTTCTCTCCCCCTTACAGAATGCTTCTTGCTTAGGGAGGCTTCATACCTATAAAGTCCAGTTACTAAGAATTTCAGCTTGCTTTGATGAATATTAGTTATGGTGGTAATTTCTCAATAAAAAGGGAAATACAGTTTGCATTTAAAAAGTCAGCTCATTGGGGGCGCCTGGGTGGCTCAGTGGGTTAAAGCCTCTGCCTTTGGCTCAGGTCATGATCTCAGGGTCCTGGGATCGAGCCCCGCATCAGGCTCTCTGCTCGGCAGGGAGCCTGCTTCCTCCTCTCTCTCTTTGCCTGCTTCTCTGCCTACTTGTGATCTCTGTCAAATAAATAAATAAAATCTAAAAAAAAAAAAAGTCAGCACATTGTAATATACCGTTTACTATTTTGCCTACAATTCTATTAGTGTTATTAATGATCCACACTGCCCCAAGATTAAAATGCAGTTTATATAAGATGTTAAGGACATATTTCGATAAATACCCTTGTGTTATCAAATACAGAGCGATTTGAATGTTTTTGCACAGAAATGTGTCTTGGAAGTTAATTGGTGGATACTGTGTTACTTTTAGTACTGTGAGTAAGTCTATCACTGGGAGATATGCAAGAGTAATTTAGTAAATGGCATCTTATTTTATATTAGGTACTTCCCAGAGTACCAGCTTTATTTCTAGAAGTTGCTCAAAGGCAAAGAAAAGAGTAGATACCGAAATACAGAATGTAGTGTTACCTGTTTCGAATGACTGTGAGTAAAGTAATTAATAGAATCTTGGGAGATGTTTATCTTTTGAAGTTTGCTTTCTTTACAGAATCATGCAATTCAGCCTGTCTGCAGGCACTTCAGAATCCAAATCATAATCCAGAAAATATGTGATAAACACACGTGGTTGAATTTGATGTTGCTCAGCTGGGTGTTACCAACACTCTAATTGTAACCTGAATAAATCTCAAGACTCCACTTGGTCCATATTCTGCTGGAGTCTCATTCAAAGAAAATATCAGAAAGTCAGAAAGCCTTGAAGAATGATATATCTTTTTAATGAAGTTTTTCTAAAAGGCACGACTTAAAGGTTTTATAGTTCACGCCTCATAAACAGCTTTTCCAACATTCCGTGTAGACATATGTTCCTTTGCCTGCACTCATGGCTTCTCTGAAACCTCTTTGTCTCTCTCATCCACATAGTTTTTCCCCGGCCATGAAACTTGGCTCATTTTTTTAAAATATGGAGATAAAATTCACATTCTGTTTTCCTTCTTATTTTTGATCAGACACAAATACATCCAACTCTTTCAAATTTAGAAGCATGAATGCTACATCATGAGTCCAGGCTCAAAGTAATCATAGAGATTTTCCGTTCTGCTTCCTGTGTAGACCATGCCTCTCTAGGATGACGGGATGACCTGTAGCTCTACTACCCTGAATCCTGAATTTTATTTCTTGCCTAGCAGCACTCTCAGAAATAAAACTCATTGCTTGACTCCAACTGCATTCCTTATGAGAAGTTCTACTAGAATGTTCTAATAGTAAAATTTCCACTTACCAACAGTAATAGTAGCCACCATTTACGCACTGCCCTGGCTAAGCTCTTTGCATGTGGCTTCACATTCAACACGCATTAAATTATCCCCATGTTACAGATGAGAAAACTGAGATCCAACAGCATAATTCACTGCAGCTAGTAAGTAATGGATCTTCGATTTGAACCCAGGTGGTTTGATTCCAGCATCCCTTCTTTTATGAGTGACATGAGGTTGTTTACCAATTCTGCCCTATTGTGTGTGCTCTTAACTGTAGAAGGGAGGGATGCCTCGGAATAGGAAGATTGTGCAAATAGGCATTAACTGAGTGTTCTCTTGGTCCCATGTTGTGTGTGTGTGTGTGTGTGTGTGTGTGTGTGTGTGTGTCTGGAAAACACAGATTCTGATCAGAGCCACAAATCTGTTTAATACCCATTCATGATCTCTTCCAACACCCTTGGTACACTTCTGAATTGTTTGTACTACCTTGTATTCTTCTAGTTTCTATTCAGCCTGAAAGAAAGGAGCAATGAATATGTGAGAGTATCTTGGTTCTCTCTACTACCTCTGGAGTTCTGTATCTATGAGGCTTCTTAAAATTCATCCTGGGTGAATAACAAGGCTTCTATGTGTCCCTGGCTCGTCTTTTTATGAACAAGGGAATTTGCCAGATCCTTTCAGTGTTTTGATCAAAAACAAAGATGAGTGAGGGGTTATTTGAAATTCAACTGCATGATGTTGCAAAGGGCCAGTTTCGTTGTTGGCACCAGGCCCTGTGTGCCAAAGAAGAATCACTATGCTAGGTAGGGCTCTGGGTTTGAAGATGGCTGGCCAGGGGTCTTGATCATTCTGGCTCAGATTACATTACAGTGGCATAAACAAATATACCGAAGTCAATGCATCAGCGAGAGAACTTTCTTGACCTTTCATCTTCCTTCAGCTGCTCCAGTGGCTCAGAAGCGTGAGGCATAGTATCTCTTTGTATGATTGCGAATGAGGAAAGCCTTTAGCATGACATAATGCTCCCCAAACCCCCCAGAGTCAGTGAAGAAACAATTGCTCTGGGGTCTGGCTGGACTGTTTGACCTACATTCTGAAGCACTGACTACCAAGGGTGTGCCTCACCGCAGTTCCTCCCTGAACAACACACATGTGGTGTGCATGGGTTTGAGTTTCTCTCGGAGACAGAACAACAAGGACACCGTTTTGGCGGATACCGGAAATGACACTGGACTTGCAGTCATAAGCTTTGGGTTTAAATCCCAGTTCTATCATTTATTTACTTGTTTGAACAAATCCTCGCAACTCTGGGAAATGTGGTCTCCCCTTCTGTGTTATGAAAACAATTAAAAATAATATTTAACTTATAAAATGTTTCTGAACTAAATTAAAAAGTATATGTCTTGTTAAACAAGACATAGAAGAATAAGAGAGATAAATCAAAAAAGAGTCAATACTAATGAACCTTTATGCACTGAATATTTTAGTACCAAGGTAGATAAAACAGAATCTGTTAAAAGTACAAATAAATTAATACAAATAAAAATATAAATAGATAAAAATTTCAAAGCACCAAGTTTTTCATAATCATAGTGGGAGACTTTAACAAAATAGCTTTCAGAATTTAATCACATAGGCAAAAATACATAGGGACAGAAGAACTTTTTTTTTTTTTTTTTAGAGAGCACAAGTGAGTCTGTGCAAGTGGGGTGGAGAAGGAACAGAGGGAGATGGGGACAGAATCTTAAGCAGGAGCCATGCCCAGCACAGAGCCTGACATGAGGCTGGATCTCACAACCTTGAGATTGTGACCCAAGCTGAAATCAAGAGCCAGATACTTAACTCACTGAGCCACCCAGTCACCCCAGGAACAGAAGATTTTTTTTTTTTTGAACAGAAGATTTTAATAACATCATTATCATTATTTTTTTTACATCATTATCATTATTGACCTAACCCAACAAATAGGAAATACACACAATTGTTTTTTTTAATTTCCACATCCAGTGGGGATTTCTTCCTACTCTTTTTTTTTTAAATACACACAAATTTTTTAGAGAACATAAACCATTGACAAGAATTGATGAAATACCACACCACAAAGTAACTTTTTAATTAACCAAGAAGTAGATGTACTAGCCACATGTAAAAATAACATAGCATTAAAAATTAACACAAGGTGGTTCCTGCCCCACCTCTATCCAAGCACTTGGAAACTGAAATATAATCCTTTTAACTAATTCTTAGGTCAAAAAGGATATTACTACTGAAACTGCAGACTATTCTAAAATTAACAGTAAGAATATAATGCATCAGGGGTACCTGGGTGGCTCAGTTGGTCAAGGGTCCAATTCTTGATCGCAGCTCAGGTCTTAACCTCAGGATCATGAGTTCAAGCCCTGTGTTGGGCTCTCTGCTGGGCATGGAGCCTACTTAAAAAAAAAAAAAGAAAGAAAGAGAAAAAGAATGTGATGCATTTAAATGTGTGAGATAAGATTAAAGATATACTTAGATGAAAAGTTAAGGGTTTTATTTAAAAGGACTGGAAATCAAGCTTGTAATTTAAGAAGCTAATGAATGAAAAATAAAGCAAAGCAAAGTAGCAGAAGGCAAAGGGTGAAGGGACATTATTTACCTTTATTAGAAAAAGTCTGAATTTTCTTGGTGCATGGGTGGCTCAGTTGGTTAAACATCCAATTCTTGGTTTCAGCTCAGGTCTCGATCTCATGCATCGTGAGATTGAGCCCCATGTTGGGCTGCCCGCTCAGCAGAGAGTCTGCTTGAAGATTCTGTCCTTCTTCCTATGCTCCTCCCCCTACTCGTGCTCTCTCCCATTCTCTCTTTCTCAAATATTTTTTTAAAAAGTCTGAATTTTCTAATAAATTAGACATAAATTAGGTAGGCAGTAGGCAAAAGTACAGGGTTAACAGGAAAGCTGCTGGGGTGAGCCTGGGAAGCTGAGTTAATGGGATAGAAGACAACTGTCCCTGCCCTCACTGCCACTTGGGTTTGGTCAGGGTGAAAAGCATGTGCAAAAAATAATTAGGGAACAGAATTGTGTTCAGCCAAGTGCCCGTTTATGAGGTATAGATGGTGCATCTGTCGGCATCAAGAGTAGCCATATTCCCTGAGTCTCTGGCATCAGGCAGAGCTGCATTTGCATGTTGGCCTCAAACTTATCAAGGGTCTCTGGACAGATTATTTAGCCTCTTCTACTTGGCTGGCTTGTCTGTAGAGTGGGGATCTGTAAAGTGGCAGGTGGGAAGGGCTTCATCAATGACTCCCTAAAGAAGTCAGTGTAGCATCTCTTCCAGTCTCGTCTGGAGGCTGCTGGGATCGTTGGGGCACTATCAGTATCTTAGTACATCTTACATAGGAGTGGGACAGAAAATAGTTAGAATAGCCAAGTTGTGCCTACCTGGATGAAAAGATTGGGCATTTCGTCTGTGACTTTGTGAAACATGCCCACAGTGAATGCTAGAACAAGTCTCCATCCATTAAAAGAAATAATCTGCAAAGCGTGATATGCCCCAAGCAGGCGTGGTTCATGGGCTGGAGAGAAGATCCTTACCACAGAGAAAGGAATGCTCAGTTTTGCCCTGCTCGCAGTCGGTCGGCCTCCCGGAGTAGGAAAGGCAGAATCACAGAGTCCTCCTGACCTGTCTCTGATCAGTAAGCACAGTTACCCCTCATCAACACAAGTGAAGCCTTGTTCTCATCACCCTTCAGCATCAGCATTGGGCTCCTCAGGAATGATGATGGGTTCGGAAGACCTTGAAACCATAACACGGTAAACATCAAAGGAGTCAGGGTAAACCCAGAACAAAATAGAAAGAATTGAACACCCTTCCCCCATCGTTTGTCTATATTTAGGGCTTGATGAGAGTTTGTGGTTTGAGGTAAAGTAAGAATGTATCCAGGAATAGGTAAAAAAAAAAAAACTTGGTTTTTCTTTTTAAATGTCTGTAGATGTTATATATCAAACCACTTTAATCAAAATATTTGTTCAATGAGGGAAAATCAGTGAAAATAGTTAAATGATGTCTGTGGTCCAAACAAGAATTAATTGATGGCTCTACTTCCTCCATTCCCAGGACAACATCAACTGTAAGGTGTACCATCAAATTAATGACAGGGAAGGAGAGGAAAAAAAGACATGATACTAAATGTACACCCTGATTCCCGGAATGTTAAAATATGAAGGAGAAAACCGCAACCAACACAAACATGCATTTTGGGATTAAGGAAATGTAAACTTTCACTCAGTTGGCATTTTGGTGTTTTCTTGCTGGTAGAGGCTAAGACTAATGTTATGAAAGTGATTTAAAAAAAAAAAAAAGATTTTTAGGGGCGCCTGGGTGGCTCTGTGGGTTAAAGCCTCTGCCTTCGGCTCAGGTCATGATCCCAGGGTCCTGGGATAGAACCCTGCATCGGGTTCTCTGCTCAGCAGGGAGCCTGCTTCCCCTCCTCTCTCTGCCTGCCTCTCTGCCTGCTTGTGATCTCTGTCTGTCAAATAAAGAAAGAAAAATCTTAAAAAAAATTTTTTTTTTTTTACAAATACATGGGGTGGAACTCATGAAAACTGAAGGGAAGAAGTGTTTTTCAGGGCCATAGATTTATCTTCTTTCATTCACTTGTCAAGACAGAAAAAAACAATCATGGACAATTGGAAAGGTACGTGACATGATGAGCCCTGAGCATCTTGTAATGCCAGGAAGTAAAGAAGGGCTCAAAAACAGAATTCAAAAAAATATTAATAGGAGGAGGAGCACAGGAACCAAGGAAAAGAGCTCAGGAGTCGAAGGTGGGAACACTTCCAACAACAACATAAATCGAGTAGTGTTGAATTGTAACCCAAAGTATGCACTAAATAGCTCTGAGGCCATAATGATCAGTAAATGACTGAGTAAGTTAATAAATGGGGACAAGGGACAAATCTTTTATGCAGAAGAACTCCAAATGATTTCTATAGATAACTGCACCCTCGAGATTTTCCTTCCAGAGTACACAGTGAGGAAGGAGGAGAAACCTAATGAATAACCCGTAACTCCAGTCTTTTTTTTTTGTTTTGTTTTAAGATTTTATTGATTTATTCAACAGAGAGAGAGAGAGAGAGATCACAAGTAGGCAGAGAAGCAGGCAGAGAGAGGGGGAAGCAGGCTCCCTGCTGTGCAGAGAGCCTGATGTGGGGCTCGATCCCAGGACCCTGAGATCATGACCTGAGCTGAAGGCAGAGGCTTAACCCACTGAGCCACCCAGGCGCCCCCCGTAACTCCAGTCTTATTGTGAGAAAAACATCAGAGAAATCCCAGTTGTGGGACATTGTACAAAAACCAGTACTCCTCAAAACTGTCAGGGTCATCAAAAATAAAAGTCTAAGAAACTGTCTCAACCAAGAGGAGCCTAAGGAGACATGATGAGTAAATGTAGCGTGATGCCTGGATGGGATCCTGGAAAGGAAAAAGGACATTAGAGGAAAATACTAAGGACATCTAAATAAACTGTGGACTTCAATTAATAACACTGTATCAACATTGGTTTGTTAATTGTTACTTACATATCACACTAAATATAAGATTTTAATAGTTGGGAAGACTGGGTGCCGGTGGGTGGGAACTCTGCTCTCTTCTGGATTTTTCTGTAAATCCACACCTGTTTTAAAAAAACAAAGTCTGTTAACATTTTTTAAGTGCCAAAACAAATGGAAAAAAAATTTCACAGGCCAGGTAAGGGATTTTAAAGGAAAATTATAAAGCATTTTGTTAAGACCGTTAAAAATTCCACATGGAACGTGGCTTAAGTAGGACATACGTCACCACGTAGTTGAAACCTAGAACTGGCAGTTTAACCCAAATTGTGACCCTTCTTAAATGCATTCAGATGGAGTCATTATTATTTCTTGTCTTTGTAGTATTTTGTTTTTCAGAGATAACAAAATTTTACCAGTATTCCTATTTTAAAGCGAATGTCATGCTTCTAGCCATCTTGACTCAATTGGCTAGTCTAACTGGACCGTTCCATCAAAAAGCCAGCCATCAGCTGTCAGGCTGGTGAAACAGTTCTGCATGCTTTCAGAAATGCAGTCATGTGCTGAGACTTCAGAGCTCCACTGTTGTCCAGAGTCCTGACCTCAGGACTCCTTTCCTTACTCGGTGTTCTCACACGGAAAACTTCATGGGGGAATGATAGGGTAGTATTTGCAAGGCTTGGAACAGTGGGGCTGTCTACAATTACCTTTCCAAAAAACAAAAACAACAAAAAAATCCCTTTAAAAGCACTTTTAAGAAAAGAATTAGGCTAGGGTAGCCAAATAGAAACAACTTTGGGGTTTCTGCCCTGAGTCAGGTTGTACAAATTGTGGAATATTCCCGTCCCATCCAGGACATGGTTTTACTCCCACACACCACTTCCTACAGCCACAAATTCCATATGTGTGGGCCTCCAGAGAGCTAGCGGAATGGCGAAAGGAGAGAGGAAGACACTGACCACAGGAACAAGAAAGCTAGGAACAGCACCCTGCCTCAGCTCTTCTCGTCTGCCTGCTGTGGCGGGCACAGAGGGACACAAGGGCACTCCCCTAGTGCTCCTGTCAGGCCAGCATCAAGGCCCCCCACTGCCAGGGCTTGCTCGCATGCCTCCACGAGCCCACCAGCATCCCGCAGGGAAACCAAAACCTGGCATATTTTGGAGACCATCGTGGCAGGGAGGCAAGGGGGTGGTAAGAATGTCTACCAGCTACTTAGCCCGGGAGGCAGAGCGTACAGCGTCTTTGTTTGCTGAACTGAGAACGAGGGCACACCGTCTGACAGCAGGACTGAATAGACTGGAGGAGAACTTGAGCCTGGCCAGGGAAATCCACAGTGAGCGGCTCTGGTCACTGCAGGATCCAGAAATGTGAGCTAAGCCCTGGGTGTGCTTCTCTGTGATGGTGCCCTCCAGAGGAGCCTGGGGACCTCCTGGGCACAGTGCCATGGCCCAAGCCCATCTCTCCTGGGCAGTCCTGAGAGCGGCAGTGCTGGGGCCTGTCCAGGTGACAGCAGAACACCCAGGGCTGTGCTGGGAGCAACCTGCCCCTTTTCTGCTGCTGCCCCAGCCCCACGATGGGGGACCCTGGGGCTTCAGAGGCCCTATCTCTCCCTTAGCCCCACCCCTGCGGGCTTCCTGGTGCTAGGAATCCGGACATTCTTCCTGCCTTTCTCCCAGGTCATCACCTCTTTACCTGTGTCCCGGGGATGCCTAAAACAAGCCAGGGGACCCGTTCCGGGTGACAAAGATTCCTTTAGAAGCAAGGTTCCCCTTGTGTGAAGCTAGCAACGAGCCAATCCTATCACATGCTCTGACGGCTTAGAGAGGTGGTCAGAGACAGAGCAGTGAGGAAGTGTAATGTCACATGCGACGTTTACAGGAAACCTGCTAGAAGATTGCAGGGGAACTTGAGAACTTGTCGTTTCAGCGGATGAAAACACAGGTTAGTGCTTTCTTTTCCCTCTGAAAAATCCTCAGAGCTGCTCTAAAATACCTAACTGGTTCTCTTTCCTGAAGCTGTCTTTCTTTCTAATGTGAAGAAACTGGCTCTGGCTTTGGATGTGAGAGCTGGGGCATCGCCGGGAACCGTATGGTTAGAGGAACAAACACTGGGCCATTATTGTGAAAATGAAATTCTCAGAATCTCTTGCTTCCCTCTTTGCCTTTTGAAAAACAAACCTTCAGATATTCATGAACTTACTTATTCCACGGAATTCAGCTAAGCCTCCTCTCCTGTTTACCTATTAGCCCAAATGTGAAACAGGGCAAATCAGCTTCTGGTCGCCGGTGTTCGCGGGGCATTCAAAGGGCAGTAGAAAACACTGAAATATTGTGTGTGAAAACACGCTGCAAGTCTGGACGCAAACGTTTGTTGTTTTTACATACTTTTCATCTGGTAAAACGAATCTTTTGGCTTGTATTTCCTCTTAAAGTAATTTCTCATGTTTTTATAAATTCTTAGTTCCCTTTTGTATTTTTTCTCCCTTCCTCCTTCCCTTTTTCCCCCTTCCCTTCTTCTACTAACATAAAGCAGGACTAGAGAAAAGGGGTAGGGGGCAGCTTGAATGTGAGATGAGGAAGTCCCCCGCCCACACCCTGGTGTAGGCCAACCACTGTGGGGGCCCCCGCGCTCCAGCAGTACAGGGCCTGAAGACGCCATGCGGTGCGGCCCTCACTCGAGCCTTGGCTCTTCGGTCTGTGTTCCTTGTGTGAAGGAAAATTGGAAGAGTCTAGAGCAGAACCATAGGAATGGTTCAAGTGTTGGAAATTAGAGCCCAGAAACAGCTAATTAAATGCTCCAAGGTTACTCATCCTCTGGCCAGCAAGGGACAGTCTGATAAAGAACTTCAAGTCAATAAAAGGCTTTTCACACAATGGCCTGCTACTTTCAGACGTGTATGGAAAAAGGAGAAGGTCTCAGATCTGAGTTTGGTGGGGTGGGGGTGGGATGGGGGCGCACTACCTTCTTGGACCATTATCGAGCACTGGGACAGGTAGCCAGAGAGGTGGTTGAATGTCTTTCTGTATGTTTTTGAAAACACACTCGATTTCTTCTGTGGCCGTGTTCCGGTGTTGATCGAGGTGGTGGGGGGAAGTGGAGAGGTGGAGACTGGGGGCTTCTCCTTCCTTCTCGTTGTGCCCACCAGTGTTCATCAAGGTGTCTGCACTGAGCAAATGACAAAGGGGTCAGGGGCCAGTGGGCTCACGTGTTGTTTATATCCCAGCAAAGCAAAATAACCAGGGCAGTGATGAAAGAGAAGAATCATTGTTGATTAGATCCTCAGATGGTCACATTTTTTCCATTTTTTACAACCACATTGTGCAAGAAGATGGAGGGGAAGCTGACAGAGTAAGGATGGCTTCCAAGTTGGAAATCTCAGCCCAAGTGGTTTCAGAAGCCCTGCACTGGGCCTGAGAGAGGCAGTGGCATTTCCATCAGGGGTAGTGGTGGAGGAGAAGTTGGCCTCTCTTGGTGTTTGGAGCCCTTGGCACATATCACTGCATGGAGTAACACACACACACACACACACACACACACACACACACACACAGCAGGGCACATGGCACCAGGCGCGCCCCTGACACCAGGAAGAGGCTCCCAACTTCATGGTGGCTGGCCATCCCTAGAAGGAGCTCTTCTTTTGGTTTTGTTTTGCCTTTTTAGTTGGTCATAGAGCTTTGTTGTTCAGGGAGTTTTGTAATCTGCTGCACATCGTAGAGAAGGGCTTTTTATTCTGTTAGAATACTTTCCAGATGGACCCAATGCCTCTTTATTAATGCAGATTTCCAAAAGCTGTTTTCATTTATTCTGGGGGCATCTGTTCTCTCTCTAGCCATTTCTCACCCCCTTCTCCAGCTTTCTGCCTTTACTGTGGTCCTTTGTGTTTGAGATACAAGAGAAGTTTTATAAAGTGTCCTTATTTTGTGGTGCCTCTGGGCCCTAAACCTGGAAGTATATTCTGGAAAACAAAGGACATGGGATGGCACAGGGTGGTCGATCACGATGGATGGTGGAGGGCACCTCAGATATTAATGTAGCTTGTGCTTTTTAGACAGGAATCACTGCCAAGTTGCAGTGAGCTCAGTTTGAAGGTCAAGAGCAGAAAGAGATAAGCAGTCACCTGTTCTCTGGAGAGAACATTGTGAATTTTAGGGGGAAGGGGCACTGTGTGGGCATGTTACTGAACTCTATAAGTAAGAGGAAGGAGGCTGACTTTGCAAAGTCCTCTTCCTGGACCCTGACATAAAGGCGAGCCTCCTGTCCCCAGAATCCCAGAATCCCAGCCAACACTTCAGAGCGACATCCACAGATCATGGGGTTGTCTGGGCTTCAGAAGGACACAGTGGGGAGATATACAAAACATGCATGCTAGTAGGAAAAAAAAAATAAAACATGAAACTTTTATGAGTGCAGCTTTTGCAGTTGGATTCATCACTGGTCATCTTCTTGGGTTGTCATCACCAAGTCTGGGGGCCCAGCTCTCTAGGCTTCTCAGACAGATGTTTCTGGACCCGTGGAATGTCTTTTTTTTTTTTTTTTAAGATTTTATTTATTATTTGACAGAGAGAGATCACAAGTAGACAGAGAGGCAGGCAGAGAGAGGGAGGGAAGCAGGCTCCTTGCTGAGCAGAGAGCCCGATGTGGGACTTGATCCCAGGACCCCGAGATCATGACCTGAGCCGAAGGCAGTGGCTTAACCCACTGAGCCACCCAGGCGCCCCCGTGGAATGTCTTAACAGTTGTCATCACCATCCTAATGGGAAATACTGGGAAACACAGGTTGTCATTTTTTTAATTGCATTAAAATAGACATAACATAAAATTTGCCATCTTAACCTCTGAGTGTGTAGGTAGTTCAGTAGATGGGAGCTCTGTACCCATTAGACAACTCCTCCCACCTCCGCCCCTGGAAACCACCATTCTACTCTCTGTTCCTGAGTTCGACTACTCTAAGTTCCTCAGATAAGTGGAGTCATACAGTATCTGTCTTCTTGTGACTGCTTTATTTCACTTAGCATCATGCCCTCGAGGTTCCCCCATGTTGTAGCAGGTGCCGGAATTTCCTTCCTTTTGGAGACTAATATTCTATTACATGGCTAGACCACATTTTCTTTATCCATTCATCTGTAGATGGCCTTTGGGTTGCTTCCATCTCTGGCTGTTGTGAATCATGCTGCTGTGAATTAGATCTGCAGATATCCCTTTGAGACCCTGCTTTCAGTTTTTTTGTATGCATCCCCCAAAGGATATGGGGGGACCAGATGGTAATTCTGTTTTAAATTTTCTGATGAACTTCCATCCCATTTTCCCTAGCAGCTACACCATTTTACAGTCCCACCAACAGTGCGCGAAGGTTCTATTTTCTCTCCACCCTCGCCAGTACTTGTTCTTTTCTGATTTGTTTGTTTTTTCATAGTAGCCATCCTAGTGGGTCTAAGATGTTATCTCATAGTTTTGATTTGTATTTCCCTAACAGTGAGTGATGGTGAGCATCTTTTTAGATGCTTGTTGACCATTTGTGTATCTTCTTTGGGGAAATGTTTGTTCAGGCCCCTTGTCCATTTTCTTAATGAGGTTATTTGGTTCTTGTTGTTGAGTTGTAGGAGTTCTTTATATATTATAGCTATCAGAGAACCTTAGATTTTTAAAGTATTGTATGTTCGGGTTTTATGGTCCACATCATCTACTATGAGCCAGTTGCCTCCTGTCATGTACCCCCTTGGAAAAGACCATGAGTTTCAGTAATATGATTTTTTTTTCAACAATAGGGTTTTTATCTTGACTCTGAAATACTTCATGAAATCTCAGTCATTTTCACTTGACAAGAAGTTCAGTTTTTAAGAGCTGACAAGGGAGAAGGCAAGGAAGAGAAAGGGAAGAGAAGAAATAGCATGAGGTAGTGCTGTTTATTCCTTCCAAGATTTGTACTTTTTAGCTACACAATCTTCAGGAAAAAGGCTTCTCCTCAATTCTGATGACTAAAACCAGACTTCATATGGGAATAAACACACTGTCTGAGGATCATCCAGTAACCATGTCTTCCCCTACCACCCTCCTCCTTCCAAACCCACGGACTGGACGATACCTCAGATTAGAAGTTCATTACCATTTTCCTTCATGAATGCATCAAACAAAATGTTTTCTTTTTCTTCTGAGTACTGAGGACCCAGAGAAGACGTAGGCCATTGTGCCGGAAAAGGAGCAAGAGCAGTAAGACTATTCTGCTGTTTGTTTAGATTAGAGATTTTCTGAAAGGAAATGCTGGGGAAGATGTGAGAGAGAGCCTGACATAGTGCTCTGTAGTTCTTCTTTGCCTGGAATTGCTGTCTTATAATTAAAACCTCATTAATGCTCATGTGTACTCGGACACTTCCCAGGAAGCGATTGCCCTGTGTGTTTGATGGAACTTTCACTCTGCTTTTTTTTTTTTTAAGGTTTTTATTTATTTATTTATTTATTTATTTATTTATTTGAGAGAGAGCATGCATATGCGTGTAGGGGGGAAGAGCATGAGGGGAGGAAGGGAGGAGGAGACAATCTCAAGCGTTCCACCTAAGTGCAGAGTGGCGGGGGAGCAGGGGGGCTCGATCTCATGACCCCAAGGTCATGACCTGAGCCGAAACCAAGAGTCAATCACCCAACGGACTAAGCTACCCAGGCACCCCTCATTCTGCCCTTTCAATTTCCTTCCATTTTCTACATCAGTTAGAAGGTTGGTGCCGTTTCCCCCCAAAAAGCCTCTTAGGGTCTCCTTCTCCACCCAAAAGGCATTTAGACAAGAAAATTACAAGAGTAATTGCGTTTATTTTTTTGTTTACAAAAGGACAGAGAAGGCTTTTCCTCAAAAATAGTAAACTGGGAAAAGATGAGTCCTTGAATGGAACCTTATATGGGGCACACTTGAAGAGGCTTCCTGACTTCCGTGGCTATGTCAGTTCCACTCGGAGGAATTCCTCCATCACTAACACTGTAATTTCTCAATAGTAATTAGAAGTTACTGCTTTGACAGTAACTAGCTAGATGCTTACCAGAGTCTGGTCTGTTTTGATACTTTCTGGTAGGAATTAGGCTTCCTTTCTACTCTTGTTTGTGTCTGGATTTTAATAATATGTCATATTTTAAGCTCTCCCATTGTATTTTGTAATCCTAGTGTGGCTTAAAAACAAAGAGTTTTTTTTTTTTTTTTGTAGTAGGATTCATGTTTGTACACACGTGCATGAACACATACAAATATATATATATATTTTAATAGGGTCAAAATTCTTTTGGGCATATATTTTCTCAACTTCAAGTCATTCATTAGATGATAACCCAGAACCTACAATTCTCTGGACTATGCAGCTAACTCTAGGCTAGGAGGTCCTGCGTCTATTATACCTATAGTTTCATTTAGACGGTTTGCTAATGAAATGCTACTCTTTCAGTAAATCACTGATTTATTTCATGGGAATTTCTGTGATTCCCAGGCCAGCTGTAAAAAGATTTGGTCTTCCTCAAAGACTTTTAAGACCTGTAGCAGGTCCTGCTGAGTCCTAAACACTGGGCGTGGGAGCAGCATAGGGCCACTCAGTCCCTTACCCGCTTGCTGTACAGAGAGCCACGCGGGGCACTGTTCAAGGAGGGGAATCATGTTCAAGTCTGCCTTCTCACTGCGATGTGGCTCCTTAGGAAAGTCCAGTTCCAGAAGTCGTTTCACTTAATGAACATTCTTGATGAACTGCCACCAGGGCTTCGCCTAAAACCTCTTCCAAAACCAGCATGTGTTCACTCTTTCTCTCCTTCTCTCTGCATTTCCTCTCCCTTCTGCTCTTCCCTCTTCTGCCAGTCCTCTCCCATCACCCTGTGAGAGGTCAGGGCCGCTGCTCACCTGCATGGACGTTAGGCTGCCGCCTTTAGCCCTGTCTTTCAGCTTTTTGGTCCCTTCCCCCGAGCAGTCAAAACAGGGACAAATCAATGAACACAGCTCCCAGAATAAAAATGTGAGAGAAGTTTTTATACGGGAATAATAACTTGGGGGGGGGGGGGTGGAGAATGTTGTTCCAAGATAAATCCTGACATATCAGGAAGAGTTGATAGTTTACTTTTTAGAAACTTCTTTTAAGGATTCCTAAGGAGGTAGCAGTAGGGGAAAAAGAACTGAAAAGGCCAGAGAATAATTTGCTCTGAAAGATAAAAATGCTGAGTTATTCAAAAACTATTTTTTTTTTTCTCCTAATTTGGTGCCAGGAATATCTGGCCTTGGGAAGAGTTTAGGAAAAGAGGCTTTCAGATTCTTTTGTCATTTAAAACTTAAAGAGGTAGGTAAGTGTTTTTCTATATAGAAGGGACCTTCCACAGTCCAGTATTCTCCTTTTTAGATTTGGAAACTGAGGCTCAGAAAGGTTAAGAGGTGATTTGTCTTTGTCAAAATAGCTAATTAGCGAGTGTAGTGAGCATAGACCAAGGCTCCTGACCCAGCACAGGTCATCAGCTGCAATGAGGAGAGGCCCAAGGACTGGGAATCTGGATGTAGGAGTCCCTCTGAGGGAGCACCTGCAGGGGCCAGACTCATGCTAAGAGAGAGACGATCAAGGAACAAAGGGGTTTATGAAGTCCCCAAACTCCAGCTAAGGGACCTTTGTGTAATTCCTGGAAAACAGCACCAGAATACAGATAGTATACAGATAAGTGTCATGTAGGTATTATAGCACAGGTAGTATTGGTAAGTAAACCCCTAATCCATCCTACCTGGAGAATGCTTCTGCACAGTGTACTGTGACAACCCCTATAGAGCAAAAATCCAGAAAGGGCAACTTCCCAACAGTTTCCGGGGATTGGCCGGGAAGAGGGACCCTGAACCATGTGGACATGAATAGGGATTGAGGGGGGCTGTCTGTTGTGAAGTGTGGGTGAAAACCAGGGTTTATCGTGGCCCAAATTAAGGAGCCCTCAAGCGGCTTACCCATCCTTAGCCCCGATTCCAAGACCCGCACACTACCTTCTGCACACTAAGTCAGCTTCCTGAGTACCATTACCTCAGAAGAGTATATTCCGGGGAGGAAACATGGCCACTGGAAAGAAATGATATTATTTAGGAATTCTAGTGTGCCCAGCAGTCTCTTGTGAATTTGTAATGTGGGTCTGTCATTTTGAGTCTGATCCCTCTGGCTCCCAGCTAGAAGGGAAGTTTTAGGACTTCTTTGACCAAGTCTCTGTGCTCAGAGTGTGGTGATCTCCCTCTCCCCTGTAATGCCACTCTTCAGGGTCATTCCTGGGCAAAGAGCAGCCTCTCCTCTGTGTTGCTTCTACTTCTTTGTCGCTCCTCCTAAAGGAGTGCTCCATAAACATGAAAAGAAGAAAATGGTATATAATATGTGGGTTCTGTTGGACATAATGAGGCCCTTTTTGGATACTGGTGGTTTTATAGTGTTTGCGGGAGGTTTTTTTGGCCCTTTTTGTGGGGAGGGCATTTTCCCTGAATTCAGAAATATTATTGAGCACCTTCCCTGTGGATCTTTCATTCCAGTTGGGGATGTGGGCAACAGCAATACACTTAATAAGACAGTATGTAATGTGGTAGCCTATGAGGTTAGAAAGAACTGAGTTCTGTGGGGAAAGAAGTACAGCGGGGTGGGGGGAGCAGGAACGCAGTGGTGCGTGTGGATCTCGGTGGCAGTTAGCGTGGCTGTCATGGCGAAGGTAGTCCTCGAGTGAAGACTTGGCCGAGGTGAGAGAATTGGCCTTGCACATAGATACCTGAGGCAGGAACATGCCTGGTGTATTCAAGGAATAACAGGGGCCAGTGTGATGAGGACAGAGTGAGGAGGAGACTAGGGGAGGGTGAGACTCCAGAAGGCCGTGTAGCCTTTATAGGGCGGAGCTTTGGGAGGACTTCAGCAGAGGAGAGGCGATGAGCTGGCTTTACGCCCTGGCTACTGTATTGAGGATAAACTGTAGGAGAACAAGAGTAGAAGGTGAGACCAGATGGGAGGCCGTTGCCGTCCCCCTGTGAGAGATGGTGGCACCTTGCACCGCGGTGGCAGCACAGGCTGTGATGAGCAGTAATTAGAGTCTGGTTATTTAGGAGGTCGAACCACAAGAGAACTATTGGATTGAACAATAATAAGCATTAGAGAGGAGCCAAAGAAGACTCCAAAGAAGCAAAGGAAGAATGGAAATGGCAGAGTTTCATTTGGGATTTGTTGGGCCTGAGCTGTCTGGTAGGCAGACGTCACATGGAGTTGTTTAGTGAGCAGCTGGATATACATGTCTAAATGTAGGAGTTAGCCTCCTCGAAGAATTCGCCTTTCTTAATGGTCTTAATGGTTTCATAGTACTCCTGAATGCATCTGTAGCTTCTAAAACTCCTACTGAAAATGCAGAATGGGACTCTGCCCAAGGGCTTATTTCTCGATTGATTTCTGGGACTGGAATCAGAGAATGTTCACATGCGTAAACAAGAGTGGAAGGGTCAGGATTTTTGTTTTAGGCCTTGCCTTTCACTGTTTAAGCCCCAGTGATCTCATAATTATTCTAAAGGAAAAAAAGTTAGCAAAGTAGGCAAAAGCGAAGTTAATTTTTTTCAAATGCTCAATATCTAAACAAACCAAGTTTTTCTTTGCATACATGTCAAGGCAGTTGGAGAAAGTATTGTGGTTGTTTTCGTCTTTTAATGTTTATGTGAATATTATCTTGAAAATTGGAATTGCATTTATTGTCGTTGAGACAGATATTAGCTAGTTAGCCTGGGTGGCTCAGTCGGTTAGGTGTCTGACTTGAGCTCTGGTCATGATCTCAGGGTCCTGGGATCAAGCCCTGCATCGGACTCTCTGCTCAGTGGAGAGGCTGCTTCTCCCTCTACTTCTGCCCCCACCCCTGGCTTGTGCACTTGCTCTCTGTCCAAGAGCCTCCAAGACCTCAGCTCAGGGCTCAGGAAGGAGAGTTAAGCTCTGTCCTTCTAGTATGGGTCACATGGAGTGCTGAAGGGTAACAGGGTCAGCTGCCACACCAGTAACCATCCACGGGGACCCTGAGGAGGACCAGCTCCCAGCTCAGCAGTTGATACCCAGTTTGTTTGCACTGGTACAGCCACGCTGGTTACTAAACTGCTGAGAAGCTTCAACACCAGTTGGTGAAGCATCACCGACCTCAGGCACCCTAAGGTTTCTAGCACAGCATGGGGTGCCCCAGGACTGGGAGACATTGTTCCAATTGGTTAATGACTGTGTCTTTTTTTTTTTTTTAAGATTTTATTTATTTATCTGAGAGAGAGAGAATGAGAGAGAGAGAGAGAGCACAAGAAGGGGAGCGTCAGAGGGAGAAGCAGACTCCCTGCTGAGCAGAGCCTGATGCGGGACCCAATCCCAGGACTCCAGGATCATGACCTGAGCCAAAGGCAGTAATGACTGTGTCTTAATGGTTATTAGATATCTTGACTATAATCCCTGTCCCACCCCCAATAAAATGGAACCCTGAAGGCATTCCATTGAGTGGGCGATGCCAAATTTCATTTGGGGTCCAAGAGGGCAAAATTTAAGCCTCTCCTGTATCCCATGGTCACTGCATCTCTGATACGGGCCTGTTGATAGCATCCAGGCTATTTTTCACTATCTAGAAGGAAAATCCCTAAGTGGTTACGGATGGAAAGGTAACAATAAGCAGAGGTCAAGAAAGTAGCCCTGGAAACACCATTTTGATTCACATATTTTCAGAGGGTCCAAGTTTAAGAAGATTGAATTTTGCAGGAATACAGTATCTCCCTCTACTTGCTTTCTACTCCAGTCCCACCAATCATTAGAAAAATGGTTATCACTTCAAAACATGGCTTGTTTGTTCCCATAGATCAGTGGGTGACCACCTGCCCAGAGGAGGTGAAAGGTTCATTATAAGCCAAGCTCCACTAATCCTGATTTATTAGTGCCAAACACTTGCCTTTTTGCAGCTGTGGGAATGGTTTTTAAAAGTCAATTTATTTCCCAGCTGGACTAACAGTACCTCATGGTTTAAAAACAAACAAACAAAAATGGAATCTTTTGTAAACACAGTAAATGCCCACACATGTTGGATTCCAGGGGTATGTGAGGAATCCTTGTGCCCATCTATAGAGCATCAAACTGATTTTTACATAGTACAAGATAGCCTGCATCCTCTAACACGGGAGTTTTTAACCTTAAGTCCATGAGTTGCATGGGGAAAATAGAACATCTTTATTTCCCCCAACCTCTAACCGAAATTTGCATTTCCTTCTTTTGTGAATGTCACTCACAAACTGCAATAGTATTAGCAGCACTTGAGGCATCCTCACCGATAAAAGTCACCGATACTTGATGTCATTAGGTGGTGGGCCGCTTCTAAGATGGCCCCCAGTGATCCCCATCCCCTGAAATTCACACTCGTATTTAAATCCCTCCCTTTAAATGTGGGCTAGTTTTAGTGATTCATTTATAGTGAACAAGATGCACCAGAGAGGACAAGGTGTCCCTTCTGAGATTTAGTTATAAAAAGACTGCTGTCCATCTTGGGGGCTTTCTGGCACTCTCTCGTTTACACTGAAGGAAGCAAACTACAATGTGCTGAGCTGCCATATAGAGAGACCCACATGGCAAGGACCTGGTTTTTGGGCTTTGACCAATAACCAGCAAGGCACCTTATCTTGCCAACACATAAGTAAGCCTAGAAGCAGATTCTCCCCTAGTTGAACCTTCAGATGAGAACACAGCCATAGCTGCCACCTTAATTGCAGTCTTGTGATAGATCTTGAACCAGATTCTCAGCTAAACTATGCCCAGATTTCTGACCCATGGAAACTGTGATATAATATATCTGTTGGTTGAAACTACTTAGTTCTGGGGTAATTTGTTGCGTAAGAATAGATAACTTACACTAGGACTAGTAAATAATCCTAGAGATCTAATATACAGTATGGTGAATATAGACAACAAGAATGTATTATAATTAGCAAACTTGCTAAGAGACTATAACTTAATTATTACATCTACTAAAAAGAAAGGGTGATTATGTAATGTGATAAAAGTACTAATTATTGCTATAATGGTAGTCATAATCTATAAATTAGCATATTGTACACCTTAAATTTACACAGTTCTATGTCAAAAAGTGTTCAATTCAAAAAGAAGAAATAACATATACAGTTTAATTTTAGATTTCTCCAAATATTGTTTACCCTTATTATTGCTTCAAAATTATAGTAGTTATTAGACTGGCCACTAGATCTTACTGTTTAATTAATAAACAAGCTCATATATTAATTTATAATAAATCTCTTTTAGCCTTATTAATGCCATGCATCCCGATCTAGCAGTTCGTATCTCTTAAAGTCATCAGACTTTTCAAATAGTTCATAACTGAAAATTAACCAGTTAACAAGAAATACAACACCTCTCAGGAGGACCCCATACTAGGCGTTATAGTTGTTTCTGTCTTGTGATGTTGAGAGTCAAAAGCTCAAAACCCAAACTTATCAGCTCTATAACCTCTGGAAAATTAAATGAAGATAATAACGTCCTTATAGGCAGGGCTGATATTGAAAATACCTAACAGCTGGTGGGCACAAGTGTAACCAGTCAGAATAACAGCCAGCCCGAAAAGCCATCCAGTGACCATCGGTCTGCTTGTAGGAGCATGGGGGTTCAATGAGTGGAGGCAGCGACCACCATGTTTCAGCCCCATCTTCCATGCAGCCTTGCACTCTCACTGCCTGTGATGCTGTCCTCCCCACTCTGCCCAGTAGACTGCTTTCAAGCACAGGCACAACTCATGCGTCCACTGCTCGTGAAGTCCTCCACGTCCGTGGCTCTACCACTGCCACCATACCTTGTGCGCCCCCTCCCCACCCAGTCACATGCGTTAGGATTTGTTCACACGCCTTCCTGCCCACTTCCCCCCAGAATGAATCCCTCATCTGTCTTCTTGGTTCTCTTCCCCCTGCTACCCCAGCACCTGGCCCAGCACTCAGCCACAGTCTATTCTCGGTGAATGCTGGCTGGATGGGAGGGTAACAATGTAGAGTATTTTAATGGTTCCAGGAAGAAAATATCTGTTCTAGATTGGAGCAGGGATCTTAAGAATAGAATGGTACTCACATGGGACTTTTTGCCTTTGTCTATAAAACAGTTTATTCTTACCTATGTCTTGAAGATAAAGCAGAATTTAGAACACTAATGGTTTCTTTTCCAAATATGTTCTTTTTTTTTTTAAAAGATTTTATTTATTTATTTGACAGAGAGAGATCACAAGTAGGCAAAGAGAGAGAGAGAGAGAGAGAGAAGCAGGCTCCCTGCTGAGCAGAGAGCCCGATGCGGGATTCGATCCCAGGACCCCGAGATCATGACCTGAGCTGAAGACAGCAGCTTAACCCACCGAGCCACCTAGGCACCCCTCCAAATATGTTCTTATGCTATTTTTCCCTGTATTTTTTTCACTCTGATAACAGTGGTTTGTTGCTTCCATCAAGTTTTCAGTCCATTCTAAAGAAATGACTAATGGCTCAAGACAACTAGTTCTAGTTCAGAATCGAATACATTACCCGGTCACTTAACCTCTCTAAGGTTTGGTTATCTTATTTATAAACTGAAACAGTTTGCTCAGTGATCTCTAAAGTACTTTCCATTTCTAAAATTCTGAGGTATTTTAAGGCTTCAAGGCCTTGAAGTTTGGGACTGTTGATCATAGGCTTGTTTTGCTCGTTTGTAAGTGGCCCATCTGAAATTTTACGGAGGAACACACAGTTTAAATACAGGCTCTGTTCTGACCCACTGAAGAAACCAAAATAAGGTAAAGATTTTCTTTTTTAAATTTATGATGTATTTATTTAAGAGAGGGAGAGAGAGAGAGCGTGTGCAGGAGGGATAAGAAGGAGAGAGAGAGAAACTCAAGCAGACTCCATGCTGAACACAGAGCTCGATGCAGGGCTCTGTCTCACGACCCTGAGATCATGACCTGAGCCAAAACCAAGAGTCAGGACTAAACTAAATGACTGCACCACCAAGATGCCCCAATAAAGATTTTCTAAAACTAGAGGTGTCTGGGTGGCTCAGTCTGTTAAGCATCTGCCTTCAGCTCAGGTCATGATCCCGGGGTGCTGGGATCGAGCCCCATGTTGGGCTCCCTGCTGAACAGGGAGCCTACTTCTTCCTCTCCTGCTATCCCTGCTTGTGCTCTCTCTCTCTCTGTCAAATCAATGAATAAAATATTTTAAAAAATAAAATAAAAAAGATTTTCTAAAACTATAATATCCAGTGTTGGTGAGAGTATGGTGAAAGAGCATTCTTTCTTGATGCCAGAGGGATTGTAAGCCTTCCCCATGGCCCATTTGCACTGTGTATCAAGTGAGTTTAAATGGTTCAAACTCTGATCCAGTACTTCTTTTTCTATAATTTTTCTATTGCATAATCCCAGTTGAACATAAGGATTTGTGTATAAGGATATTGATATTAGCACATTTATAAAAGCAAAGCGAGGGGTAACTACATGACCTGCAATAGGAGAATATTCAATAAATTTTAGTGTAGGAAATCATGCAATTATTAAAAACCATGTTTTCAAAGAGTATTTCGTGGCACAAAAGGAGCACCAAAACTGGATTCAAAACTACATACATTATATTCTTAATTTAAAAACATTTTATATGTATTAAGACTAGAAAGAACTATTCCGAAAAGCTAACAATATGTATTTCTACCTAGTAGGATTATAGATAATTTATTGCCTTTAGACTTGAGTTCACCATTTCCCAAAGTAAACTGGTACTATTATAATACTGTCATAAAAGAATCATTTAAAATATATTTAAAGCCTGTCAGATGCAAAGCAGGTGCTGGTGCTGTAGGTTTGGAAAGATGCCAAGATGTGGCACCCGGTGTCTGTGAGCGCCATCTTGGGAGCACTATAGACATAAATAACACCTGGGTGGCGGGAATAAGGATCCATGCCGTGAACAAGTTGCCAACACTGAAATATAGTGGAATGGAGGAAGAGGCCAAGATTCATGTTTCTGAGATGCCTGCAGGCTTGGGGGAGCTCCATAGTAGTACCTGTGGACAGATAACTGGTCAGAGCTGTTTCCAGCCAGTGCAAACTTGACTTGCTGCCATCCCCTTAGGCTGACTTAGACGTGGAATCTTAGGAAGGAAGACCTTTGAGAAAGCCATCTTTACCATGTCTGTCATTATTTGGGTAATTTTTAAAATGTGATTTTTAGGCATTATTTTAACAATGAGCTGAGGATACAATCAATATATTGTTATACAAAAATAGGACACAATGTGTAAAAAGATAGTACAAAATTTATATCAGGCATAAGGTCATGGAAGTATGATCTTCCAGTATAAAAACTGACATGGTGCTCTGTGCAGGCCCAGTCTTTCTCTACGAAGTATAAGGTTCCTGAGAGCTGGAGAAGGGCTTACTCTTTTGCTTCCAAAGCTCGTACTAGTTCCTGGCACAGAGTAAGCATTACATAGTTTTTGAATTAATAAATACATACTTAAGTTACTAAGATTCATAATGAGTAGAGCCAAGAAAAACGCTAGTTGTGAGACAGCAGGGGAGAAAGAAACAGACCCCTCCTGTCGGGCCTCCTTAATAGGGGGTCTTTATTGTAAGGATGGGCAGTAAAGAACATAGGAAACCCAGGATTACCCCACAGGGAGTCGCATGCTGGTTAGAAGCCTGGGCTCTGGAGCCAAGCCATTGGAGTTCCAATTGTGTCTCTGCCACTTACGAGCTGTGTACCTTTGGTCAAGTTACTTAACTTCTCTGTGCTTCAGTGCTGCCATCATCATCATCATCTTCTTCTTCTTCATTATCATCATCATCTACTTAATAGAGTTATTGTGAAAATTGAATGAATTAATACTTGTAAAAGTGCCTTAAACGATCCTTAGCATGTAGTCAGTGCGTAATAAATGTTAGCTATTCTTGCTGTTACGGGTAGCATTGCTACTGTTAGAACATTGAACACTGCACTGCAGTTTAGGTACCTGGAAAGCCACGATGTGCCCTCAGGCCCAGGAGATGGCTCATCTCCTCTCTTATGTCCACCGATTAAATGCCCAGCTCTTCCTGTCTCCTCTCATGTCTCTGGTGTGCCTGACTGACCGTCTGGCCCCGTGATTCTCAGTTCATACGTCTGAAACAAGGAGGAGCCCGACTGGTTTGTCTGAGCCGAGTCTGGTGTGCACGGCCAGCCCAGTGTGCTCTCCAGCAGGAACGCTAGCCTCTCTTGGGCCAGGGGCCTGCCCTTGTCCAGTCATCCTTGGCTGGGGTGGGCTCAGCTGCAGCTGATCTCAGAATAGAAATGTAGGCACAAAGGAGGCTCTTGTGATCATGGAATTTTAAATTATTCTTCAAAGAGGACTCAGAGACCAAAAAAAGGGTAAAAAAGCAAAATAAAAACAAAAGCAGAGTAACCCTTTTGGAGAGACAAGATGATAACTTTCGGCATTTTCCTCCTGGCATACCGATTCATTTTTTTTTTTTTTTAAAGATTTTATTTATTTATTTGACAGACAGGGATCACAAGTAGGCAGAGAGGCAGGCAGAGAGAGAGGAAGGGAAGCATGTTCCCTGCTGAGCAGAGAGCCCGATGCGGGGCTGGATCCCAGGACCCTCTGCTGTGCAGAGAGCCTGATGTGGGGCTCGATCCCAGGACCCTGAGATCATGACCTGAGCTGAAGGCAGAGGCTTAACCCACTGAGCCACCCAGGCGCCCCCCGTAACTCCAGTCTTATTGTGAGAAAAACATCAGAGAAATCCCAGTTGTGGGACATTGTACAAAAACCAGTACTCCTCAAAACTGTCAGGGTCATCAAAAATAAAAGTCTAAGAAACTGTCTCAACCAAGAGGAGCCTAAGGAGACATGATGAGTAAATGTAGCGTGATGCCTGGATGGGATCCTGGAAAGGAAAAAGGACATTAGAGGAAAATACTAAGGACATCTAAATAAACTGTGGACTTCAATTAATAACACTGTATCAACATTGGTTTGTTAATTGTTACTTACATATCACACTAAATATAAGATTTTAATAGTTGGGAAGACTGGGTGCCGGTGGGTGGGAACTCTGCTCTCTTCTGGATTTTTCTGTAAATCCACACCTGTTTTAAAAAAACAAAGTCTGTTAACATTTTTTAAGTGCCAAAACAAATGGAAAAAAAATTTCACAGGCCAGGTAAGGGATTTTAAAGGAAAATTATAAAGCATTTTGTTAAGACCGTTAAAAATTCCACATGGAACGTGGCTTAAGTAGGACATACGTCACCACGTAGTTGAAACCTAGAACTGGCAGTTTAACCCAAATTGTGACCCTTCTTAAATGCATTCAGATGGAGTCATTATTATTTCTTGTCTTTGTAGTATTTTGTTTTTCAGAGATAACAAAATTTTACCAGTATTCCTATTTTAAAGCGAATGTCATGCTTCTAGCCATCTTGACTCAATTGGCTAGTCTAACTGGACCGTTCCATCAAAAAGCCAGCCATCAGCTGTCAGGCTGGTGAAACAGTTCTGCATGCTTTCAGAAATGCAGTCATGTGCTGAGACTTCAGAGCTCCACTGTTGTCCAGAGTCCTGACCTCAGGACTCCTTTCCTTACTCGGTGTTCTCACACGGAAAACTTCATGGGGGAATGATAGGGTAGTATTTGCAAGGCTTGGAACAGTGGGGCTGTCTACAATTACCTTTCCAAAAAACAAAAACAACAAAAAAATCCCTTTAAAAGCACTTTTAAGAAAAGAATTAGGCTAGGGTAGCCAAATAGAAACAACTTTGGGGTTTCTGCCCTGAGTCAGGTTGTACAAATTGTGGAATATTCCCGTCCCATCCAGGACATGGTTTTACTCCCACACACCACTTCCTACAGCCACAAATTCCATATGTGTGGGCCTCCAGAGAGCTAGCGGAATGGCGAAAGGAGAGAGGAAGACACTGACCACAGGAACAAGAAAGCTAGGAACAGCACCCTGCCTCAGCTCTTCTCGTCTGCCTGCTGTGGCGGGCACAGAGGGACACAAGGGCACTCCCCTAGTGCTCCTGTCAGGCCAGCATCAAGGCCCCCCACTGCCAGGGCTTGCTCGCATGCCTCCACGAGCCCACCAGCATCCCGCAGGGAAACCAAAACCTGGCATATTTTGGAGACCATCGTGGCAGGGAGGCAAGGGGGTGGTAAGAATGTCTACCAGCTACTTAGCCCGGGAGGCAGAGCGTACAGCGTCTTTGTTTGCTGAACTGAGAACGAGGGCACACCGTCTGACAGCAGGACTGAATAGACTGGAGGAGAACTTGAGCCTGGCCAGGGAAATCCACAGTGAGCGGCTCTGGTCACTGCAGGATCCAGAAATGTGAGCTAAGCCCTGGGTGTGCTTCTCTGTGATGGTGCCCTCCAGAGGAGCCTGGGGACCTCCTGGGCACAGTGCCATGGCCCAAGCCCATCTCTCCTGGGCAGTCCTGAGAGCGGCAGTGCTGGGGCCTGTCCAGGTGACAGCAGAACACCCAGGGCTGTGCTGGGAGCAACCTGCCCCTTTTCTGCTGCTGCCCCAGCCCCACGATGGGGGACCCTGGGGCTTCAGAGGCCCTATCTCTCCCTTAGCCCCACCCCTGCGGGCTTCCTGGTGCTAGGAATCCGGACATTCTTCCTGCCTTTCTCCCAGGTCATCACCTCTTTACCTGTGTCCCGGGGATGCCTAAAACAAGCCAGGGGACCCGTTCCGGGTGACAAAGATTCCTTTAGAAGCAAGGTTCCCCTTGTGTGAAGCTAGCAACGAGCCAATCCTATCACATGCTCTGACGGCTTAGAGAGGTGGTCAGAGACAGAGCAGTGAGGAAGTGTAATGTCACATGCGACGTTTACAGGAAACCTGCTAGAAGATTGCAGGGGAACTTGAGAACTTGTCGTTTCAGCGGATGAAAACACAGGTTAGTGCTTTCTTTTCCCTCTGAAAAATCCTCAGAGCTGCTCTAAAATACCTAACTGGTTCTCTTTCCTGAAGCTGTCTTTCTTTCTAATGTGAAGAAACTGGCTCTGGCTTTGGATGTGAGAGCTGGGGCATCGCCGGGAACCGTATGGTTAGAGGAACAAACACTGGGCCATTATTGTGAAAATGAAATTCTCAGAATCTCTTGCTTCCCTCTTTGCCTTTTGAAAAACAAACCTTCAGATATTCATGAACTTACTTATTCCACGGAATTCAGCTAAGCCTCCTCTCCTGTTTACCTATTAGCCCAAATGTGAAACAGGGCAAATCAGCTTCTGGTCGCCGGTGTTCGCGGGGCATTCAAAGGGCAGTAGAAAACACTGAAATATTGTGTGTGAAAACACGCTGCAAGTCTGGACGCAAACGTTTGTTGTTTTTACATACTTTTCATCTGGTAAAACGAATCTTTTGGCTTGTATTTCCTCTTAAAGTAATTTCTCATGTTTTTATAAATTCTTAGTTCCCTTTTGTATTTTTTCTCCCTTCCTCCTTCCCTTTTTCCCCCTTCCCTTCTTCTACTAACATAAAGCAGGACTAGAGAAAAGGGGTAGGGGGCAGCTTGAATGTGAGATGAGGAAGTCCCCCGCCCACACCCTGGTGTAGGCCAACCACTGTGGGGGCCCCCGCGCTCCAGCAGTACAGGGCCTGAAGACGCCATGCGGTGCGGCCCTCACTCGAGCCTTGGCTCTTCGGTCTGTGTTCCTTGTGTGAAGGAAAATTGGAAGAGTCTAGAGCAGAACCATAGGAATGGTTCAAGTGTTGGAAATTAGAGCCCAGAAACAGCTAATTAAATGCTCCAAGGTTACTCATCCTCTGGCCAGCAAGGGACAGTCTGATAAAGAACTTCAAGTCAATAAAAGGCTTTTCACACAATGGCCTGCTACTTTCAGACGTGTATGGAAAAAGGAGAAGGTCTCAGATCTGAGTTTGGTGGGGTGGGGGTGGGATGGGGGCGCACTACCTTCTTGGACCATTATCGAGCACTGGGACAGGTAGCCAGAGAGGTGGTTGAATGTCTTTCTGTATGTTTTTGAAAACACACTCGATTTCTTCTGTGGCCGTGTTCCGGTGTTGATCGAGGTGGTGGGGGGAAGTGGAGAGGTGGAGACTGGGGGCTTCTCCTTCCTTCTCGTTGTGCCCACCAGTGTTCATCAAGGTGTCTGCACTGAGCAAATGACAAAGGGGTCAGGGGCCAGTGGGCTCACGTGTTGTTTATATCCCAGCAAAGCAAAATAACCAGGGCAGTGATGAAAGAGAAGAATCATTGTTGATTAGATCCTCAGATGGTCACATTTTTTCCATTTTTTACAACCACATTGTGCAAGAAGATGGAGGGGAAGCTGACAGAGTAAGGATGGCTTCCAAGTTGGAAATCTCAGCCCAAGTGGTTTCAGAAGCCCTGCACTGGGCCTGAGAGAGGCAGTGGCATTTCCATCAGGGGTAGTGGTGGAGGAGAAGTTGGCCTCTCTTGGTGTTTGGAGCCCTTGGCACATATCACTGCATGGAGTAACACACACACACACACACACACACACACACACACACACACAGCAGGGCACATGGCACCAGGCGCGCCCCTGACACCAGGAAGAGGCTCCCAACTTCATGGTGGCTGGCCATCCCTAGAAGGAGCTCTTCTTTTGGTTTTGTTTTGCCTTTTTAGTTGGTCATAGAGCTTTGTTGTTCAGGGAGTTTTGTAATCTGCTGCACATCGTAGAGAAGGGCTTTTTATTCTGTTAGAATACTTTCCAGATGGACCCAATGCCTCTTTATTAATGCAGATTTCCAAAAGCTGTTTTCATTTATTCTGGGGGCATCTGTTCTCTCTCTAGCCATTTCTCACCCCCTTCTCCAGCTTTCTGCCTTTACTGTGGTCCTTTGTGTTTGAGATACAAGAGAAGTTTTATAAAGTGTCCTTATTTTGTGGTGCCTCTGGGCCCTAAACCTGGAAGTATATTCTGGAAAACAAAGGACATGGGATGGCACAGGGTGGTCGATCACGATGGATGGTGGAGGGCACCTCAGATATTAATGTAGCTTGTGCTTTTTAGACAGGAATCACTGCCAAGTTGCAGTGAGCTCAGTTTGAAGGTCAAGAGCAGAAAGAGATAAGCAGTCACCTGTTCTCTGGAGAGAACATTGTGAATTTTAGGGGGAAGGGGCACTGTGTGGGCATGTTACTGAACTCTATAAGTAAGAGGAAGGAGGCTGACTTTGCAAAGTCCTCTTCCTGGACCCTGACATAAAGGCGAGCCTCCTGTCCCCAGAATCCCAGAATCCCAGCCAACACTTCAGAGCGACATCCACAGATCATGGGGTTGTCTGGGCTTCAGAAGGACACAGTGGGGAGATATACAAAACATGCATGCTAGTAGGAAAAAAAAAATAAAACATGAAACTTTTATGAGTGCAGCTTTTGCAGTTGGATTCATCACTGGTCATCTTCTTGGGTTGTCATCACCAAGTCTGGGGGCCCAGCTCTCTAGGCTTCTCAGACAGATGTTTCTGGACCCGTGGAATGTCTTTTTTTTTTTTTTAAGATTTTATTTATTATTTGACAGAGAGAGATCACAAGTAGACAGAGAGGCAGGCAGAGAGAGGGAGGGAAGCAGGCTCCTTGCTGAGCAGAGAGCCCGATGTGGGACTTGATCCCAGGACCCCGAGATCATGACCTGAGCCGAAGGCAGTGGCTTAACCCACTGAGCCACCCAGGCGCCCCCGTGGAATGTCTTAACAGTTGTCATCACCATCCTAATGGGAAATACTGGGAAACACAGGTTGTCATTTTTTTAATTGCATTAAAATAGACATAACATAAAATTTGCCATCTTAACCTCTGAGTGTGTAGGTAGTTCAGTAGATGGGAGCTCTGTACCCATTAGACAACTCCTCCCACCTCCGCCCCTGGAAACCACCATTCTACTCTCTGTTCCTGAGTTCGACTACTCTAAGTTCCTCAGATAAGTGGAGTCATACAGTATCTGTCTTCTTGTGACTGCTTTATTTCACTTAGCATCATGCCCTCGAGGTTCCCCCATGTTGTAGCAGGTGCCGGAATTTCCTTCCTTTTGGAGACTAATATTCTATTACATGGCTAGACCACATTTTCTTTATCCATTCATCTGTAGATGGCCTTTGGGTTGCTTCCATCTCTGGCTGTTGTGAATCATGCTGCTGTGAATTAGATCTGCAGATATCCCTTTGAGACCCTGCTTTCAGTTTTTTTGTATGCATCCCCCAAAGGATATGGGGGGACCAGATGGTAATTCTGTTTTAAATTTTCTGATGAACTTCCATCCCATTTTCCCTAGCAGCTACACCATTTTACAGTCCCACCAACAGTGCGCGAAGGTTCTATTTTCTCTCCACCCTCGCCAGTACTTGTTCTTTTCTGATTTGTTTGTTTTTTCATAGTAGCCATCCTAGTGGGTCTAAGATGTTATCTCATAGTTTTGATTTGTATTTCCCTAACAGTGAGTGATGGTGAGCATCTTTTTAGATGCTTGTTGACCATTTGTGTATCTTCTTTGGGGAAATGTTTGTTCAGGCCCCTTGTCCATTTTCTTAATGAGGTTATTTGGTTCTTGTTGTTGAGTTGTAGGAGTTCTTTATATATTATAGCTATCAGAGAACCTTAGATTTTTAAAGTATTGTATGTTCGGGTTTTATGGTCCACATCATCTACTATGAGCCAGTTGCCTCCTGTCATGTACCCCCTTGGAAAAGACCATGAGTTTCAGTAATATGATTTTTTTTTCAACAATAGGGTTTTTATCTTGACTCTGAAATACTTCATGAAATCTCAGTCATTTTCACTTGACAAGAAGTTCAGTTTTTAAGAGCTGACAAGGGAGAAGGCAAGGAAGAGAAAGGGAAGAGAAGAAATAGCATGAGGTAGTGCTGTTTATTCCTTCCAAGATTTGTACTTTTTAGCTACACAATCTTCAGGAAAAAGGCTTCTCCTCAATTCTGATGACTAAAACCAGACTTCATATGGGAATAAACACACTGTCTGAGGATCATCCAGTAACCATGTCTTCCCCTACCACCCTCCTCCTTCCAAACCCACGGACTGGACGATACCTCAGATTAGAAGTTCATTACCATTTTCCTTCATGAATGCATCAAACAAAATGTTTTCTTTTTCTTCTGAGTACTGAGGACCCAGAGAAGACGTAGGCCATTGTGCCGGAAAAGGAGCAAGAGCAGTAAGACTATTCTGCTGTTTGTTTAGATTAGAGATTTTCTGAAAGGAAATGCTGGGGAAGATGTGAGAGAGAGCCTGACATAGTGCTCTGTAGTTCTTCTTTGCCTGGAATTGCTGTCTTATAATTAAAACCTCATTAATGCTCATGTGTACTCGGACACTTCCCAGGAAGCGATTGCCCTGTGTGTTTGATGGAACTTTCACTCTGCTTTTTTTTTTTTTAAGGTTTTTATTTATTTATTTATTTATTTATTTATTTATTTGAGAGAGAGCATGCATATGCGTGTAGGGGGGAAGAGCATGAGGGGAGGAAGGGAGGAGGAGACAATCTCAAGCGTTCCACCTAAGTGCAGAGTGGCGGGGGAGCAGGGGGGCTCGATCTCATGACCCCAAGGTCATGACCTGAGCCGAAACCAAGAGTCAATCACCCAACGGACTAAGCTACCCAGGCACCCCTCATTCTGCCCTTTCAATTTCCTTCCATTTTCTACATCAGTTAGAAGGTTGGTGCCGTTTCCCCCCAAAAAGCCTCTTAGGGTCTCCTTCTCCACCCAAAAGGCATTTAGACAAGAAAATTACAAGAGTAATTGCGTTTATTTTTTTGTTTACAAAAGGACAGAGAAGGCTTTTCCTCAAAAATAGTAAACTGGGAAAAGATGAGTCCTTGAATGGAACCTTATATGGGGCACACTTGAAGAGGCTTCCTGACTTCCGTGGCTATGTCAGTTCCACTCGGAGGAATTCCTCCATCACTAACACTGTAATTTCTCAATAGTAATTAGAAGTTACTGCTTTGACAGTAACTAGCTAGATGCTTACCAGAGTCTGGTCTGTTTTGATACTTTCTGGTAGGAATTAGGCTTCCTTTCTACTCTTGTTTGTGTCTGGATTTTAATAATATGTCATATTTTAAGCTCTCCCATTGTATTTTGTAATCCTAGTGTGGCTTAAAAACAAAGAGTTTTTTTTTTTTTTTGTAGTAGGATTCATGTTTGTACACACGTGCATGAACACATACAAATATATATATATATTTTAATAGGGTCAAAATTCTTTTGGGCATATATTTTCTCAACTTCAAGTCATTCATTAGATGATAACCCAGAACCTACAATTCTCTGGACTATGCAGCTAACTCTAGGCTAGGAGGTCCTGCGTCTATTATACCTATAGTTTCATTTAGACGGTTTGCTAATGAAATGCTACTCTTTCAGTAAATCACTGATTTATTTCATGGGAATTTCTGTGATTCCCAGGCCAGCTGTAAAAAGATTTGGTCTTCCTCAAAGACTTTTAAGACCTGTAGCAGGTCCTGCTGAGTCCTAAACACTGGGCGTGGGAGCAGCATAGGGCCACTCAGTCCCTTACCCGCTTGCTGTACAGAGAGCCACGCGGGGCACTGTTCAAGGAGGGGAATCATGTTCAAGTCTGCCTTCTCACTGCGATGTGGCTCCTTAGGAAAGTCCAGTTCCAGAAGTCGTTTCACTTAATGAACATTCTTGATGAACTGCCACCAGGGCTTCGCCTAAAACCTCTTCCAAAACCAGCATGTGTTCACTCTTTCTCTCCTTCTCTCTGCATTTCCTCTCCCTTCTGCTCTTCCCTCTTCTGCCAGTCCTCTCCCATCACCCTGTGAGAGGTCAGGGCCGCTGCTCACCTGCATGGACGTTAGGCTGCCGCCTTTAGCCCTGTCTTTCAGCTTTTTGGTCCCTTCCCCCGAGCAGTCAAAACAGGGACAAATCAATGAACACAGCTCCCAGAATAAAAATGTGAGAGAAGTTTTTATACGGGAATAATAACTTGGGGGGGGGGTGGAGAATGTTGTTCCAAGATAAATCCTGACATATCAGGAAGAGTTGATAGTTTACTTTTTAGAAACTTCTTTTAAGGATTCCTAAGGAGGTAGCAGTAGGGGAAAAAGAACTGAAAAGGCCAGAGAATAATTTGCTCTGAAAGATAAAAATGCTGAGTTATTCAAAAACTATTTTTTTTTTTCTCCTAATTTGGTGCCAGGAATATCTGGCCTTGGGAAGAGTTTAGGAAAAGAGGCTTTCAGATTCTTTTGTCATTTAAAACTTAAAGAGGTAGGTAAGTGTTTTTCTATATAGAAGGGACCTTCCACAGTCCAGTATTCTCCTTTTTAGATTTGGAAACTGAGGCTCAGAAAGGTTAAGAGGTGATTTGTCTTTGTCAAAATAGCTAATTAGCGAGTGTAGTGAGCATAGACCAAGGCTCCTGACCCAGCACAGGTCATCAGCTGCAATGAGGAGAGGCCCAAGGACTGGGAATCTGGATGTAGGAGTCCCTCTGAGGGAGCACCTGCAGGGGCCAGACTCATGCTAAGAGAGAGACGATCAAGGAACAAAGGGGTTTATGAAGTCCCCAAACTCCAGCTAAGGGACCTTTGTGTAATTCCTGGAAAACAGCACCAGAATACAGATAGTATACAGATAAGTGTCATGTAGGTATTATAGCACAGGTAGTATTGGTAAGTAAACCCCTAATCCATCCTACCTGGAGAATGCTTCTGCACAGTGTACTGTGACAACCCCTATAGAGCAAAAATCCAGAAAGGGCAACTTCCCAACAGTTTCCGGGGATTGGCCGGGAAGAGGGACCCTGAACCATGTGGACATGAATAGGGATTGAGGGGGGCTGTCTGTTGTGAAGTGTGGGTGAAAACCAGGGTTTATCGTGGCCCAAATTAAGGAGCCCTCAAGCGGCTTACCCATCCTTAGCCCCGATTCCAAGACCCGCACACTACCTTCTGCACACTAAGTCAGCTTCCTGAGTACCATTACCTCAGAAGAGTATATTCCGGGGAGGAAACATGGCCACTGGAAAGAAATGATATTATTTAGGAATTCTAGTGTGCCCAGCAGTCTCTTGTGAATTTGTAATGTGGGTCTGTCATTTTGAGTCTGATCCCTCTGGCTCCCAGCTAGAAGGGAAGTTTTAGGACTTCTTTGACCAAGTCTCTGTGCTCAGAGTGTGGTGATCTCCCTCTCCCCTGTAATGCCACTCTTCAGGGTCATTCCTGGGCAAAGAGCAGCCTCTCCTCTGTGTTGCTTCTACTTCTTTGTCGCTCCTCCTAAAGGAGTGCTCCATAAACATGAAAAGAAGAAAATGGTATATAATATGTGGGTTCTGTTGGACATAATGAGGCCCTTTTTGGATACTGGTGGTTTTATAGTGTTTGCGGGAGGTTTTTTTGGCCCTTTTTGTGGGGAGGGCATTTTCCCTGAATTCAGAAATATTATTGAGCACCTTCCCTGTGGATCTTTCATTCCAGTTGGGGATGTGGGCAACAGCAATACACTTAATAAGACAGTATGTAATGTGGTAGCCTATGAGGTTAGAAAGAACTGAGTTCTGTGGGGAAAGAAGTACAGCGGGGTGGGGGGAGCAGGAACGCAGTGGTGCGTGTGGATCTCGGTGGCAGTTAGCGTGGCTGTCATGGCGAAGGTAGTCCTCGAGTGAAGACTTGGCCGAGGTGAGAGAATTGGCCTTGCACATAGATACCTGAGGCAGGAACATGCCTGGTGTATTCAAGGAATAACAGGGGCCAGTGTGATGAGGACAGAGTGAGGAGGAGACTAGGGGAGGGTGAGACTCCAGAAGGCCGTGTAGCCTTTATAGGGCGGAGCTTTGGGAGGACTTCAGCAGAGGAGAGGCGATGAGCTGGCTTTACGCCCTGGCTACTGTATTGAGGATAAACTGTAGGAGAACAAGAGTAGAAGGTGAGACCAGATGGGAGGCCGTTGCCGTCCCCCTGTGAGAGATGGTGGCACCTTGCACCGCGGTGGCAGCACAGGCTGTGATGAGCAGTAATTAGAGTCTGGTTATTTAGGAGGTCGAACCACAAGAGAACTATTGGATTGAACAATAATAAGCATTAGAGAGGAGCCAAAGAAGACTCCAAAGAAGCAAAGGAAGAATGGAAATGGCAGAGTTTCATTTGGGATTTGTTGGGCCTGAGCTGTCTGGTAGGCAGACGTCACATGGAGTTGTTTAGTGAGCAGCTGGATATACATGTCTAAATGTAGGAGTTAGCCTCCTCGAAGAATTCGCCTTTCTTAATGGTCTTAATGGTTTCATAGTACTCCTGAATGCATCTGTAGCTTCTAAAACTCCTACTGAAAATGCAGAATGGGACTCTGCCCAAGGGCTTATTTCTCGATTGATTTCTGGGACTGGAATCAGAGAATGTTCACATGCGTAAACAAGAGTGGAAGGGTCAGGATTTTTGTTTTAGGCCTTGCCTTTCACTGTTTAAGCCCCAGTGATCTCATAATTATTCTAAAGGAAAAAAAGTTAGCAAAGTAGGCAAAAGCGAAGTTAATTTTTTTCAAATGCTCAATATCTAAACAAACCAAGTTTTTCTTTGCATACATGTCAAGGCAGTTGGAGAAAGTATTGTGGTTGTTTTCGTCTTTTAATGTTTATGTGAATATTATCTTGAAAATTGGAATTGCATTTATTGTCGTTGAGACAGATATTAGCTAGTTAGCCTGGGTGGCTCAGTCGGTTAGGTGTCTGACTTGAGCTCTGGTCATGATCTCAGGGTCCTGGGATCAAGCCCTGCATCGGACTCTCTGCTCAGTGGAGAGGCTGCTTCTCCCTCTACTTCTGCCCCCACCCCTGGCTTGTGCACTTGCTCTCTGTCCAAGAGCCTCCAAGACCTCAGCTCAGGGCTCAGGAAGGAGAGTTAAGCTCTGTCCTTCTAGTATGGGTCACATGGAGTGCTGAAGGGTAACAGGGTCAGCTGCCACACCAGTAACCATCCACGGGGACCCTGAGGAGGACCAGCTCCCAGCTCAGCAGTTGATACCCAGTTTGTTTGCACTGGTACAGCCACGCTGGTTACTAAACTGCTGAGAAGCTTCAACACCAGTTGGTGAAGCATCACCGACCTCAGGCACCCTAAGGTTTCTAGCACAGCATGGGGTGCCCCAGGACTGGGAGACATTGTTCCAATTGGTTAATGACTGTGTCTTTTTTTTTTTTTTAAGATTTTATTTATTTATCTGAGAGAGAGAGAATGAGAGAGAGAGAGAGAGCACAAGAAGGGGAGCGTCAGAGGGAGAAGCAGACTCCCTGCTGAGCAGAGCCTGATGCGGGACCCAATCCCAGGACTCCAGGATCATGACCTGAGCCAAAGGCAGTAATGACTGTGTCTTAATGGTTATTAGATATCTTGACTATAATCCCTGTCCCACCCCCAATAAAATGGAACCCTGAAGGCATTCCATTGAGTGGGCGATGCCAAATTTCATTTGGGGTCCAAGAGGGCAAAATTTAAGCCTCTCCTGTATCCCATGGTCACTGCATCTCTGATACGGGCCTGTTGATAGCATCCAGGCTATTTTTCACTATCTAGAAGGAAAATCCCTAAGTGGTTACGGATGGAAAGGTAACAATAAGCAGAGGTCAAGAAAGTAGCCCTGGAAACACCATTTTGATTCACATATTTTCAGAGGGTCCAAGTTTAAGAAGATTGAATTTTGCAGGAATACAGTATCTCCCTCTACTTGCTTTCTACTCCAGTCCCACCAATCATTAGAAAAATGGTTATCACTTCAAAACATGGCTTGTTTGTTCCCATAGATCAGTGGGTGACCACCTGCCCAGAGGAGGTGAAAGGTTCATTATAAGCCAAGCTCCACTAATCCTGATTTATTAGTGCCAAACACTTGCCTTTTTGCAGCTGTGGGAATGGTTTTTAAAAGTCAATTTATTTCCCAGCTGGACTAACAGTACCTCATGGTTTAAAAACAAACAAACAAAAATGGAATCTTTTGTAAACACAGTAAATGCCCACACATGTTGGATTCCAGGGGTATGTGAGGAATCCTTGTGCCCATCTATAGAGCATCAAACTGATTTTTACATAGTACAAGATAGCCTGCATCCTCTAACACGGGAGTTTTTAACCTTAAGTCCATGAGTTGCATGGGGAAAATAGAACATCTTTATTTCCCCCAACCTCTAACCGAAATTTGCATTTCCTTCTTTTGTGAATGTCACTCACAAACTGCAATAGTATTAGCAGCACTTGAGGCATCCTCACCGATAAAAGTCACCGATACTTGATGTCATTAGGTGGTGGGCCGCTTCTAAGATGGCCCCCAGTGATCCCCATCCCCTGAAATTCACACTCGTATTTAAATCCCTCCCTTTAAATGTGGGCTAGTTTTAGTGATTCATTTATAGTGAACAAGATGCACCAGAGAGGACAAGGTGTCCCTTCTGAGATTTAGTTATAAAAAGACTGCTGTCCATCTTGGGGGCTTTCTGGCACTCTCTCGTTTACACTGAAGGAAGCAAACTACAATGTGCTGAGCTGCCATATAGAGAGACCCACATGGCAAGGACCTGGTTTTTGGGCTTTGACCAATAACCAGCAAGGCACCTTATCTTGCCAACACATAAGTAAGCCTAGAAGCAGATTCTCCCCTAGTTGAACCTTCAGATGAGAACACAGCCATAGCTGCCACCTTAATTGCAGTCTTGTGATAGATCTTGAACCAGATTCTCAGCTAAACTATGCCCAGATTTCTGACCCATGGAAACTGTGATATAATATATCTGTTGGTTGAAACTACTTAGTTCTGGGGTAATTTGTTGCGTAAGAATAGATAACTTACACTAGGACTAGTAAATAATCCTAGAGATCTAATATACAGTATGGTGAATATAGACAACAAGAATGTATTATAATTAGCAAACTTGCTAAGAGACTATAACTTAATTATTACATCTACTAAAAAGAAAGGGTGATTATGTAATGTGATAAAAGTACTAATTATTGCTATAATGGTAGTCATAATCTATAAATTAGCATATTGTACACCTTAAATTTACACAGTTCTATGTCAAAAAGTGTTCAATTCAAAAAGAAGAAATAACATATACAGTTTAATTTTAGATTTCTCCAAATATTGTTTACCCTTATTATTGCTTCAAAATTATAGTAGTTATTAGACTGGCCACTAGATCTTACTGTTTAATTAATAAACAAGCTCATATATTAATTTATAATAAATCTCTTTTAGCCTTATTAATGCCATGCATCCCGATCTAGCAGTTCGTATCTCTTAAAGTCATCAGACTTTTCAAATAGTTCATAACTGAAAATTAACCAGTTAACAAGAAATACAACACCTCTCAGGAGGACCCCATACTAGGCGTTATAGTTGTTTCTGTCTTGTGATGTTGAGAGTCAAAAGCTCAAAACCCAAACTTATCAGCTCTATAACCTCTGGAAAATTAAATGAAGATAATAACGTCCTTATAGGCAGGGCTGATATTGAAAATACCTAACAGCTGGTGGGCACAAGTGTAACCAGTCAGAATAACAGCCAGCCCGAAAAGCCATCCAGTGACCATCGGTCTGCTTGTAGGAGCATGGGGGTTCAATGAGTGGAGGCAGCGACCACCATGTTTCAGCCCCATCTTCCATGCAGCCTTGCACTCTCACTGCCTGTGATGCTGTCCTCCCCACTCTGCCCAGTAGACTGCTTTCAAGCACAGGCACAACTCATGCGTCCACTGCTCGTGAAGTCCTCCACGTCCGTGGCTCTACCACTGCCACCATACCTTGTGCGCCCCCTCCCCACCCAGTCACATGCGTTAGGATTTGTTCACACGCCTTCCTGCCCACTTCCCCCCAGAATGAATCCCTCATCTGTCTTCTTGGTTCTCTTCCCCCTGCTACCCCAGCACCTGGCCCAGCACTCAGCCACAGTCTATTCTCGGTGAATGCTGGCTGGATGGGAGGGTAACAATGTAGAGTATTTTAATGGTTCCAGGAAGAAAATATCTGTTCTAGATTGGAGCAGGGATCTTAAGAATAGAATGGTACTCACATGGGACTTTTTGCCTTTGTCTATAAAACAGTTTATTCTTACCTATGTCTTGAAGATAAAGCAGAATTTAGAACACTAATGGTTTCTTTTCCAAATATGTTCTTTTTTTTTTTAAAAGATTTTATTTATTTATTTGACAGAGAGAGATCACAAGTAGGCAAAGAGAGAGAGAGAGAGAGAGAGAAGCAGGCTCCCTGCTGAGCAGAGAGCCCGATGCGGGATTCGATCCCAGGACCCCGAGATCATGACCTGAGCTGAAGACAGCAGCTTAACCCACCGAGCCACCTAGGCACCCCTCCAAATATGTTCTTATGCTATTTTTCCCTGTATTTTTTTCACTCTGATAACAGTGGTTTGTTGCTTCCATCAAGTTTTCAGTCCATTCTAAAGAAATGACTAATGGCTCAAGACAACTAGTTCTAGTTCAGAATCGAATACATTACCCGGTCACTTAACCTCTCTAAGGTTTGGTTATCTTATTTATAAACTGAAACAGTTTGCTCAGTGATCTCTAAAGTACTTTCCATTTCTAAAATTCTGAGGTATTTTAAGGCTTCAAGGCCTTGAAGTTTGGGACTGTTGATCATAGGCTTGTTTTGCTCGTTTGTAAGTGGCCCATCTGAAATTTTACGGAGGAACACACAGTTTAAATACAGGCTCTGTTCTGACCCACTGAAGAAACCAAAATAAGGTAAAGATTTTCTTTTTTAAATTTATGATGTATTTATTTAAGAGAGGGAGAGAGAGAGAGCGTGTGCAGGAGGGATAAGAAGGAGAGAGAGAGAAACTCAAGCAGACTCCATGCTGAACACAGAGCTCGATGCAGGGCTCTGTCTCACGACCCTGAGATCATGACCTGAGCCAAAACCAAGAGTCAGGACTAAACTAAATGACTGCACCACCAAGATGCCCCAATAAAGATTTTCTAAAACTAGAGGTGTCTGGGTGGCTCAGTCTGTTAAGCATCTGCCTTCAGCTCAGGTCATGATCCCGGGGTGCTGGGATCGAGCCCCATGTTGGGCTCCCTGCTGAACAGGGAGCCTACTTCTTCCTCTCCTGCTATCCCTGCTTGTGCTCTCTCTCTCTCTGTCAAATCAATGAATAAAATATTTTAAAAAATAAAATAAAAAAGATTTTCTAAAACTATAATATCCAGTGTTGGTGAGAGTATGGTGAAAGAGCATTCTTTCTTGATGCCAGAGGGATTGTAAGCCTTCCCCATGGCCCATTTGCACTGTGTATCAAGTGAGTTTAAATGGTTCAAACTCTGATCCAGTACTTCTTTTTCTATAATTTTTCTATTGCATAATCCCAGTTGAACATAAGGATTTGTGTATAAGGATATTGATATTAGCACATTTATAAAAGCAAAGCGAGGGGTAACTACATGACCTGCAATAGGAGAATATTCAATAAATTTTAGTGTAGGAAATCATGCAATTATTAAAAACCATGTTTTCAAAGAGTATTTCGTGGCACAAAAGGAGCACCAAAACTGGATTCAAAACTACATACATTATATTCTTAATTTAAAAACATTTTATATGTATTAAGACTAGAAAGAACTATTCCGAAAAGCTAACAATATGTATTTCTACCTAGTAGGATTATAGATAATTTATTGCCTTTAGACTTGAGTTCACCATTTCCCAAAGTAAACTGGTACTATTATAATACTGTCATAAAAGAATCATTTAAAATATATTTAAAGCCTGTCAGATGCAAAGCAGGTGCTGGTGCTGTAGGTTTGGAAAGATGCCAAGATGTGGCACCCGGTGTCTGTGAGCGCCATCTTGGGAGCACTATAGACATAAATAACACCTGGGTGGCGGGAATAAGGATCCATGCCGTGAACAAGTTGCCAACACTGAAATATAGTGGAATGGAGGAAGAGGCCAAGATTCATGTTTCTGAGATGCCTGCAGGCTTGGGGGAGCTCCATAGTAGTACCTGTGGACAGATAACTGGTCAGAGCTGTTTCCAGCCAGTGCAAACTTGACTTGCTGCCATCCCCTTAGGCTGACTTAGACGTGGAATCTTAGGAAGGAAGACCTTTGAGAAAGCCATCTTTACCATGTCTGTCATTATTTGGGTAATTTTTAAAATGTGATTTTTAGGCATTATTTTAACAATGAGCTGAGGATACAATCAATATATTGTTATACAAAAATAGGACACAATGTGTAAAAAGATAGTACAAAATTTATATCAGGCATAAGGTCATGGAAGTATGATCTTCCAGTATAAAAACTGACATGGTGCTCTGTGCAGGCCCAGTCTTTCTCTACGAAGTATAAGGTTCCTGAGAGCTGGAGAAGGGCTTACTCTTTTGCTTCCAAAGCTCGTACTAGTTCCTGGCACAGAGTAAGCATTACATAGTTTTTGAATTAATAAATACATACTTAAGTTACTAAGATTCATAATGAGTAGAGCCAAGAAAAACGCTAGTTGTGAGACAGCAGGGGAGAAAGAAACAGACCCCTCCTGTCGGGCCTCCTTAATAGGGGGTCTTTATTGTAAGGATGGGCAGTAAAGAACATAGGAAACCCAGGATTACCCCACAGGGAGTCGCATGCTGGTTAGAAGCCTGGGCTCTGGAGCCAAGCCATTGGAGTTCCAATTGTGTCTCTGCCACTTACGAGCTGTGTACCTTTGGTCAAGTTACTTAACTTCTCTGTGCTTCAGTGCTGCCATCATCATCATCATCTTCTTCTTCTTCATTATCATCATCATCTACTTAATAGAGTTATTGTGAAAATTGAATGAATTAATACTTGTAAAAGTGCCTTAAACGATCCTTAGCATGTAGTCAGTGCGTAATAAATGTTAGCTATTCTTGCTGTTACGGGTAGCATTGCTACTGTTAGAACATTGAACACTGCACTGCAGTTTAGGTACCTGGAAAGCCACGATGTGCCCTCAGGCCCAGGAGATGGCTCATCTCCTCTCTTATGTCCACCGATTAAATGCCCAGCTCTTCCTGTCTCCTCTCATGTCTCTGGTGTGCCTGACTGACCGTCTGGCCCCGTGATTCTCAGTTCATACGTCTGAAACAAGGAGGAGCCCGACTGGTTTGTCTGAGCCGAGTCTGGTGTGCACGGCCAGCCCAGTGTGCTCTCCAGCAGGAACGCTAGCCTCTCTTGGGCCAGGGGCCTGCCCTTGTCCAGTCATCCTTGGCTGGGGTGGGCTCAGCTGCAGCTGATCTCAGAATAGAAATGTAGGCACAAAGGAGGCTCTTGTGATCATGGAATTTTAAATTATTCTTCAAAGAGGACTCAGAGACCAAAAAAAGGGTAAAAAAGCAAAATAAAAACAAAAGCAGAGTAACCCTTTTGGAGAGACAAGATGATAACTTTCGGCATTTTCCTCCTGGCATACCGATTCATTTTTTTTTTTTTTTAAAGATTTTATTTATTTATTTGACAGACAGGGATCACAAGTAGGCAGAGAGGCAGGCAGAGAGAGAGGAAGGGAAGCATGTTCCCTGCTGAGCAGAGAGCCCGATGCGGGGCTGGATCCCAGGACCCTGGGATCATGACCTGAGCCGAAGGCAGAGGCTTAACCCACTGAGCCACCCAGGCGCCCCCCGATTCATTTTTTTTTTTTTAAGATTTAATTTATTTATTTGACAGAGAGAGAGAGATCACAAGCAGGCAGAGAGGCAGGCAGAGAGAGGGCGGGGGAAGCAGGCTCCCTGCGGAGCAGAGAGCCTGATGTGGGGCTCAATCCCGCGACTCCGGGATCATGACCTGAGCCGAAGGCAGAGGCTTAACCCACTGAGCCACCCAGGCGCCCCCGCCCCCGATTCATTTTTGAAGGGCCATTTGTTACCATTCAGAGCCACAGAGGACACCATGTGACTAAGCGCTGTGAAAATGAGATGAAACCTCAGAGGCCTTCATGGAAACCTCTGCCTTTCTAGGCCGTGACCTTTCCTCTCCGCAGCACCTCGTGTGACAGCTTGTCTGCTTCATGATATCTTATCCAAGCTTTCTGTGCCGTAGACCAGCCCACCTAAGGTGGTGTATAAACGCCACGTAGAAATGCTGATGGGCCTTCTGATCATTTTCTGTAGCTGAATGATCCCTGTGGGAAAGCTCTTATGGAGGACATTGATGTCACCCGGTGCATGTTCTCAGAGACCAGATTTCTTTCACAGGTCACTGCCACGGATCTGCATCTCTTCACGCCTGCCTATGTCCCCAAGGTGATGAGAACAACAACCTTTCCCTTCCTGGAGCAGTAATAATGGCTAACATTTATTGTGCTGTTATTAGGTGCTAAGGATCATTCTAGGCATTTTTACTTTCACTTTAAGACCCACCCTAGCGCTTGAGTTGAGTCATGTCTGGTAGAAATGGCTGTTTGCTCCAATTCCTGTATCGCTCTGCGTGAAGCACTTAGCAGGAAACAGGTAGATGAACCCTTGGGTGATGGGGGGGGGCGGTGGTCAGTGCTCACAGACTGTGTAAGATCCTTGTCCTTACTAGGCCATCTCTTGTTTCTAGATGCCTATGATTTGGTATTTCTTTGGGCCAGAAAATAATACTGGAAACATGGAACAGAATGCATCTATCCCTTATTACCCAATGTGTTTTTTCCAGAGCAGCCCAAAAGGTTGTGTTGGGTTTTATGAGCTACAGAGGACTGCTGACGGGGGCATCACCTAAAAAGACATGGCAAAAACGGAGGACTTGGAGCTGCCTTCTGAGCAGGGACAAAAATCTCTGTTTCCCGTCCCCAGCCTGAATATGATGGCCAACACTTGAAGAAGGAAAAGCATCATTTAAAATATTGTAATTGTCACCACATGTGATCTGGGTACTAATGTTTTGAACTAAAAAAGTCTCAGGGCCCAGTTGAAGGTCAACAACACACACTTCTGATATTAAAGACCAGCACCCTTTCCTGTCTTTCCCCTCGCAAAAATGAAAATAAAATAAAATAGGTAGATGTTCTGCTGGGAGGTGGATTTCCTCGAGTGATCAAAAACCAAAGGGGTTTGGGGCTTCCTAACCCAGTTAGCAATAAAGACATCCAAATAGCCATACAAAACAGGACTGAAAAAACAATTTAAGACTTCTTTTGACACATCTAGTGATTTTCTCAATGGAAGTTTTTTGAAAATAAAATAAGGATTTTTTTTAAGACCTAGGGAGCAATCATCACCTATTCTCTTAGAAAAGCAGCTGCTTTTGTAGAAAACTCCAAATGGTTTTCGAAACCAAATACAATGTGATCTTTGGTGATGATGTGTCCACTTAACTTGGAGAATATTTTTCAGTGCCCAGAAGTTGCAAATTCAGTATTGGTCATTTTTTTTTTAAAGATTTTATTTATTTATTTGACAGACAGAGATCACAAGTAGGCAGAGAGGCAGGCAGAGAGAGGGAGAAGCAGGCTCCCTGCTGAGCAGAGAGCCCGATGCGGGGCTCAATCCCAGGACCCTGGGATCACGACCCGAGCCGAAGGCAGAGGCTTTAACCCACTGAGCCACCCAGGTGCCCCAGTATTGGTCATTTTGAAGATTGTAGATGAATTTCAGCCCAAGATGAACGTAGGGAAAAACTGTTTTTCAATGTCCTTCTCCTCTTTTAGTTCTGTAAAGACAATATTGTGGAAAGAAGAGCCACGGAAAGACTTCAGTGATGGAGAGACCATGTGTTAGAGGCTCAGAATTAGCTTCTGATCTACCAGTGGCTTTGGGAAGGGACATTAGACTTGTCATTCCAGCCAAGATCCAGGGGCCCCTCTGTCTCATGGAGAGAACAGTGCGAAGTCCTTTTATATACACATCATTCTGTGTCTGAAGCATCATGGGGTGGGGTATCTTCTGTAATTCCATCCTGACCCCAGGATGGATAACCCTGCCCTTTCTTCCCCTTTGGCACAAAACCAAATCACTAGATAATCACAAGCCTTCAGTTTTCCGGCATGTGTGTGTAGCTATGGCCAAGGTAAACTGGTCTCTTGGGTTTATTTTGAGTTGAAATTAGCTGAGCTGTTTGTTTCCTCTGAGCCATATACAGATGCTTTTTGAACTATCTTTGTGTTTGAGGGATTTTTTTTTTCATGGTATCAGCACACCACTTCCTCCAAGTCATTACTTTGAAATAGTTTTGCAGAGGGAAATATTCCTGCTGGCCACCAGCCTAAGCAAACAAAACAATGATTGTGGGGATGGCGGCAAAACTTTACTAGCATGTTTCATGTTTGTGCATGACTTCATGAAGTGACTTCTCATCTGCTAAGTTCGGCAGAGAGGGTGGGCTGGCATTTGAGCTTACTAGTAGGAAACTGTGCTTCGTCTGTATCAGCCACTGGCTCCCCGGTGTGAATGATTCTCAATGTTTAGGCTAAAAAAATGTCCTCAGATGACCCTTTGCCTGCTCTCTCTTTCTGAGAATTCCATGGAACTCTTCTGAATGTGGATTTCTACTTAAATCTTGGATACTTCCAGATTCTCTCGTTCTGACAAATTTTAGAAAACGCAAGTTTGTGTAAAGCCATTCTTAACCTTCCTTTTATTAGACTTTTAATATTTTTATTAATGAATGACCTTTGAATGTTGATATACAAACATATACAGTGCTTACACTAACAAGTTTTATAGATATTACTCCCTTTTTCATAAATTCATACATTTCTTTTATCATGAAGGTCGTGATATGCTATAGTATCTCAAAAGTAAATCCTGAACCTTTAAGTACTTTTGTATTTATGTTAAAGAAAATGTAAGTAGAGAAAATACATAGCCTTACTAAGTTTACAGTGATTTTTATATTCCTAGGTTTATTGCTTTAAAAAACTGGTTTGACTTTTATTAAATGCTGATTTTATTTTAAAAGTATACTTGCTTTTGGGGGAGTAGGAGGAGGAGTTACACTTAAGGAAAATAACCTCTGAGTTGACCTAGTCTTTCATGGATTTTTTTTTTTAAGATTTATTTATTTGAGGGGCACCTGGGTGGCTCAGTCCTTAGGCATCTGCCTTCGACTCAGGTCATGATCCCAGCGTGCTGGGATCGAGCCCTGCATAGGGCTCCCTGCTCAGCAGGAAGCCTGTTTCTCCCTCTCCACTCTTCCTGCTTGTGTTCTCTCTCTTGCGCTCTCTCTCTCTCTCTCTCTCTCTGTCAAATAAATAAATAAAAGATTTATTTATTTGAAAGAGAGCATGTGAGGGCAAGCGGGGGTGGGGGCGGAATTGGGGGAAGGGGCAGAGAGAGAGAGAATCCTCAAGCAGACTTCCCACTGAGCTCAGAGCCCCACGGGCTTAATCTCAAGACCCATGAGATCATGACCTGAGCTGAAATCAAAAGTCAGATGCTTAACCTACTGAGCCATCTGGGCACCAACCCTTTTTTCATGGACTTTATTTTTGTAAAAGACCAAATTCTAGCAACGCGGTAATGAGGACCAGTCACTTCCCTGAGTTAATATAGTGTACACTGTCTTTGAGCATTCTAGAATAGAGTCATATTATAATTTAAAAAAAATTTTTTTTAAAAAGCTGCATGTTAATTTTTCACTTTGTGTCAAGATTTTAAGTAATCTCGACATTCAAACCTACAACCCTGAGATCAAGAATTGTGCATTCCACCAACTGAGCCAGCCAGGCACCCCTTAAAAGCGGCATTTTAGAAAGTGGTGATAACACACGTCACAGATGGTAATCTCCATTGCGTCCAGGGTACCATGTGTGTTGCTCTTGTTCTCCATTTCTTAAACTTTTCTAGGTAGCTTCTGTCTCTAAAGATTTTGAGATACTTCATTTTTTTGTATCTGCCAGCATTTTTAGAGACCCTTATCTATATTTTCAAGATATGAGGGGGAGAGAAAGCAGAAGACGAAAACCTTATCTCTACATTTGTGCAGTCAGAGATTGAAAAGAATTCAGCAGACACCGCTAGTGGAGAGTTTTACAAATGTGCCCCCCCAACAGAGCATTTTGTACCAGGTAGTCTTGGTAGAATAGAAAGTTCTATGTACAGAAGCCTTTGTTTTTTGTGTATGTGTGGTGTTTTTTTTTTTTTTTAAGATTTTATTTATGTGAGAGAGAGAATGAGAGAGAGAGAGAGCATTAGAGGGGGAATGGTCAGAGGGAGAAGCAGACTCCCCACCAAGCAGGGAGCCCAACGCAGGACTCAATGCTGAGACTCCAGGATCATGATCTGAGCTGAAGGCAGTCACCCAACCAACTGAGCCACCCAGGCCCCCAAGAAGCCTTTGTATTTTGGAAAATGAACTTTCCTGTCAGTCATCTTCATACTGGTTTTCCATGAATTCCCTGCCAATGAGTGTTGGATACTCAGAGTGTTTTCTGTGTGGTATTCCATTTTGCTGAATCCTTGACTCTTGGCACAACCACCTTTCACATCTGAGTGCCATCATCTTGTGGTGACTGAACTTGGGCATAATGATAGGAATTGTGGTTTTATTTTCTCACTTGCTCAGAGAAATCAGATCTTGCCTCAAAGCCTGTTTTCTCTTGGTTCATTACGTGCCACCTCTGAAAACATTCACAGACAATTAGTGTTCTCTTTGCTCCTTAACCACTAGAATAAAGCAGCCATGAAAATAAGCCTTCCATTCCCTGGTTGAGGGAGACCACCTCAAAGGGCTTTTGGGCATTGTCTTGGTGCCCTGAAGAAAAGTCCTGCCCTCAGCAGTGAAGGATTTTGAGATCAGTGGCCTCCCAGATGGATGACAGTGAGCCAACGGATTGGCAGCAAGCCTCTCCAGGTGAATAAAAACAAATCAGTGAGCATAAAATCTATTTACTAATTTCCAGTTCTCCTTAACTTTTAGGAGAAACTGTTTTTAGGAAGTTTCTGGGGCATTTTTTCTGAATTTGTGTTCATTGAATCTGGTGATATTTAGAATTGCACAAAATGCACAGGTACTCATGAGTGTGAATGGGACCGGTACAGATCGAGTAGACCAATGGCAGCTTTTTGAAATTGTCCTAAGTAGATTTGAAAATGAGTTGTACAATGATATAAAATAGCCTCTGAAATTACTATTCAATTCTTCTCAGTTGTCAAACAGTAAATTCTTCATTCTCATATTGCATTGAATTATCCTTCTATAAACAAAAAGAACCACTTTACCAGCTGTTTCCTTCTTTACCAAGTAGCACTAACGGAGGACAAGATTAGCTCACTTAGTAATAGTAACGACAGCTGACACTGTTGAATGTTTCGTATGCTCTGGGCACGTTTACCCCAGAGTGGCTGCCTTTCTACTTAGACGCATCAGCCATCATGAGTTCAGGAGAGGGAACTCTAGGAAGTGAGGAAGAGCCCTTGACTTGGGAAGACCCAGTGGAAAGGAGGCCAGAGGAGGTCATGTCAGCCCAGGCCCTCAGGTGAATCATCAAATAGAGAATGAGAGTTACTTTGAATGACCCATGCTCAGAAGTGATTTTTATCACCAAGTTTTTAATCATTAAAAAAAAAAATTCTAAATTAGATTTTATTTCTTCCAAAATATTTGCTTAATAGCTAGTGAAGACAGCGAAGATAACGGAAGCTTGGAGACTCATTGGATCAGCCCACATTACTCCTTAGTTCCTGGGAACTTTAGTCTTGTGAAAGGTGGGATGAGGTGAGTCAGGGTCATGATGACTGTTTTCCGTCAGACTTAAGAGGTTCACACATGGATGCACATGGGTAGTAACAATCAGGGCATTCCTGCTTCTGTGTTTGAGATGGGAAGAACTGTGGTAAGATGGGCCCAGACGTCCCGCACCCTCCTTCTGCCATAGGATGGAGACCTTTCTTAAAATGGTAAAATTCTTACAAGCTGTGCAAAATTAGCCACAGTTGCCTGCTCAGAGAATTCTTTTGTAAGTGTATATGTGCCAGACCCTCCTTGATTTATGAAATTTGCTTTATCAATGCCCAGAAATAATCACTGCTTATACACTCAGTCCCCCAATGATCAGGACTTTTTATTTTGTCTATGAAAAGTCTTGGAGATTTGAGTAATCTTTAGGTTCAGAAGTGGAAGAAATAAAGAAGAGACTAAAACATTGTGATCAAGTGCTCGCTTCGGCAGCACATATACTAAAACATTGTGATCAAAAAGAATCCAGGTAATAGTGAATCAATGGAGAAAGGTATACTAATAACGGAGAGGACAATAAATACATGAAACACCGCCAGCCTCACTAATAATGAAAGAAATGAAAATCAACATTTTCATCTATCAGATGGGCAAAGATTTTGAAAAGTGATAATAATAGCACATGTTGAAAAGAAATGAAGCGGGTACTAATGAGAGAACAAATCCCACCATTTTGAGGAAACAGTTTAACAATATGTGTCAAGATTGTTAGAAGAATAAACTTCATACCTTCCATTCTAGTAATTGTACTCTAATACATGCATACCAAGGAAATAATCTGAAATGACCACAAATCTTTAGACACAAGTCCATTAACATGACAGGATTTGTAATAATGAAATTGGAGGCAGTTTAAATGTTTAACAATGAAAAATAGTTATATGGGTCACAGACCACACATAAAATAAAACATTCAACTATTAAAATTGCATTCGGAGAAGATATAATAATATGAGGGAATGTTAAAAAAAAAGGAAATAAATCTACATATATATCGTATGATCCCATTTTAGATATCTACACAGTGAAGAAGGAAAGACTGGAAGGAAATTTCAAAATGTTAACTGGTTTTCTCTGAGTACTAATGGGCCATTTAAAAAACTATTTATATGTTCTAAACACTTCCATGTATGACTTTTTAATAAGGAAAAAGATATATTGAAGTGAAAGAAGGAAACTATAAACAGTAGGAGAACCTTAAGGATGTTATCCCCAGACCATGGGACTCTGCTATAGTCTCTCCCTCCAGCCCAGTGTATTTTTTGTCTCAATACAAAGTCCACTAACTCAACATCATTTGGGTTAACAACTACTCTTTCTTTCAAAACAACCCAATTTCCTCCTTCTGTGTGGGTGACATCATCTTATCCTGGGGAAGGGAATTATGGCCTTGGGACAGGAGCCGCTCAGGGTCCTCAGTGGGGTCACGGGAAATCCCAGGGCCACCTAAGGGAAGGGAGTAGAAGCTGAGGCTGGAGCACCCCAGAGTAATGATCCCCCCGCCCCCATCTCTGAGTCCTTTCCTTTGAAGACTTGGGACTGAACATACAGTTTAGTCACATTATGAATTAAATAGACTCTTATGGGCTGGCCTGGCAGCATACCATCAAGAATGTTTGTATGGAAATGGTTCTCCAATAGGAATGCCACCCCCCACTCCCGGCTCCGCCCCCCACCCCACAAGGACTCTGGAGCACTTGCGCATTTACACTGGAGTCAGCCTGAACTAGCCCTTCTTCCCTTGGTGATCTTTGTGAGGCTGCTGTTTGAGATGAGCTGGGCCAAAATGAACACGCACGCTGCGCAATACAGAGCCTAAATTCGTTTTCCTTCCATTGTATCAACTCAGATATGAGTGTAAACTCCACGAGGTGGAGAGCTTTGTTTGTCTTTGTTGAATGACGGCTGTGCTTAGGAGCCCGAGCGTGGCCCTGCTCCCTAGTTAGCTACGGAGTCAGAGACACACAGCGTAAGCCGATAAAAAGATCACAGAAAATATTTTTATTTCTGGAAAGCAATTCACTGCTTTGTGTTTTTCTTTTTGGCTGGAGCAGACTGGCTGAGAGGTTGAGTGGGGCCAGGTAGAGGGTAGGCAAGGCAGCAATGGCAGAGGGTCAAGTTGGAGAAGCTCCTCTGGAGGAGGATAGCGGTGGAGGTGGAGGGGCAGTGCTCAGGGCAGCAGGGGCTGTGTGCCCAGGTGGAGGTTATGCTATCAGCTTATTCTTGACCTTAGCCACGGTCCCCAGACAACTACTTATTTGCCTCATCTAAGACACAGCTGCCTTCCAAAAGCCAAGAGTAACACTTGGCCTACACTCTGTTTAACTGTTTAGTTTTATTCTTGTTTTTTTATTTTTATTTTATTTTTTAAGATTTTATTTATTCATTTGAGAGAGAGCATGAAAGCTGAGACGGTCAGAGGGAGAAGCAGACTCCCCATGATCCGATGCGGTACTCGATCCCCAGACTCCGAGATCATGACCTGAGCTGAAGGCAGTCGCTTAACCAACTGAGCCACCCAGGCGCCCTGTTTTTTCATTTTTTTAATGGTGGTCGCGGTGAGGAGGGGAGAGGCCATTGAGTTTTGTTTGTTGTTATTGTTGTTGTTTAACTATGTCCACTTATCTTCCTGAGTGTCCTACAAACATAAACCACATGTGGTTCTTATACCTCAAATCTTTGTGGCTTGGTATTCCCAAACCGGTCAGTATTTATTTTATTTTATTTTATTATTAAAGAATAATTGACTTGCATTATTGTATTAGTTGCAGGTGGACAAGTCAATATTTTAATGTAGTCATGGAGTTGCTTTTTATGTAAGCCACTCACTCATCATGCTGTCAGAATGGTTCTGAAACAGAATAAAATTGTCCAAGGCTGAATTAAGCAGCTTCCAAGAAGCAGGAGAAGGAGACACTTAGTCAGCAGTGAACAAAGAGGACAAAACCAAAACCCAAACACACACACACACACACACACACACACACACCCTTGTGTTTGTGCCCTTTCCTGGGATCCTATTGGCCCTGCACCCATATTTGGAGTTGAGGAAACTACAGACATGTACTTGGTCCAGTAGGAATCACTTACTATTATCTTTCCTGTGTCCTGGTAGGGTAGCCATCCCATCAGACAACCTGGAAATGTTTTTCCAACAGTGTGTTTTCCCAGGCATTTGGAGAATCCAGAGCAGCCAAATGGGAGGCAGAAAGTTCTTGGAGTAGCAGAGTCCTCTGGGAATCTCGGGTCACTGAAGTAGAATAAATTGTTTCTGCCAAGCTGCTGAGAGAAGCAGGGTCTGCTAAGAAACAGGAGAAAGAAGCACCACAAATCTGTGACCTGTTTGGAAAGAAAAGTACAAGATTCCCTCCCAGGATTGTAGGTGAGCAGCTGTGGTCCCCAGGGCTCTGTTCTCCCCTTCCCCGGCTAGATGAGCAGAGCCATTCTGTAAGCACAGAAGCAATCGCTCTCAGCCTTGTCTGACCCTGTTCCCACTCTTTTCCGGTGCGCACTTCACAAACTTCAGTGAAACTCCATCAGTGAAATAATCTGACTTTATAAATAATTTCCCCCAAAATTGATATAATCTTTATCTGTAATAAAAAAAAATACAGGGTGCTTGGGTGGCTCAGTGGGTTAAGCCTCTGCCTTCAGCTCAGGTCATGGTGTCAGAGTCCTGGGATGGAGCCCTGCATCAGGCTTTTTGCTCAGCAGGGAACCTGCTTCCCCATCTCCCTCTGCCTGCCTCTCTGCCTACTTGTGCTCTCTCTCTCTGTGTCAAATAAAAAAATTAAAAAAGAAAAAAAGAAATAGGGCACTTGGGTGGCTCAGTTGGTTAAGCGTCTGACTCTTGATTTTGGCTCAGGTCATGATCTCAGGGTCATGGGATTGAGTTCAGGCTCCCTGCGGGGCATGGAGCCTGCTTGAGATTCTTTCCCTCTCCCTTGCCCTCTGCCCCTCCCCTCCAAGAAAAAGAGAGAGAAACAAAAGGAACATAATTTATTATAAAATAACTTCAATTTGTAAGTGATCAGCTACAACTCATTAGCAAACAGAATGAAGTAATTGGCTGAGTAGTTGCTTCTCCACCTGTAACCACTGTGAACAGGCAGGTGCAGGTTCACACCAAGTGGGGTAAGAGGGAACTACATACCTGGAGTGGAATGTCTTTGGGCAAATGATCTTCCAGAAACGGGAGAGCAACTGTTCATAAAAATCTTAGCAAAACATAGTATTTCATTTATATGACAGTTGCATTACTGGAAAATTCAGGGGTTCATACAACAGTGCAATAATTACTTTGAGTTTATATTTAAAATGGAGCCAAGGTCTAATATCAGATAACTACCAACGGTTTTTTTCCTACATCAATCTCTAACAGGAACTTTGAACATTACGTGGGACTGTTTTTTTTACTGAGTGGGCCAGTCTGGTACACTGGAGGTCGTCTAGCATCTCCGGTCTCCGGGTCTGAATGCTAGGAGGGCCCCCAACTGTTATGACACCCACAAATGCCCCCATTTCCTGTCCACATGCAGAGTGGTTGGGCCTGCCTCTTCCAGGTAGCAGCTGCACCAGCCAGGCCTGGCTTCCGCGCAGTCAGGGGTCCCAGGGGAAGTCTTGGGTCACTGAGCCCTTCCTGCAGCATTCAGGTGGGTGATGTCAGGCCCAAAGGTGCAGAGCTGTATAGACTCTTGTTTCCTGAGTACTCCGTGGAAGGACTCTCCTGTCCCCATAGTTACTATCCTCCAGTGAGAGACACCAGGTAACTGTATAGAGAAGTCTGAATGAGGAACAATATCGCTACTGTCCCCACCCCAGAAATAATTGTAAACACCCCATCCTGGGCTTTGTACCTAATGATTAGCAATGGAAAGGAACACACAGCTATCCCTATACCAGCACTTTCTCCCTATGTGTGTGCATGAATGGATACATGTGAAAATGGGGCTTTCCACCAGTTTTCCCCTTGAGCTGAAAGAAACCTCTTTCTGTTTTTCACATGGGTTTTCCCTGGGGGCAACTTGTATTGGATGTTGGTGACCAACTGGGAAATTTCTCCCTTTTACTTAAATTACCGAAGACAGGACAGTGCTTTCAAAGGAAACATGAAAGATCTTTCCACACATAATCAGCATTTGTCCCTGGAAGAGATAAGTTAGTGACGTTCTGACATCAGCATTTGTTGTTTGTTGTTTGCAGACTGTGTGTGTGGAGAAACAGGGCTCTCCACTGTGTGTTCAGAGACCAGCGTACTGGACGTCCGGCCCTTGGGGATAAAACACAGACTGGTTGACTGTGAAGTTGTGAACCCATTATGGGACTGTCCTTTCCCGGGGTCTCCTTCTTCCCACTCTGGATGTCGGCCTCCTTTTCTCTTTCCAAGCGAGTCGCCTCATCATTTCCTAACTTAAGCAAGGCCCTGTCACATACCCAACGCTGGCAAAGAACCCTGCTTGAGAAGGAGTTGTTACGTGTCTTGGCAGGTCCCCACGTTGTCACTCTGAATGGCTGTCCTGTGTCAACAACTGTCAGGAGAAGCAAGACCTTCCCGGGTCCTGTTGGGGGAAAAAATCCAGCACGTACCTCCTTCACTCTAGCACCCCCCTCCCCCACCTAGAGCCAAGTGTGTGGCAGCCTCCTCCCATCCTCAGTTTAAAGGAAGGATGAAACTCAACTTGGAGTTAGAAGCTTTTAAAATCCATTTACACCCATTTCTCAAGCCCAGGTGATAACGTCAAACGCTGATCTAAAGCAGCTGGGGGGCAGAGTGAACAAGGCAAACTATGCCCTCACGGGGCTCCTCCCATAAAGCATGCGCAGATAGGGCTCCTCCTGTAGAGCATGCGCAGACAGGGCTCCTCCCGTAAAGCATGCGCAGACAGCGCTCTCCCGTAGACCTTGCACTGACAGCGTGGAATGGGAATGAGTGCGAGGAGAGAGCCACGAAACCAGGAGAAAGCTGTCCTCGCAAACACGCCAGGACAAAGGGAGGGGCAAGGGGTGAGGAGAACCGGTGCAGGAAGATAGATCAGAGGGAGACTGCCCGATCCCACTGGACCTTGCTAGTCCCAGCAAGGACTTTAGATTTTACTTGGTGAACACTGGAAAGCCACTGAGGCTTTTGAGTCTGTGAATCTCTTCTGAGCCCCCAGTTTGAAGGTCTTCTATACTGTTTACCTTGGCTGAGGATTCGGGTCCTGTGCTACGATTGTCAGCATTATGACTCTAGGAAAGAGAAGCCAATTTGGGTCTTTAATTCTACTGGCCCCAAACCCAAAACTACCTAGCCAATGTCCCGTTTTATGAGATGGCTCCAAGCAGGACAAACTCTTCTTAGCCCTGACGCTGTAGCCCAGAGACTTCCCCAGGACTGCCTGCTGTTATGTGTGAAGTGTCATCGGTGTATCCTGCCAGGGGAGAGGATGAGTAAGGCGGGGCTCCATCCCCCCAGGGCCACGCCGTCCAGTGTTGTGTTGTCCGGTATGGTAGTGGCTCTTGGGCACAAAGATGTTGCCATGAGTAAAATGCATACTTATTTTTGAAGAGTCAGTGTGAAGAAAAGAATGCAAAGTGCCTACTGAATACCCTTCTATTGTGAGGACATGTTGTAATGATATTTTTGAAAAAGAATGTTAAATAAAACATAGTACTATAATTTCACTTTTTAAACTCTTTCTGGTGCAGTTAGTAGCAAACCAAGAACTGTACTTAAGCTCCTGTATAGTTTGACACCCAGCATACAACAGTAGACTCAGAACGTTAGAGAAATTTTGTGATTAAACTCCCATTCCTAGAAGAGAATGAGATATCAGTCACCAGTCTCTAGCATATCTTATAACCCACTGGATGGGTCTTTGAAGGGACAATGGGGTATCAGGCTTCTCCTGTATTCCAAACATTATTTCCTGATGTGGTTCTTGTGCTTTTGACCCCACTTTATCTGATGTTAGCGTAGCATAGAAATTTTGACTTTTCTAAACCACAGGTTTCCAGATTATTTGACTCTCAGCATCTTGGTTGCAGATCACAGGCAAAAAAGACCTCTAATAGAAAGCTGTATTTTTTTCTCTCTGTGTGCTTCCAGTCACTTTCAGTCTAAATTATCTCTTTTCTGTAGTTCTTACTGAAAGCCACGAGAACTGGCCAACACATGCCAACATTCTAAATGTTCCTTCCAAATCCTTTAATGGTGCACCATCCATAGGCTCCTGGGCTTAAGAGGCCAAGGATTCAGTAGGTGGTAGCATAAGCATCAGTGTGGGCACCGCATAACAAGGTTGCCAGTGCCCTAGCCCAGGAGAGCCTGCACTAGCCTTCACTTGACTTCACTTGACTTAAATCAGTCACTTGCACATTTTAGGGTTAGTCACATTCAACACTCACTTCTGGTACCAACCTCTATGTCACGAGGGTGTTTGTACTGCCAATGATAGAAAACCTGATTATACCAGCTCCAACAAAATAGAGAATTTGTGTGTTAATGTTAATTAAAAGTCCAGAAATAGGGCTAGCCTCAGGTATAGACGGATTCAGCCAATGAGGCCTGTAGCTGGTTTTTCTCCATCACCAACCCTCCCCACCAATTCCCTACTTTGTTGGTTTCAGTTTCAGACCCCATGTGGTCGAAGGATGAGTGTGGCCATTTCAGTGCCCATATCCTCACAGATCCCATGCCAGCCCATCTGGCAGAAATGTCCTTGCCTCAGGCCACAAGTTCCCTTGGTTCTAATGAGTTCACAGGCCATCGCTCAAAAAGTCTGTGGGACCCCATGAATGCAAGGCTCTGATTAACCGGCCCTGAATCACACGCTCTTTCTGTACTGGCAGTGGAACAAGAGCCTCTGGACCCATAGGTCTGAGAATGAGGGAGAAATGGGTCTCCAAACTGCAAATAACCACAGAAAGACGTCTGCCTCTGACTCAGTATGTCACATTTAACAAGAGGCCAGAGCTTGTCCAAAATGGCTGTCCAAAAATGACCCCACACTTGGGTTGGAAGATGATGCCTTCTTCTCCTATAAGTAGGCCGAATTAATGCTGAGCTGCCAAAATAAAATGGAAATAAATTGCCAGTTTTTCCCCAAGTAAGATTATACCAACTTGTACTAACAGGACATTGAATAGTACAAATTTGTTTTCAATTTCTCTGTGTTGCTGAGATGATGATGATGGTGATGATGATTGATGAAGAGAGAGAGAAAGAGAGAGGGAGCGTGCAAGCAAAGGGGCAGAGGGAGAGAGAGAATTCCAAGCAGACTCCCCACCCAGCACGTAGCTGGACACAGGGCTCAATCCCACAACCCCAAGACCACAACCTGAGCCAAAATCAAGAGTCCGCTGCCAAACTGACTGAGCCACCCAGACACCCCTTTCTGAGATTATTTTTAAATGACCAAACCTCTGTGTAACTGTACCGATTATTTTGGGGGGAAGAGGGAAATTACTTTGTTTCTGCTCCTCCAAATCACATAATTCCCATATTTTAACATTTTGAAAGTAGATTTCCTCATATAGTAAATGCATATATTTCCTCTGGCATGGTTTCTCTTTCCCCCTAAAAAGCTATAAGGGAGACATTTTTGCTACTGAGGAAGGTGTGTTAGAACTGCGGAAACCCTATTCTAAAATATCTTTCTAATACCAGGGCAAAAACCAGGCTCTTAAAGGTAGTTGTGGACACAACTTGGAAAACCGGAATTATAAACGAATAAATCTTTTCATATTTTATACATTGTTGATTCAGTCTACATTGTTGGGGTTACCACAGGAGGGTTGTAGGCTGTGATCTTTTACCACTTTATCCAGACTGGTGAGAACTGTGCTGTTTTATAATCTTCTGTCTGCTCTTGGTTTTGTATTTCTGTACATTAATATGGAAGATTTTTTCCCTGTTTGGTCCAAGAGCTTACTGATTATTGTTTTACTCTACCATTAAGCTCAGATTGGTCTGCCAAGTCCCTTATGGGCTATCGGCTTCACTGCTGATCTGTGCCATCCTTTCTGTGGAAAAGTTCCCTTTAACTTAAACTTTCCCTAGAGGAGGGTTCAAGTTTAGCCTTGGCATTCCTTATTTACTTTTTGAAAGGAAACAATCTTTTTTTTTTTAAGAGTTTATTTATTTGTTGGGGGGGCACATAAGCTAGGGAGGGTCAGGAGCGGAGAAAGAGAATCTCAAGCAGACTCCCGGCATGATCCCATGACCCTGGGATCAGGACCTAAGCCAAAACCAAGAATCAGAAGCTTAACTGACTGAGCCACCTAGGCACCCCTAGAGGAAATAGTCTTTAGGGTTTTGTGTTTTTTTCCCCTTATATTTTATTTATTTATTTGACACAGAGAGAGACAGCCAGAGAGGGAACACAAGCAGGGGAGAGGGAGAAGCATGCTCCTTGCTGAGCAGGGAGCCTGATTCGGGAGCTCCATCCCAGGACTCTGGGATCATGACCTGAGCCGAAGGCAGATGCTTAACCAACTGAGCCACCCAGGTGCCTCCAGTCTTAAGGTCTGAAGGGAATGTTACGTTATGGAAGAATTTTTAGGAGTTATAATTTCCTTTTTCTTTCAACATATTAATTGAGCACCTATTGAGTGTCAGAGGCAGTTCTAGATGCTGAAACAACAGTAGGAAAGCAGGTCCCCATCCTCATGGAGCTTGAATTCTAGCAGGGACACACAGTATACAAACCATTAAACTTGTGATAAGATTGTTGAGTGGTGACACGTGCTGTGCATATAAGAGAACAGGCACAGAGATGGGGCACGAAGAGGGGCCTTTTTGCTGACGACTGAAGAATGAGAAGGAACTAGGAAATGAGTGTACTGGGGGGAAGGGCTTACAAGTGTAAGGCCCCGAGATGCAAATGAACTGGATGCATTTAAAGAACAGAAAGGGCTGGAAGGTAAATTAGCAAGAAGGGATGTTACTTGAGATGAAGTCAGAGGGCTAGGGCGGGGCCAGATATCGTGGGTTCTTAGGGGCTTCTGGCAGAGTTTGGACTTTTTAAGTGGAACGAGAAACCACTGGAGGGTTTTAAGCAGGGGAGGAATGTTACCTGATTTATGTTCTATGGTGGCTAGTAAACACCTCATAAACGTGTCCAAAGTTGGCTGTATTTATACGTTCTCATCAAAGACAAAAATAGAACCAAACTCTAGACCACTTCTCCCTTGTGTGTCTTGGGGGCTACAGCCTTCTAAGTGATTCTCCCTCCTAACTGAGCCATTCCTAATGGAGGGGGCCGACGTGAACTGCACGTGTACGGCATGGTGAGGTGTTTTTGTGTGTGTGTGCATGTATTTGCCGGGCCTTACTCAGAGAACTTCAAAACAACTCTGGAAATACAGAGAGAAATCATCCTATTGCCCATGTTCCCTTCTTAGAACTAACTAGAGTTAGACTTCTCAAAGGTTCACTTTGGGCATTCACTTGGTAGTTGATCAAGTTTCCTATTTCCCTGGGGTTAGTGGAGGGGGAGGGAGATGCTAGCAGCAGGCCTCCACTTCTATCCAGTGCCCCCCACCTGCATGTCAGATGGCAGGACTCTCCATTTCTAATCCTTCAGTGCTCTGCTTCCAGGAATTTTGCCGTGGCCCCACATCATAAAACTCTACTCATTCAGTTAGATTCATAACTCAAAGAATTTAGAGCCTGGAAGAGTCGTAGACATCAACTATCTCAGTACTCCTCAGTAGGAGTACCGTCAGTATTTTGGGCAAGACTATCCAAAGCATCATGGGAAATTCCACATTCCTGGCTCCACCCTTAAAGAGTCCCCCATCCAACCCACCACTTCTAACCGCCAACTACAGATGAGTCCACACATTCCCAGCCGCTGCCCGAATTGAGAACCCCTGGTCCACCCAGTCCTGTCATTTTACAGGGAAGGGAATATGAGACGATGTGTGGGCTCTCCGTTCCTTTTCCTTCTGAATCCCGCACAGCCAGGACCCAGAGTTCTAATTTTAGAGTCAAGTTAGTTTCTGAAATGTGCCTCTGTTTTTCATTCTTTTGGCTGATAGTTTTTTGTCCTTAGTTTTTCTTCTGAGTTACATGTTATGTGTTGCAAATCTGAATCTTTCAGATGGCTCAAGAAAAAATGATGAGTGTTTTCAGAATATTTGTACATAACTCAAGGTTTTGTACATGTAGTCCATTGCCTCTTCCCTTCTTAGAGTCCTTTAATAATTAGAAATCTGCCTTTCCCCGTTCTGCACTCATATCTCTGTGTTTTTGTCAAGCATCTTCTAGGAGAGTTATTGTTATCCTGTTAAGTATGGAGGACAGAAACAAAACATTCTGGCACAGAAAACTGGATCTTCGTATGACTTGAGCTGTGTATCATTTATCCTGACTTGGGCACCAAAATCACATCTCAAAACTCATTTGCCTTCATACACTTGACTGACTCTCTTCACCTGCATCTGTGACTTTCTCTCTACATACTTGAATGCTCTATAGAGGAGGAAGAATCATTACCCTATTTATTGGTGTAGCTGAGAGCTTTTAGCCCTTGGTAACTCTTTTCCTTAATACTAAATATTATAGTCAATAGTATTAGTCAGTTAACATAGTCAATATCAAGAGTGATAACTTTCAAGCAGCATTTTCCTGGAAGGAATCTCAGGCTCTGTGAACTATTATTTCTGCACAGGTATCTAGAATAACTTTGGCCTGCCAACTGGATGAACATCCTGATTTCCTCTTGTCACTGTACCAAACAGATACATTACACCTTGTGGAAAAGAGTAACATTTAATTTTTTTAAATTAAGGGGTTTTTCCTTGCCTGCTTCTAAAGTAAAGCCAATCTAGTTTCTTTTTCTGCAGTAAAGGAGGAAGGAACAAACAACAAATTAATCAGACAGGAAGCGAATAACCACAGAAAGACGTCTGCCTCTGACTCAGTATGTCACATTTAACAAGAGGCCAGAGCTTGTCCAAAATGGCTGTCCAAAACCGACCCCACACTTGGGTTGGAAGATGATGCCTTTTTCAGGGACAGTTTTCTCTCTGGGCTCACATCTTGCTGGTCTGTCTTCTGTGTCCCCGATCATGCCTTCCTACGGTGTCCTTTAACGGTAAGAAAAGTTCTATTCAGACTAAATGTATTTCCTTTATCAGCTAGAGGGAAGAACGAAATGACTTTTAATGGACCAGAGTATGTTGAGATAGTTTGATTTTTTTCAGCAGAAGACCGTGTTGCAGAGAATGCTAGTTTCAACACTGTGGTGATCGTGGGCAATTCATAACTTGTGTTTTGTACCAAAAAGTAAGCAAGATTTTCAGTAGAATTTTTCCTGACCACTGGACAAGTTTGGATCCACAGGAATTTTTTTTTCCACTTAAAATGGGGGTTTATGTCTGTAAGTACAGCCTTTCAGTGTGTTATCCACACACTGCTTTTGAACTGTCCCTTTGGCAAGTAGCAGTAAGTGCTTTTAAAGTAAAGGGAGTCATCAGAAACTTCAAAGGAAAGTACCGGGGAACTAAGGTGTTGCCTTTCTGTTGCTACACATATGTCACTTAAGTTCAAATCCCAAATTAAACCATTTCTAGGCAGAGTATTTTAGGAAGAAGACAGTCTGTCTTTAAAATCTTTCTAGTCAACCCCCTAACAGTGCAGTGCATAGCTACTTTGCTCATCAAATTCTGTAGCATTTGTTATAAGTGTTTACAGCTAATATGACTAACTTTTTGTCATAAAATATTGTAACTTAAAATTTTGAAGCAATGTACCCAGAGACCTACAGATTAGGTTAAGGAAAGTTGTTTGTATCAAAAAAATTTTTTTTTGCCTCTGGGGCGTACATGAAGAAGTCCCTTGGCATATTCCTTTTTCCCCATGGAGAAATATATAATACATCTTTAAAATATTAACAGAGCACATACAAATTTAGTCAATAAGTGTAAGTTCTTTTAAATAATCCAATGGTATAAGTAGCATATACACTAGGAAATGGAGAAGTGGTAAAATGGAGAAAAGGCTTCAAGAAGATTCTGAGAAACAAAAGTAAAAACAGCTTGGTAGAAAGAAAGACAGCTGAACGAAAAGGCAAGAGAAAGAATAAGACAGGATAGTGTGGGGCGCCTGGGTGGCTCAGTGGGTTAAAGCCTCTGCCTTCAGCTCAGGTCATGATCCCAGGGTCCTGGGATCGAGCCCCGCATCGGGCTCTCTGCTCAGCGGGGAGCCTGCTTCCCTTCCTCTCTCTCTCTGCCTGCCTCTCTGCCTACTTGTGATCTCTCTCTGTGAAATAAATAAATAAAATCTTTAAAAAAAAAAAAAAAAAAAGACAGGCTAGCGAGAGAGGAAGGTGAGAGGCTGGGAAAGGCGGAAGGTCAGCCCGTGTGGAAGCCATGTCCGTCCTCATCATTGGAATTGTGGGTCTTATGTATCACCCATTAACTTCATAAAGTTGTGTTCCTTCTGAACTGGAACTTCATCTAGTCAAAACTCTTCCTTTTGTAGTCTAAAGAGGTTTAAATGATTTTTCTAGAATCACGGTCAGGTTTTCACTATTCTTTTGAAAAGTTCAGACACAAGTTAATTGTTCATAGCTCCTGAATTACTCTAATATTTAAACTTTTAAGGATTATATGGATGCTAGATTAACTGCAATATTTAGAGAACTCCCCAGGATAAAAATGATTTCCTGGAGTCCAGCAGCAATTTCCACCCTGCTCCCTGATGAAATTAGATTCTAGATCTGGCCCATGGGCTAGAAGTTGCCCAACCTGTGCTAAAAAAGAGGAAGTGAGCTCCCTAATTTCTAGACCTTTCAAGTTTTCTGCCTTTTTGAAGTCTGATTCACATTTCATGAACATGTCATTTACTTTGTAAGTTTCTGGCTGTTTAAATTGTGGAACATTTCTGCTTTACAGTTGGACTCACTTTTGTTTATCCAAATTGCTGTACATTTACGTCTTGTTGAGGGCATTTCCCTTGAAATACCATAAATACCTCTGTCTGTATTTTGCAACCCTCACTACTGAAAATTAAAATGGAAAAAAAATACTAGAATAAGGAATGCCTTAATTAGTATGCTTTAAAGTGCACTTTATATGCATCTCCATTCTCCATTCATCTGTAATATGGAGGTTTGCATGGGTGTGAACATGTGGGCCAGGGTTTAAATCAACTATGGTTTCTTCCTCATGACTAAATAGCAAGGGAAGACAATAACATTTATTGAGGACTTGCTACATGTTGGAATCCTTACTTTTACTTATTTTTAAAAATGGCTAATACTTATTAAGTATTTGCCTCATTTAACTCTTGAATAACCCTATTGAGTAGGTACCATTATCCCCATTTTATTGTGGGAACTGGACTTTGGCTATGTAATTTGCCCAAGGCCACTTAACAACTAAGTATAAAGAAATTTTCTATATTTTCAAGAGCTTGTTTCATAAATGCAGTGGAGAGGCAACTGGATGTCTTCTTCCAGTCCCAAGACTCTGGGATTATAAATGCTTTGTTTTAAATGTCACAGCAACATTAAGTATCTTTAAAGCAAATAACCTCACGGAAGACATTTTCCTTCCTAAGTCCTTTGGCCTTTTCAGAAGTAAATTTGGTGGCACTTTTTGTTCTATTACAGGACTACACTTTCAATGATAAAATGAATAAAATATATATCGTGTGTATTAATATATATGCTGGGAGCGTGGACACGGAGGTAGATCTTAATCCTCTGTTAAAAAGAAAAGTGGTGCTGAGGATTTAAGAAAACTCTAGCTCTAAGGTTTGATCCCCTTTAAGAGAATACTTATAAGAGGTGGGAAGTAGTGGGAGGAAACGCTATACTTTTTAGTTCCATAGATAAGGTAGAGAAGGAAGGGCTCCTTTCCTTTCACCACAGCTAAACAATGACAGGTGGGGGGGGCCTTCAACTTACCTTCATTGTCTCACTTTTAAAAGGGTTTGGATGTGTATCAATTTACATTAACTTCTTTTAATAAAGATTTTATTCATTTGAGAGAGAGAGAGCGTGCGAGCAGGGGGAGGAGCAGAGGGAGAGGGAGAGGATCTCCTGGAGACTCCCTGCTGGAGTCCAGAGCCCAACTCCAGGGGCTGGAGAGGCTCGTGGGGCTTAGTCTCAGAATGCTGAGATCAGGGCCTGAGCGGAAATCAAGCATCAGATGCTCAACTGAGCCCCCAGGTGCCCCTATAAATTTGCATTAACTTTTAAATTAAATGCGTGAGAGCGGATTTAAAAAAATCATTTTACTTCACACCCTTTAATTTCCCAACAGTTACTCTTACAGTAGAATTGTGTATGTGCGTGCTACCCATTGTAATGACATTGCAGATGTTTCAACATGTCTTCTCTGAAAAATGCCTTTCCCCCTCCCCCTGCCCCAAATTAACCAACTGTTTATCGAAAAGAACTCTAAAAGGGGTATTTCTGAAATAACCACGGGCGCTGTCAATACAGCAAGACACAAATCCTTACCACTGAGAAGACAGCCTAGGACGAGGACTCACTTCAGTTATTGTCTTAAGTGACGTTCAAGAAAAGAGCAAGTACATTTTGAGAAATGAGGGGTTCCGTGGACAAAATACGTGCGTTCCAGCCCCAGCTGAGAATTAAGTGACCACTAACCCGGGTGAGGTTGCTGCTTTGCTTACAAAGGAAAGCTTGTTTCTCTTCTCTACCTTTTGCTTCCTCTTGGGGTGAGAGCATTCTTCTGTTTTTCCTCTTCTTGCTGATTGCCTCCTTGCCTGCAGCCCTCTGAGCCTGGGCCTGAGAAGAGGAAGAGTAGCAGTAATAGAAGCAGTCTTCATGCAGAGGTATTAAGAATTTCTAAGATGGCCAAATGTGACAGGCTGGGGGTGGGGTGGGGGGTGGGGCACAGAGATGTCGCACTGTGACTTGTATCATAAAATAGAAACTACAGGCAAGTGCAGCTGTGAAAAGGTTGTGCTGAAGAAACAGGATGGCTGTGGTTTGCTGTGAGCATCAATTTTCCTGTTGAGCATTTTTACAGGAAGTTGAAGAACAAAGCCAACTTCATCTTAATTAGTTCTAATGGTTTTCAGATCTTAAAGACATCCAACTAACTTTGCATCATGCAGGAGTCTCGAAAGAGTAGAATCTGTCAGAATTAGGAGGGGAATCCCAAAACTATGGGCCCTTTTTTTTTCTTTTTTAAATTCAGGATTTTAGTAGCAATTTGAGTTTGCTAAATGATTTTATTTTTATGGTGTAACTTGGAGTGGATTCATTGCCTTTATAATGAATGCTTCTGCAGTAATTTTTTTACAGTTGTAATAACTCAATATGAATTTAGGAGCCTTTTCTTATTAAAACACCACTGAGTTATATATATTATAGATTTTCTTCTGTTAGTATTTATTGGTCAAACAAATGTGTATGTGTGTGTATATATATGGAAGGAGTAGGGGTGCGTGTGTGTTTATAAGCTGGAAGGATATACCTGAAAATGTCAAGGATATCTCTAAATTATTTCTATTATTATTAACCCCAGCTCCTTTTCACCTAAAATTTAATTATTACTGAATGCTTCTTTCAGTGGCTAAATAGAACCATCATGTTTTATTTTCATCTTTGTGCTGTCAGTCTTTAAAATACAACAGCCAAAATAAAAAAATAAATAAATAAATAAAATAAAAAAATAAAAAAAATCAGTAAAAAAAAAAAATACAACAGCCAGCTATTTTACCAGCAAATTGGGTTTATCTGGGAATGGCAGACGAATTGCAATTCAGGACAAGCAAGCTATGGCAAGATCAGAGGCAAACCCAGAGATCAAAGAAGAAGGTTACTTTATAGAGAAAAAGGAGTAAGTTGGGACAGCTTTGAATGAAAGCCCATTGGAGGAAAGTCAGAGTTCAGGTGGTGAGTTTCTCATTAGCTGAATTGTGATGGTTTCTCATTGGCTGGGCCATTGCTGGGCAAGGCGAAAATCTGCCTTCCTCCTTCCATGGTAGTAAAGTAGGCTTCTTCCTATTAAAAAATGCAAGGTACACTTCTTCCTGTTGGGGTCTGCAATTGAGGACAAGTTAGTAGGATCTGACAGCTCCCTTTTCTGGACTCCTGACTTCATTTTAAATGAGGTTTCCATTATTTAATTCCACATTTCCCCCTTTTGATCAAGATCTTTCCTTAAAAGTATCACTGATCAAGAGTTGGCTCATCCAGGGGCACCTGGGTGGCTTAGTCAGTTGGGCATCTGCCTTTGACTTGGGTCATGATCCTGGAGTCCTGGGATCGAGCCCACATCAGGTTCCCTACTCAGCCCAGAGTCTGCTTCTCCTTCTTCCTCTGCTGCTCCCCCTGCTTGTGCTGTCTCTCTTGATCTCTCTGTTAAATAAATAAATAAAATCAAAACAAAGAGAGAGAAAGAGAGAAAGACTTGGCTCAACCATAGCTCTCACTGCTAGGAAGGACCTTTACTGGGTGTCCTGTCCCATATCAGAGGGTAAGCTCATAGCAGTTGGAAACCATTTAAGGTCCCATTTGAGTAACAAGGGAGGTTAAGAGGGAGAACCCACAGGCATTTCCCATCTAAAGTCAGTATCTCATCAAGGTTGTACACACTGGAGATCATCTTGAAGCATTAAGTTAGCATCACCTTATTTGGCATTGTTTCTACAAAGTCTGGACAGGCAACAGATACACAATTTTAAAATAATTATACAAAACATAGTTAAAAGCTATGTGACAATTTCAAATTGTATGATGGTTCTGAACTGTGATCTTGGGCCTGAAGGTAGCCAACTGAACAAATCAAAGGAATGTGGAGAATTAGATGAAACTTGTTGTAGCCAATGTGCCTGTTCCCTAATTTTGTGCCATTGGGTTTTTATTTCCCCAGAGGAGATTATCCCTGTGTTTACTATCATACAGATGCCTCATGGCTCAGCAAGTAGGTAATTGAGGCCTCTGTGATTATCCGTAACTACTTTAGCCCATGAGTTACATGGTCATTGTTGGGCTGCTCCTGCTTTGACTATGGAATGGACCAACTCTCCTAATGTTAGGGAGAGATGTCTAATCATGTGTTCATTAGGCTGAAGGGTGAAGGCTCTCTCTACAGAGGCAAACCTGAGTCATATGCACCTCCCAGAAGTTCTCATTTAATGCAGCCTTGAAGATTTAGGTGAGGTGGACCATGGTAAGCTGCTGTTTTGTTATGAGGAGAAAATAGAGTGGTGAGTACAGCAAGAGAACACCATCCTTTCATCCTCTAGCTGTCAGGACAGTGAGTTGCCCAAGTGTAGGGGCCATTACCAAAGCCTCCACATACAGAAGAGAAGCCAAGAGCCACACACAGGGCTGCCTCAGAGTATGAGCCTTTATGGACCCATTTGTCTGTGTGGAGGCCTTAGCATCATTCAACTCAGACTCAAATACCATGTTACCACATATGGAAAGTCTTCCTAAACATACATAGGACAGTCAGCTTACAATGGTCTCACTTATACTGGCTGTGCACAATGTCTTTTATATATAAGTATATTCAAGAGAGCTCATTTCTCCAACCAAAGTTTGGGTTAAATTGAGTCAGGGAACAAGGGTGTATGGATATAGTATTCTAGCCTTATGAAAGGGCCCTGAGAAACAGTATAGGCATGTAGTAGCATATGGGATTCCAGCAAAACTACTAATAGGATAAGCTAAGGGGTCACGGTTTTCTTGGATGGATCAAGGTTTCTGGTGACAAAATCAGAGGCGTTTCCTCTTTTTGTAATAGATTGGGAAATGTGGATAAGAGCATTATCCATCCAAGGAGGAAAGGGAGAAAATATAGTAAGAAGTAACAGGGAGAAAAGGATATGTAGGCATGGAGCAGTGATCTTGGGAAAGCTGTCTCCATTTAGATGCCACTTGCTTCCATACCCCCAAAATCTTTACTTCAGGCCATCAATTGGTACGCACATCCAGTCAGGATTTGGTGCCTTCCTCAGATGTGACATGTGAATCTAGAAGTCTGTTCCCGGAAGTTTGATGGCACAGAGGTTGGTTAACAATACCAAGAGGGACCCTTCCAATGAGGTTGAAGACACCTTTCGGAGGTATCTTTTCCAACAGATGAAATCTCTGGGTTGCAAGTATGATATTTAAGGTCTTCCTCTCCCAGGAGCTGTGAAAATATTGCTCTGTTAAAGCATGGTCCTTTTTAAGAGAAGCAACTAGGCTTTTACAATATTGGAGTATATTTCCTTTCATCAGCTGTCAAAAGAGGTGGGATCCAGATGCATCAGGCACCCTGTGACATTTCCAAAGGATGAAAGCTTATGAGTTCCAAAGGATTGGATCCGAGATTTAGAAGAACTAATGATGGGGCTCCTGGGTGTCTCATTTGTTAAGCATCAGGGTCCTGGGATCAAGCCCCGTATCGGGCTCCCTGCTCCACAGGAAACCTGCCTCTTCCTCTCCCACTAGCCCCTGATTGTTTTCCCTCTCTCACTGTCTGTGTCAAATAAATAAATAAAATCTTCAAAAAAAGAAAAAAAGAACTAATGGTAACGCTTTTGGCCAGGTTATTTGAAAGGTCTCTGCAAATTTTACCAATTGAGTCTTTCTTTTTCCTTTTTTAAGATTTGTTTATTTTGGGAGAGAGAACACATGTGCATGCATGCATGCAGAGGGGGAGGGGCAAAGGGAGAAATAGTGACTTGTTCATCCCACTTCCCATCCTACAGTGGATATATTCTCTCTGCTTGAGAGACTCTCAAACAGCCACCCTGCTGAGCTCAGAGCCAGACATGGGGCTTGATCTCACAACCCTGAGCTCATGACCTGAGCCAAAACCAAGAGTCGGATGCCTAACCAAATGAGCCACCCAGACATCTCACCAACTGAGTCTTTTTTTTTTTTTTAAGATTTTATTTATTTATTTTGACAGAGAGAAATCACAAGCAGGCAGAGAAGCAGGCAGAGAGAGGAGGAAGCAGGCTCCCTGCCGAGCAGAAAGCCCGATGCGGGGCCCGAACCCAGGACCTGGGATCATGACCTGAGCCGAAGGCAGCGGCTTAACCCACTGAGCCACCCAGGCGCCCCTCACCAACTGAGTCTTAATAATTCTGTTTGTGCGTTGGACTAGCCCTAGAGATTGAAGGTGGGAAGCTCAGCGAAAGGGCTACAGCATCAGCCCCACAGCACAGACCTGTTGAAGTACTTGATCCGTGAGTGAGCTTCTGGGTCACTGTGAAGCTCAAGAGGGGGTCCTCAGGTATGAATAATCTTTTCTAATAGGATTTTAGCCACAAAAGCAGCAGTAACCTGTCTAAAGGAAAAGCTTCCAGTCCAGTGAGAAAACATACAAACCATGACTAAAAAATATTTTTATCAATGAGTTGGGGGAGGGTGAGGAAAACCTATTTGCCAAACCTCTGATGGTCCATTGGGCAATTTAAAATGCCTGGGAGCCATGCGGATGTGTCTCCCAATACTGTAAGTTAGAGAGGTAGCACAATCAAGGTGGGCACTTTTGCAGCCTTGGGAATATTTCCCAACCAGTGTTGTTTCATAAAGTCTCTCATTTCATCAGTAGTCCAAGGATTTCATGCGTTTACAGTGGTTAGTAATGGGAAGTTTAGAGCCTTTGGCAAGACTGTATTGTTATTTGGTTCAAGCCAGAGTTCTCTCTGTTTTATTGAACCAACAATTATTAGATTTCCAATATTGTTTTTTTTTTTTCCTCTCTGGGGCCAACTGTTGAGCATCTCTTGTCAATTCTTTGAGATTTTCTTTTAGAGGAACATCCTTTTCGACCATGACTGAGGTTTGGTTACTGGTTCCTTCAAGAGTAGAGTTTTTAACAGAAACATCAGCAAGGTGGCTTCCTTTGGCCTCCAGGAAGTCAAGTGTCAAATACCCAGGGACTTTAACTCTAGGCAGAGGGGCTGGCAAAAGTATGGCCATCTAATAAATTTTGGACAGAAGAGCCATTTGTAATTTTCTTCTGTTAGAGGTAAGACACCCAACTCTTTCCATAACATCCCTGTCATGGGCTGCCCCAAAAGCTTACCAACTATCAGTGTAGATGTCCGTGGTTATGCCTTCGGCCAAAGTTCAAGACCGAGTAGGAGCCTATAATTGAGACTGTTGGACTAAAGGTGAAGGAACTCTTTTAAAAAGAGTTGTAATTGTGTGCCCAGCATATTTACCACTTTCATCCTTTGAATAAGACCCATCAGTAAACCATGAAAGATCTGCATTGATTTGAGTTTTCTGTAAATTATTGCAGGGAGTCAAAATGTACCGTGTTTGTATCAAGCAGTTGTGAGAGGCCTTGTCAGTGAAGCGGGAGAGAAGAATGGCTTGGCTCAGGATGTTGCAGGAAGAAAGCATTGCAGGATGGACAGTTAGTGGGGGTATTTCCCAGGAGGTGAAGTGACTGGCTGAAAGGTGTTTAATGTGGTGAGAATTCCAGAGGGCCTCTACTGCAAGGGACACAGAGATGATTGGGGGTGGTGGGGATGATGGTTTCTTCAGTGGCTCAACCAAAAAGGCAGTGGCAGGAATGACTCTGAGACAAGAGGGTTATCCTTGTGTTTCAGGTTCCGGTTGTTGGCTATAATAATGCCCCATGGCTTGATGACAGTTTCCATATTTTTTGGTGAGTGCTCCAAGGGCATTCCCTTCCCTCTCACAAAAAGGAAAAAAGGAACCTGTTAATTGGGATACCCAAGGAGGGAGCTTTATTAAGGTTTTCCTTAAGGCCCCCAAGTCTGTGTCATCTTGGTCTTCCCAAGTAATAGGGTCACGTTTGTTGTTTTTCGGTAAAATATGTAGGGGTTGGGCCAGAAGAGAGAAGTTTGGAATCCAATTTTGACACTAGGCAGCTAGACCAAGAAAATTTCGTCGTTGGTGCTTCGTTTTAGATTTTGGGAAGTTTAGGATACCACTCAGCCTATCTGAACCTAAATATAGCCCTTTTCCAAACTCAGGTGCCCTAAATATGGACCCCAAGCCTGAGCAAACTGCGATTTTTCCCTGGAAACTTTATGTCCCTTTAAGGCTAAAAGTTTTAACAGGTGGCTGCTCAGTGAAGAGGCTTGGGGAAGGGAGCAGAGAAGAAACCCATCTACATGTAGTAACAAGGTGGAGCCTCCAGAAAACTTTATGTCATCTACGTCAGCTTTTAAGGTTTTCAAGAAGGACTCTCCGTAAAACCCTGGGACATTACTGTGCAGGTGTATTGTTTTCCTTCCCAAGAGAAGGTGGACAGGTATTGGCAGGCCTTATCGACAGATGTACTAAAGGTAGCACTTTATAAATTGGTGACAGTGAAAATTTGGCTTTCAGTGGAGATGGAGGTCAGTGAAATATGAGGCTTAGGAACAACAGGGTGGCAAGGGGTAATGTTATTGCTAATGGCTCGGAGGTTTTGGACAAGCCTCCATCCTCAACAACTGGGTTTTCTCACGGGTAAAATGGGGGTGTTACAGGGACCAGAGCAGGGCATAATGAGGTACTGAGCCTCAGAATCTTCTGTTATGAGTTTAGTACCTTGAAGGATTCCTTTATTTATGAGGTATTAATTCTGGGGAGAGGTCTTGAGGGATCTATTTGAATCTTGATCTAGCCTGAAGAAGCCAAGGGTATGTGAGAAATACATACATAAAAATGAGTTAAGAACATTTTATGTAAAGGAAAACATAAATAAATCTAAATAAAAATAAGATACAGAATAGAAAGTAAGAGGACAAGAGAATATTTGGACTTTTAGATCTGTCCAGTTGTATTATTTCTGTTAATACCCCCCCACACCCCCACCAAATAAAATACTCTTCTATTGATTCCAATTTTTTGCATACACAAAAAAAAAGTTCACCTTTTCACATTCATTTTAGGTAAGATAGTATTTAAGGGTGACCACTGGTGAGATGTAGATAGCAAAATGCTTTACATTTTGGAATAGTATCACATGTTTTCACTGGACAGCATTGGAAATCTTTCCCCTCCTCATACCATTCTGTAATGTAGGCCTCACACTGTATGCTCTAGAATGATTTTAAGTTGGCTATGATTATGAGACTAAGAAACCATTTACTTGAATGACTAGCCAATTCTCTTGATCTTTATCATTTTACATTGAGAGATAATCACGTGTTCTCGACTGAATACACTGAAGAGAAAAACCCGTTTCCTGGGGCAAGTCTGGACTGAACTGTGGGCTGTTGTTGAGCCTTTAGCTGGCCATGCCACTGGGGAGAGTATATCCACTGTGGGATGGACAAGTCACTCTTTCTCACAAGGTATCCATCATAACTAATATTACATCTTTAGCAAATGACTCTCAGCCACAAGATGCGCTGGTTGGGCTAGGGTCATTTTGTGATGCTCTCTAATAAAAGCATTCAACCATGATGTTCACCTATAACATTATAGTAAAACCAACAAAGTCAACCATTTCTTTCACAGAACTAGGAAATTACAGAATTTCTAAATATTAATATATATATACTGCGTGTGTGTGTGTGTGTGTGTGTGTGTGTGTGCGTGCGCACGTGTAGGCAACAAAGAAGAACCAATTAATGAATTCTTAAAGCCCTTTATGCAAAATATTCTGCTCTGTTCTCTTAACCCATAGCGCCATTTCTCTTATAAAGCATTTATTGGTAGATTCCCTACCCTCACCTCAGTGGTTTTTACAACTAAAATATCATGATTTTTGAATGATTCATTCAGTTATTAAATAAAACTTTGGCAGTCAATCACTGACTCCAGGGTCCTGGTTAATTTTTAATTTCTTAAGTGTATAACAACCAGAGATATCTTGGGTGAGAAATCAGTTGATGGATATTCTATTTGAAAGTCATTATCTTGGGGCACCTGGGTGGCTCAGTCAGTTAAGCATCTGACTCTTGATCTCAGCTCATGTTTTGATCTTAGGGTCATGTGTCCAAAAAAAGCCATTGTCTTATAGTGTCTACCGTGGATAATAGATGGACATGTATTCATGTCCACCCATGTTTATTAGTTTGCTAGGGCTGCCGTAACAACAATAACAACAAAAACACAGACTGAGTGGCTTAAACAGCAGGATTTTATTATCTCACCATCCTGGAGGCTCGAAGTCCAAGATCAAGGAGTTGGCAGTTTTGGTTCCCCCAAGGCCTCTCTTCTAGGCTTGCTGATAGCCACCTTCTCCCTGCGTTCTCACATGGCCTTTTCTCCATGCTCACACATCCCTTGTATCTCTTTCTCTTCTTATAAGAACCCTAGTCGTATTGGATTAGGGCCGACCCTAATGGTCTCATTCCAACTTAATCACCTCTTTAAAGGCCCCAACTTTGAATATAGTCACTTTCTGAGGTACTGGGGTTAGGGTAGGGCTTCGATGCGTGAATTCGGGAGGGACACAGTTCAACCCATAACACTATGTGTGAAAACAAAAAAGTCTGTTCCATCCCTATAGTTTTCTTTGGGCTTATAAAATTCAACACGCAACGTGAACATTTTAGACAAGTCTGGCTTTGTCCCTATGATGAAAGTTATTTAAACAGGGAAATGATTCTTTAAAAGAAATTAATTCTCAAAAGTGTATATTCTTTTTTTTTTTTTAAAGATTTTACTTATTTGACAGACAGAGATCACAAGTAGGCAGAGAGGCAGGCAGAGAGAGAGAGAGGGAAGCAGGCTCCCTGCTGAGCAGAGAGCCCAATGTGGGGCTCGATCCCAGCACCCTGGGATCATGACCCGAGCTGAAAGCAGAGGCTTTAACCCACTGAGCCACCCAGGTGCCCCAAAAGTGTATATGCTTAAAAGTTCAGTGCCCAGGGTGGGGATAGGGAGGAGGAGAAAAATCAGGGATTCTTCAACTTTCGGGAACCTAACTGGGGGGAAAGCAGGATGTGTTGTTCTCAAAAAATTCACAGCTAATTCTGATGTGAGAGATAACCCACATTTTGGGAACCCGTGCTTAGTATTTCCCCTGTTCTAGAGCCCCTCCTGGCCCCAGGACAAGGCTTTGTTTCCTTTCGTGCTCTACCCAAAGCAAGAACTAAACACAAGGCCAAGTCTTCAGGCTGCCTCCATCCCAATTTGCACAGCTCTATCCACAGGGGACTCTGGGGAAAGCCAGGGCTTTGGCTTAGGTGCCAAGTCAATCCCTCCTTTGCCAAGTGCCCCAGCAGCACTCACACCAGCAGACCCATGCTTACCTTCAAGAAAGACAGATCTAGACCCATCTGTTGGTCGCTGACCCACCTGGAGGCTTGCTGTGTACCATTCCATTCATCCTCCCACAACTCTGTTCCACAGGGTGCAGAGAGAGTAGTCTCTTACCCCAGGTGGGTAGGTATGATGGCAAAGAGTCAAAATGACATGTGCCTGACCTCGGTCTCACGTCCTCACAGGGATTCTAGCCTTTTTCATCCATAGATCACACTAGTGTTTGATAAACCCCAAAGGACACCTTCTCTGACTGTTACTAAAGGCATAAAACAGAGGCACCTGCATGGCTTAGTGGGTTAAGCCTCTGTCTTCGGCTCAGGTCATGATCTTGGGGTCCTGAGATCGAGCCCTGCTTTGGGCTTTCTGCTCAGCGGGGAGCCTGCCTACTCCTCTCTCTCTGCCTGCCTCTCTGCCTACTTGTCTCTCTCTCTCTCTCTCTCTGTCAAATAAATAAAATAAAATCTTAAAAAAAAGGCATAAAACAAAATACAGAGGATACAAAGGAAACTAGTTATACTGAAGTGTGTACAACAAGATCTAGCAACAGATCCAAACATTGCTGTAATTTCAAAAGAGATCTGCGACAATTGTAACATGATGTGGAAATATGATGTGAAAAACTGTTCGTGGAAAAGTTTTAGGTACTGTGGTTTTCAGCCTACATTTATAATTGAAGGAAGTGCTAGATTTTAGTTAGAGTTTAGGGGAACTAAATAGGTCCTTTTTTTTTTTTTTTCCATTCAAGTTCACAAACCCTTGAATTCTGTCCACAGACCCTCCAGGTATAAGGATCCAGGTTAGGAATGCCGGGTCCGTTAGGATCTATGCTGCTGTGCGGTCCTTTGGGAAGGTCCTTTTCTGGTTCTGATGTGGGATGTTAACTCCAGAGAGGAGGGAACACTGACTGTCCCAAGGCTTTGGGTTCTGCTTCACTGGTGAAGTCAGACTGCCAGGACAGCTGGTCCCAGGGCTAACGGCTAACAAGCCCTTCTGACCTAGGGCTCATTCTTCGTCCAAACCTCAGAATGCACAAGGGGTGACTGGGAGCTGTTGCAGTGGCCAGCACATGGCTTGCTTGTGCGATACCTGGCTCTTTCACTCCACACATATTTAGTGAGAACCCTACTTTGGATCAGATGTTAGGGAGAGCTGGTCGAGTTCCATCTGGTGGGGAGACAGCCAGGAAGGAGCCTGGCATGGGGGACATGAATTGGTCTTCTTTGACCCATGAGGTAAGGTGGCAAGATTGGAGTCTGGGGTTTCTCAAAAGCTTCCCTCCAGGTTCCCCGCTGGACAAGCCCAGATAAGCAGGAAGGGACAGAGAGACCCCGAAGTCAGTGCCTTCGAGCCTTCGGGTGGGAGTAGTTTGCCTGGAGAACGGAGGCGAGACGGGGACTGGGGAAGTGGCAGCAGCAGCGGAGAGGAGAGAATGGTGAGGGCGCTCAGCCACAGATCCTCCTCCCGAGGTTGAGCTGGGGCCACTGGGGCAGGGAGGGATGGGGGGAAGGCTGAGCCTCTGTGGTCCACAGGCTTATTTATAAGTCAGTTAGTGCACAGACAGAACCATAACAGCCACAGCAGAAAATTATATAACTAGTTTAGAGAGACCTGACAGGTGGCAGTCCCCTGAAAGGCTCCCTGTACCCCAGTGTGGCCCCTGAGCTGTATCAGACAGGAGTTCAACCCGATCTTTGCAAGTGGGGACTGACTCATGAGAACCGGGCCTGTAAGAGGTTCCTGGTGGTCGACCAGAGCCTACTCCTTCCTGGCTCGGTGTTAGGATAATGAGGTGGCAGGTTAGCTGGTGAAGCGGGGAGTTCGACTCAGTGCATGAGAGGGTTGAGGGCGGTTTCATCATCAGGCATATGGATGATCTGTCCCACGGAGCGTACCCCTGGGGCCCTCCAGGCGCCCTTGGCCACCCCCTCCCTTGGTAAGCTGCCTTCTCCAGCTCCGTTAGTGCCACGGCTCCGGCGGCAGCGTCTTTCCCAGTCCATTGCGCCTGAATCCGGTTTCCAATGCCCGTCCTTCCTCCTGGTCCTAGGATGCGTGCCACAGTGAGGCCTCGGGTGCCTTCTGCCGCAGGACAGGCTTCATGGCACAGGCCTGCCGTCAACACTGGTCACACTGCCCATGCAGCCCCGCAGGTGACGAGCCGGTGTCACGCAGGAAAGGCCCATTTAAGGAACATGTTTTAAAAAAAGCTTCATCTGAGACAGTCTCTCAGGGAAAAACAGATCGAGCTGTAGCACTACTTCCCTCTTTACAGTCCAAAAAGGCTTCTCGAAAAAGACCAGGGATTCAGAGGACTTGTGAATGAATTAGGGTCTTTCTGTGAGTTGCTCAGTTTCTCCGAGTCCCAGTGTCCCCTGTGAAATGGGTGGAATCATGCTAGTCTGCGGCGTCCCTGTAGGACTTAGAGACCCTGGAGGTGCCCACAATCGAATTGATCGTTAAGTGACAGCAGCTGTGCTGGGCGGTGTTTCTGAAAATTCATTTTCTTGGCAGTCTGCTTGGAATGCCCGAACTGTCTTAATTCCCATCTTCCAGCAGCTTTGACAAGTCCAGACATGTCCTTTTAGATTTTGCGTTCCCTTTCTGTTAACAGAAAGCAAGCCATCTAACAATACTTTAATAGAAAGTATTGTTTCACGGTGTAAGTTTTCCCACATTAACTGTTCATGGTTGAACTGAATTTTTTAAAATTCTAATTGTTTTCTTCCATTAAGAGACGTGGAGAACAAGAGAAAGATAATTCTGTTGTTTGAGAGGCCCCTAGGTGGCTCAGTGGTCAAGCATCTGCCTTCGGCTCAGGTCATGATCCCGGGATCCTGGGATCGAGCCCCACGTGGGGTTCTTGCTCTGGGAGGAGCCTGCTTCTCCCCTGCCTGCCGCTCCCCCTGCTTGTGCTCCTGCTCACTCCCTCTCTCTGTCAAATAAATAAATAAAATCTTTTTTTTTTTAATTCTGTGTTTGAAATTCAGGACACATGTTCCGTGTGGTTCAGGTGGGGAGTGTCCCAGGCTGCCCACTGGCTTAAGACTCAGATTCTACAACAGGCAGCTCAAATTTTAGTGCCCACGAATCACCTCAGGATCTTGTTAAAGTGCTGAAACAAATTCGGTGGGTAGAAAGAGGGGCTGAGATTTGACATTTCTAAGGGCTCGGGGTGACGCCCCTGCTGCTGACCCAGGACCACACTTGAGGAGCCGGGACTGGGTGGGAGGAGCCCAGATTACTTGGGGGTGAGAGCGCCTGGCCCTACACCGGTCCTGGGACCCAGGGATGGGACCCTGAAAACAGAGCGGGGAGGAGGATTCATGACTGGAGGAAGTGCTGGGAAGCTTCCTCGTCCCGTGGGTTCTTCAGCCCCTGATGTTTGCCAGGCTGTCCCCTTCCCACTGCCACGGGCCGGGTTTTCCCTGCACTCTCCCAGCCTGCCACCATCTGGCTTCCCCTTGTTCCCAGAGCTGTCACACTATTCAGAAAGCCTTTCTAATGAAGTGTATTTCTAGTAAACAGCTTGGGACTCTGAAGTCTGGACCTTGTCTCTTTTTCCCCCCCTTTTAAAAAACTTCGTTCCTATATGGAAATGCCCAGTAGCACAAAGATGGCATCTGGCCCCCTTGCCCATCTTACCTGCCTGCCTTACCTTATTCCTGCCTTCTTTCCCTGGAGGACTGTGAGAACTTTGAGGGCAAGACCAGAAAAATATTCGTTTTTGCGTGCCTACAGTTCGTGCCAAGTCCCAGGCGAATGCCAGGCATTTGCAAGAAGAAAACCACCTTCCAGCTGGGTGTTGTTTCCCAGATCTGCTCCGGTGGGTAAGGGAATTGAGCAGTGTGAGGCACCAATTTTGCTTCCAATATCTTAAGGCATTTGGGCTCAGAAACCTCCCCTACTAGGGTCCTTCCAGAAGAGTCACATCTTAGCAATGTCGTAAAGATGATTACACCCCTTGGGGGCGCCTGGGTGGCTCAGTCGGTTAAGCGTTGGACTCTTGGTTTTGGCTCATGGTTATGATTTCCAGGTCCTAGATCGAGTCCGGTGATGGGCTCTGCACTCAGCACGGAGTCTGCTTGAGATTCTCTTCCTCTGCCCCACCCCAACCCCCTCTCTCGAAAAAAAATCTAATCTTCGTGAATAGCTGTCTCTTTGGTGGGAAGGAGGGAAGGAAGATTAGAACAAAGTATTACTAAAAAGTCTAATCCATGACCAAGTTTTGTTTGTTTTTGCTTTGTTTTTACAGAGTGACCAGCAAGACTGTTGAACGTGTAGCTGTCCAAGATGCCCGTCCCTCCCCCTCCAGCACCCCCGCCCCCGCCGACATTTGCTCTGGTGAGTGGCCCCTTGACGACCCCGAATGGTGCACGAAGCAGCCCAGATGAAGTTGAACCTGGGCGCCCATGCATTTGTTTTGCATGTATTTGCATTATGGCATGAAAACCGTGGGGCAGGTTTTCCCGCTGCAAGTAAGCCAGCCCCTGAGACCCGGGGGGCCTGTTGTCAGAGGTCTCAGGCGGTACAGAGGACATGTGTGGGGTGCGCGTTCGTGGGGTTTCCTCTGTCAGGTCCATCAGGGAAACATCCTGTCCCTTCCCAGTACTGGGGTTCTGCCTGGCATGCTCTGTTGCCGTTCAATGGACTTGACTTCTACCCTTTAACTTCTGGACAGAACAGTCCAGAAACCCTGGTCTATGTATGAAATGCAATCATTCACGCTCCTGCAGACTCACTCTTTCTTTTTCTATGACTTTCCCTTCTTTCCCTCTTCCCTCCTTCCCTTCTTCCCGCTCCTCTTTTTGGCAAATACCATCCACTACTCCCTCACTCCCACTTCCCCCACACTCACATCCTTCTTTAAATCTGTCCTTGCAGGGGCACCTGGGTGGTGCGGACTGGTAAGTTTCCAACTCTTGGTTTCAGCTCAGGTTGTGATCTCAGGGTCATGAGATTGAGCCCCAGATAGGGCTCGTGCTCATGTGGAGTCTGCTTGAGATTCTCTCCCTTTCCCTCTGCCCCTCCTGCTCGTTCTCTCTCTCTCTCTCTTTCTCTCAAATAAATAAATAAATCTTTAAATCTGTCCTTACATTTAGATGTCTACTTCCCAAAGGAATTTCTTCACTGGGCTCCTCCTGGTCTCTTGATAGACCTATCCTCAGAAATTAGTGTACCTTCTTACAGGAAGCCAGCAGCCCTCCCCATGGTGACACAGAAAAGGCTCCCAGATGCACCCCCTTGCCCCATTACCTCCCTCAGCATGAGAAGGCTTCACTGCTGATGGGTCCTTTTCACTTGGGGAAACTGAGGCTCAGAGACAAAAAGTCTCTTGCTCAGGCTTCCACAGGACACATTTATGTAGCCCATCTGAGGTCGGAACCCAGTTAGAAGAACAGACAATTAACCAGCTTGTTGCTACCCAGTGTGGTCCTCCAGCTGCTGCTTAGCGGCCCCAAGGAGACAGGTACAGAAAGAATAAGCATTAAGAAACACAGCAATTTGACAGTAGTGTTATGTCTGTTGTTTCCAAGATTGTATTTCGTGGGTCTCTTTTTTAAGTAATTCATTATTCTTTTTAAAAATATTTACTTACTGGGGCGCCTGGGTGGCTCAGTGGGTTAAAGCCTCTGCCTTCGGCTCAGGTCATGATCCCAGGGTCCTGGGATCGAGCCCCGCATCAGGCTCTCTGCTCAGTGGGGAGCCTGCTTCCTCCTTTCTCTCTGCCTGCCTCTCTGCCTACTTGTGATCTCTGTCAAATAAATAAATAAAATCTTTAAAAATATATATATTTACTTACTTATGTATTTTTAGAGAAAGAGCGAGAGTGTACATGTGTGAGCAGGAAGGGGGAGGGGCAGAGGGAGAGGGAGAGAGGGAATCTTCAGCAGACTCCTTGCCTAGCTGGGAGCCTGACATGGGCCTCGATCTCACAACCCTGAGATCATAACCTGAGCTGAAATCAACAGTCAGATGCTTAAGTGATTGAGTCACCCAGGTTCCCCCTAATTCATTTTTCTAATAATTAATTGTGATTTTACAGAAGTATCAGTCCAAGGTGAACTGGGAAAAAAAAATTTGAAACTGATCCTTCACTCAGATAAGTTTGAAAAATCCTGATCCAGGGACTTTTGGGTGGCTTAGTGGGTTAAGCCTCTGCCTTCAGCTCAGGTCACGATCTCAGGGTCCTGGGATTAAGCCTCACATCAGGCTCCCTGCTCAATGGGGAGTCTGCTTCTCCCTCTCTCACTGCCCCTCCCCTCACGCATACTCTCACTCTCTCTCAAATAAATGAAATCTAAAAAAAAAAAAAAAAAAGAAAGAAAAGTTCTGATCGAGCTAACATAGCAGGATTTATTTATCTCTATTTCCCCAAAAGTGTGGTTTTATACCACTAGCTAGGTAGTATGTGGATTTTTTTTTAATTTTAATGCTCATGTACTTATTTTAATATGTTCTAAAATTTATAACTATTACATTAAACTAAGGGTTTAATGGTGAGTTAATTTAAAAGAAAATATTCACTGAAAAATTGTATAAATAATATGGTGAACTGACTTAATGAAAAATATTAAATAAATAGTAAGACAGAGAGCTGAGAAGACATTCAGGTGGTACTGCAGTGACTGGAATTTATCCCATCAACACATTTCTATACTTTATTTATTTATTTATTCATTTCTATCCATTTTTATGTGACCTAAAGCAAGATTCTAGAGAAGTAGGGTACAGAGATGAGCCAAGGGGAAGGTGGGTTGGTGGCTGTCGCATGGCACTGTCTGGTGGGACAGCTCAGTGAAGGGCTCCGGACTGCCCACCGGAGAGAAATTCGCACCCAAGGAGGTCAGGCACCAAAAGACACTTGGAGGCATCACGGGAGGCCGGTGAAAATTGTTTCATCTTTAAAGAAGACAGTAGGTGATCTTAAGAGTTCACCCCAAGATGTCCAAGATGTGTCATCAAGTTGAAAAACTAAGTTTCAGAGCAACAGAGGATGACTCCATTAGCACACGGGGGCTGTGCATGTAAGAGCCCTTCTGGAACGATCAGAAGCTGATATTCACAGGCTCGCTCAGGGCAGTGTCACAGGCGGGTGGGGAAGGGGCATTTTGTTACTTTTCTTAACTGAGGTATAATTGACATTTAGGGTGGTGGAAGTTTAAGTCCTACAACATGTTGATTTGCTACATTTTTATATTTAATGTAATTACCACCTGAGCTTAGCTAACACCTCTTTCACATCACGCAATTATCATTCCTTTTTCCTGGTGAGAACATCAAAGACCCAGTCTCTTAGCAGCTTTGAAGTTTATAATACAATATTGTTGACTCTCATCACCATGCTGTACTCGTCCAGGACTGGCTCGTCTTCTGGTTGTGAGATTTACCTTTAACAGCCGCTCCCTAGTGTGGGCAAGGGGCATGTTAGATCCCACGTTTCCCCTTCTGCAAGTTACAGGGGAGGCTCTGGAATCACACTGCCGGGGTTTGGATCCTAGGGTCCTCCTCTAACTATCTCGGTGACCGGGGCAAATGATTTTACCTCCCTGTGCCTCTGCTCTCTTGTCTCTAGAATGGAAATAATGACTCACAGGGCTGATGAGGACTAAATGAATTAATACACGTAAATGAGGTAAAAGCAGTGCCTGGCCCATAGTAAACGCTTTATAAAATGTTAACTGCTGTTATTATGAGCAAGTAATACCTTGGAGTCATCCTCTGTTGCTCTGTTCCAGGACCCTTTCACCTTAACAGAGAGCTTCTGTGTATCCTGCTTCAGGGTTTTTCTTAGCTTTCCCTCTGCCTTTAGCTCGTAATAAATGGCTGGGTGAGGTAGCAAGCTAACCGGTTCCATCTTTACCTCCTACGCCCCCCACCGGCTCCTCTGGAATCAGATCCTTCCAAAAGGGCTAGGACCAGCCTGAAAGGCCTCTGAGGGCTGCTGGAAGGACCACTGGGTTTGGGGAAGTCACCTCTGCCTAGGGCCAGGCCAGACCAAGCCAGTTTCCCCAGTGACAGACCCAGGCACATGCCTACTACTTCCGAGTCCCGTGCTCTAGGCTCTCAGTGTCCCTGCTCCCTAAAATAACCCTGAGGAAGCAACATCCCGGTTTCATAGTACGGATCTTTCCCAGGCATTCCAGAAAAGTGAGAAAATACCTAAGCATTTTAAAGCAACACCTTTGTCCACTCTGCAATCTCTGTGAGCTAAGCTTTCAAAGGAATTCTATGTGAGAAACATCTTAGGCAAGGGCATGAGGGAACTTCGGGGGCTTATGGACGTGTTCTAGATCTTGAATGTGGTGGTGGTCTCATGACTGTATCCTTTTCAAAACCTGTAGAACTATACACTAAAGTAGTGACTTGATTATTATGGAAATTACACCTCAAATCTGCCCTAACTTAAAAAGAAAAAAATCTTTGTCTATGTAAACAGAGGGAATTATTTTCTAAAACTTGGGTGAATTTAAAACACATGCAACTGACCCTTTTTGCTAGAGACAATTTTCCCCTTGCTCCAGGTTAGCTCTAAAAGATAGGAGAGAGAAGCTGTTCTTCAGGACACATTCTGGAGTATGAAGCCTTGTAGTATCTAGCAGAATCTCAAAATTCTCTTCTCGTTTTGAGCCATCCAACCCTGGCTCTTTTGATGACCACCAGATTGTGGTCTGAATTTTTAGAGACTTTTATCAGGGACTGACTCTTCCTGCATTAAAAATGAATGTAATTTATTGCTTCAGCTGTTCCCAAATGTCTGGGTCTTAAAAAGAATGACATCGGATCTAAAACTTGTGGAGAATTTACAACCATTGCCAAGAACCTCAGTAACAAGCTTGCAGTACTCTAGCTGTCCCCTCTGAGTGTTGTAGTATATGATTTTAATTCAAGAGATGACTATAAGTCTGCATGGTTTCCTTCCAGGCCAATACGGAAAAGCCTACCCTGAATAAGTCAGAACAGGCTGGGAGAAATGCTCTTCTCTCTGACATCAGCAAAGGGAAGAAACTGAAGAAGACAGTCACCAATGACAGGAGTGCGCCGATATTGGACAGTAAGTGAAAAAACTGTTTTCCATGGAGATAAGTGATTTATGGCCTAACAATCAGCCCTACCCTTCCAAAAAGTGGTTGTTGTTGTTTTCTTTTTCTTTTTCTTTTTTTTTTTTTGTTAACAACAGCTGCAAAGCTAGCAAAATAAGGGACTGTATCACTCATTGTGGCCACAGCTCCGGCTTGGGTTCCCTCTAATGCTGCAGGAAGTCAGTATAATAATTCTTTGTCCAAGACACACACAGCAGTGATTCTCTGAATTATTCACCACACTTTCTGGAAGTTAACCCGTTACTCTTTGCACCACAGATCAAAAGGCTGCATGAAATATGGAAAGAGCCCCAGCCTTGGAATCAACAGGTGTAGGTTCGAGTTCTGGCACATCCATCACTTAACCATCTCCACACCTTATTGTTTTCAGTTGTAAAATGGAGATAATGGCTGTTCTGCTGTCCTCACAGTTTGCTGTGAGCAGCAGACGAGACAATGCAAAAGTGTTCTGTGGGCTGGGATGTATCATTCAAGTGTAAGATATGATTTTCAGGAGCTGGGAGAGAGAGAGGAAATGAGATCACAACTTTGCTTATCTACCCATCGTAAGTCTGAGGAACTTTCTAGAACAAGCCAGGGGATGTAAAAACAAGCAGGTACCCACAACACAGAACTCCTGTTAACATTTACCACAGAATGAAAACATATCCATGACTTGAATCTACTGGTAGTTAATAACTAGGCCTTGAAACTGTCTCCACACATTCCTAGACCCTTCCACTGCCGGCTACCCATATCCTACACCCAGATCCCATTTGGACTCAACAGGAAATAGACTGACTTTCCAAAAATCACCACAGGGAGCTTTGTAGATGGTGACCAGTGGATGCAGGATTTTAGCCAAGTCGAGGAGTAGAAGTGTTTAGGAAGAATTTCTAGGAAAAGCGCCTAATGAGTAGAGAAGAAAGAAGGCTCAGAGTTAGGTGAGAACATTAGTATGGGAGGAAAATGGAAAAGAGGAAGACCAAGACAAAGGCTTTTGCACATTGCTCTGCTGTGTCAGGTTGTGTGTTGCAGGAGAGAGAGTACACCATTCTCCAGAAGAAACTATGGGGACTTTTAACCTTGACTGGACACAGTTACCACTTAGTCAAAATGTCCACGAGGGGCGCTGGGTGGCTCAGTCGTTAGGCATCTGCCTTGGGTTCAGGTCATGGTCCCAGGGTCCTGGGATGGAGCCCCGCATTGGGCCCCTTGCTTAGCGGGGAGCCTGCTTCCCCTCCTCCTCTCCCCCTGCTTATGTTCCTTCTCTTGCTCTCTCTCTCTCTCATCAAAAATTTTTTTAAAAAGCTTATGAAACTGATCGGGTTATTTTATAATCCCTTAATCCTCCTGATTGGTGTCACAAAATGCTCCCTGAAGGGAACCCAGCACCACTTACCTCTGGGGAGCCTTGGTCCAAAGTTGTCTGAGTCCCAGTGCAAGGTATGGGGCCAGAGGCGCTCTGCACACTGCTGACGTCGGGGACACAGCTCAGTCGTTCTTTCCGCTAGGAGGGGGAGCCAGGGGCTCGAGAGAGGTAGATGTGAATTCCCCACTGATACTGAAGAACACTGGACAGTCTGTGGCCTATTCCTGAATCCACTATTAGAAACTCACTGTATTCTTCAAGGTCCCCTTCTCCTGCCATTCAATGGAAAGAAATGTTAGCTCTTCTCCTTTCCAGCGGTTCAGTGATATTTATGAACGCTCTTTGCTTCATGGACACAAGATGCAAGCCAGCTCATGCCCTGTTGTCCGTGCACTTAGCGGACACTGGTACCGTGGTCATGGGCTCTGTAAGTGGCACGGTCCACCCATAGCTTTATATTTGTTTGCAGCTGAAGCCTGCCTGGTTCTATGTCAAAATGTTGACTGTGGTTATGTGGGATAAAGCTCTTATTTCAGCCTCGTCCTGCAGTGTGATTCCTAAGGAAGTGACCAGGAGCCAGTAAGCATTCATCAACTACTTTAGCTTTTCTCTCTGAAAGATGCTCCAAAGGTCCGGGTTAAGAACACTGATGAATGATGTCTGATAGTGCATCAGTCTCTTTGAATGTCCGCTGCCATGTAAAGGTATCCTCTTTAAATGCAGCATTCCAAAATGTATCGTTAATTAATGAGTAATATTTGAGTGTCAAGAGCATATTATTATTATCGGTAATAATTAAAATTAGTAAAAAAAAATTGTAATTTCGTAACAGGAGCCATTTTGCATATACTTCTGGAAATTGTTATTGTAATTTGATTTGTTAGGTGAGGTGATCCTTGTCAGTTCATGATCAGGTTATTTCTTCTATCAGCAGATTTCCCAAAGGTATCCCAGAAAGCTCCACCCCTAAAAAAAGTGCAGAGCTAACACAGGCTTAGGATCAGTCTAATCGAGAAGAAAAGAAAACACAAATGAATAAAAGTAAGACTCAGCATAGATTAGTGAGAGATTTAATGCAGGTTTTTTCAAAATTAAGGATACTGTGATGCATTTATATGCTAAAACATGTTAAAATCTTAAAGAAATTAATGTTTTACAAAAAGCATAAATTTACCAAAATTCACTCACGAGGCTTCAACGAGCAAGGCGAAGTTGAACACTTTTTCTAGCTTTCTCTCTAAAAAGCTTTAGAGCCAGATGACTTTATCAGTGAATTCTTCCAGATTTTAAGAAACAGCTTATTCAAAGGCTATACAAATCATTCCCAAACATAGGAAGAGAGGAAAAGCTATCTGATTGATATAATGGGATTCACATGGTCCTAACCTCAAACTTGACCTAGGCAGCACAAACACAAAAAGAAAGCTATCTATCAGTGTCCCAGGGTACCTGTGGCAATGTCTGGAGGCATTTTTATTTGTCACAACTTAGCCAAGGTGGGGTTCCTACTGACATCTAGTGGGTGAAGGCCAGGCATGCTGGAAACATTCTACAGAGAACAAGACAACCACCCACAAAGAACTATCTGCCCTAAAGTGCCAGTAGTTCCCGGGTTAAAGGCGTGCTCATTAAAAGCAAACTATGGTTGCCTGTAGCAATATTAATAATTTATATCATATGGAAGTTCAGTCATCAAAGTAATTACTTATATAAACTAGAACAAAGATAAGATACAAGAGGAAGCAAAACCTTTATTATTTGGAGACCATATGTCTAGTAGAAAATCCAAGGTAATAATTTTTAAATAAATTTTAATTTAGAAAATATTAGCAGAATGGTTTATTAGATGTCAAATGAAATTTTCTTTCTTTTAAGGATTTTTTAAAATTTATTTGACAGAGTGAGAGAGATCACAAGTAGGCAGAACAGCAGGCAGAGAGAGATGAGGAAGCCGGCTCCCTGCTGAGCAGAGAGCCCGATGTGGGGCTCCATCCCAGGACCCTGAGATCATGACCTGAGCTGAAGGCAGAGGCTTAACCCACTGAGCCACCCAGGTGCCCCGAAATTTTCTGATGCCAATGATAACCAATTACAAAAGGGGGCAAACACCCCTTTCACAGTTTCAACAAACAAAAATGTATCAAAGTAACCTTAACAAGAAGCATATGTGACCCATATCAGGAAAAATTATAAAACTTGACTGAATGTAGCAGAAGACATGGGAGAGTATACCATGTTTCCATATAGTCTAAATATCATAAAAGTGTCAGTCCTCCCTTATTGATTTGTAGATTTCATACTGCCTGTCAAAGACTCTAGAAGGTTTTCCAGGGATAAAACTTTAAACAATGTTAAACCTTATAAATACAAACATACATACATATATACATCATAAATTGTATGAGACACTTCTTTAAATTTTTTTTTAAGATTTTATTTATTTATTTGACAGACAGAGATTACAAGTAGGCAGAGAGACAGGCAGAGAGAAAGGAAGAAGCAGGCTCCCTGCTGAGCAAAGAGCCCGATGTGGGGCTCGATCCCAGGACTCTGAGATCATGAACCCGATGTGGGGCTCGATTGTAGGACTCTGAGATCATGACCTGAGCGGAAGGCAGAGGCTTTAACCCACTGAGCCACCCAGGCGCCCCGAGACACTTCTTTAAAAAGGGTTATAGTCATGGCTCTCATATAGATATAAAACAAACATATGTCAAATATTTTATTTAAGTCATTAACTACTGAGGGAAGTAGTATACTGTTACCAGTGCAAAGGAGAGTTCAAAGTACCACACACATCAGAACTGAAATGAATTTACAGATAGGTAAACCTGTGTGAAGTCAATTGCATGCCGCTGAACACTATTTTACATTTCTGTGGACAATTATTATCAGGTTTCTGCAACTTACAGAGTTGTAAAATATGTCATAGACAAGGGAAATAACCCGAAAGGCTAGACAGGATACTTAGTAATCTTCTTTTTACTTTCTTTTTCTTTCTTTTTTTTCTTTCTTTACATTGTTGTCTATTTACCCATTTCAGGATCCTCCACAGGCTTGGGGAAGTAAATACAAAATAAAACAAATAAATAAATATAAATAAAAATAAATATAAATAAATAAATAATAAATAAATATATATTATATATAAATATATGAATATATAAATATATATAAAATATATAAATATATAAAATATATTTAAAATACATATAAATATAAATAAATAAATAAATATAAATAAAAGAAAATCTTTGTACCATCTTCAACTGCAGGGAGTTTTTTAAAATGTTTAAGCCTACTGTTGGGCTTTATGCTATTAGAAAATTGAAATCAAACCATGAGGTCTTCAAATAAATAGATGGTCAAAAGAACCACAATATATGCATGCCCTAAAACACAATGTGGTCCCTTAAACTTGTGTTTTCAAAGAGTATTTGATGACATGGGAATGCTAACAATAAAGTGTTAAGTGAAAAGAGCAGGCTAAAAGCTGTTTAGTGAATTTGGTCTTAATTCTGAGAAAAAAAAATATAAAATGAAAAAGTACTAGCAGGAAAAAATACACCAAAGGTGTATAAATTCCCAAAATTACGGGATATTTTATTTTCTTCCCTTTACTTTTACGATTCTCCTTTTTACCACCTTTTATTATATCTCCCCCTCCTTTGGGACTTGCTTTCTTTGAAGATTCTTTTATTTGCCAAATCTTAGGATACAGGTAATAACTCATACAGCAGCTAGCCAAGCAGGGAGCATGGGGGCAAGGCATCATCTATCACTAATTCTCCTGCTCTGGGGCCTGGGACCGCCCTGGAGTGAAAAGCAAAACCCCTCCTTTTCTGACCAGGGGTAGGGTGAATTGTTAAAATACTGCTTTTTCATGAAATCCCAGGAGTCCCGCACAGGCCCAGTTGGAGCCAGCTCCCTGTTTGACCCGCATTGTTTATTGTGTACAGCTCAGGCTGTACTCTGGTGCTGTTTTCATACACAGTGAAGAGAGTGTTTCCTTCCTTCTGCAGAACCTAAAGGAGCCGGTGCTGGTGGCGGTGGTGGCGGTGGTGGCTTCGGTGGCGGCGGCGGCAGTTTTGGAGGAGGTGCCCCACCTGGCTTGGGAGGACTGTTTCAGGCTGGGATGCCGAAGCTGAGATCCACAGCCAACAGGGATGGTGGTAAGGAGAGTTTCTTTGTCTCTTAGCAACAAGGTGAGGCCAAGTTTCATGGTTTGGAGGCTTGGCATCCCCTCTAAGGCACTGTGCCCTTTAAAACATTTTAGATCGCTTGAAATGTAACATTGTTTTACAAGAAAGACTCTATTTAGCATCTTTTTTTTTTTTTTTTCCCTTAAATCAAAATCAGACCACTCCATGGAGCTGTTAAATATTTGCCCTGTGTCCTTAGGGTAACTTGTACTTTTTTGTACTTTTCTAAAGGGTGAACTAGAGTGGGAAGGAAAAGGAGGAGCAAATGGAACTGGCCACTGCTGGAAGGTCTGCCTGGTGACCTGGCAAATTCACCTTTTCTTTGTGAGGCAGCCTGACCCAGCTGTCTAGTATGGAAAATACCTGTGAGCCACTTTCCAAAACACTGTGGAGCGTGTTATACGGAATGTAATTACATGTCTCACTAAATCTAGAAAGGTGTTTTGCATGACAGACATCTGGCATTTGAGGGCCAGTGATTCTAAATATTGTCTGCACAGACACGTGCAAAGGAGTCCCATGGGATTGTCTTGAACCTAATGGCAGAGAGAAAAATGGAACCTGGTCATGCCCAAATAAAAAACCTTACAAAGTACATGAGGCTCAATAAGTTTTACCATAAAACTTTTGGTATTAATGTTTGTTGTGTTAGAAGACTTTTATTTCTAATTCTGCGATCGTTTCGTATGTCTCCTGGGAAAGTGTGAAATTCTCATGATCGTATAAAGACAAAACCACTGAATCCTCATGGTTAGCTGACTATTTAGTGTTGGATGGTCAAAATTTAGAAAGATACTTAATATGAGAGATTCTGTCTTGCCAGACCTACATTCACATTTAAATTTACTTACTTAAGGGGCGCCTGGGTGGCTCAGTGAGTTAAGGCCTCTGCCTTTGGCTCAGGTCATGGTCCCAGGGTCCTGGGATCGAGCCCCACATCGGGCTCTCTGCTCAGCAGGGAGCCTGCTTCCCCCCCCCCACCCCTGCCTGCCTCTCTGCCTACTTGTGATCTCTGTCTGTCAAATAAATAAATAAAATCTTAAAAAAAAGACTTAAAAAAAATAAAATAAATTTACTTACTTAAAACCCACCAGAAGGACTGAGGCAGCTGACAAATGCAGACATTCAGTGCTTTAACAACAGGTGAAGAAATTAAGGCAAAAGACAACTGGAAATAAATTCATAACGTGAAGAAGGAATTATGTTCGTGCACAAAGTGGTGTACCAGATGTACACATCAGCCTAGTGTACCGTCCACATAGTGAACAGTCCGTGTGATGTACACATGGCGAATAACCCAGCTTCAATCCGATACAATTTATCACAGGTTGGTGACCTAGAAATATACCACACAGTCAAGGGAAACACACCTTTCTTCTAGTACTGAAGTTGAAATAAATTCTCTCTAGAGTTCATGTTACTCCACTGTATGAATCCATCCAAATGTCTCTCATTGTGCCTTGGGTGAAATCTGAAGTCCTCTGGGGGCGCCTGGGGTGGCTCAGTCCTTTAAGTGTCTGCCTTTGGCTCAAGTCATGATCCCAGAGTCCTGGCTCCTGTCTCAGCTGGAAGTCTGCTTCTCCCTCTTTCTTTGCTCCTTCCCCTGTCCCCCACCATGTTCTCTCTCTCTCTCACACGCTCTTTCTCTCAAATAAAGAAATAAATAAATAGTCTTTAAAAAAAAAAAAAGTCTGAAGTCCTCTGCTTTATAAGGGTCCTTATGACCTGGCCCTTGCTGGCCACTCAGGGTCCACTTGCTAGCTTTTCCAGCTCACCATGCCAGGCACACAGACCTCGGTTTTTCAACCTGAAGCTCATTCCCACTCCAGGGCCTTTGCACCTGCTGGCCCTCTGCTTAAAGCACCTTCTTCCCTATCTTCCTATGGCTGGCCTCAGCTCAAATGTCATTTCTTCAGAAAAGCCATCCTCAGCCAGCCACCCCATCTATCTGGTCTCCCCATCACAACCTATTTCAGTTTCTTTTTAGTACTTACAACTATCTGCAAATGTTTATAAGTTTGCTGGTTTATTATTTATCTCTCCCACAAGAATGTAAGCCACAGGAGAGCAGGATTTCTTTCTTATTTTGTATATTCTTCTGGAGTTAGCATCTAGAATAATGGCTGGTATACAGCTGGTACTCAATTAATATTTGGTATGGAATTAATTAACTCACAGTTGAAGTGGTAGAAGTTTCCAGGGTCACCATTTTTTGAGAATTACCTTAGGTTCCAAGAGATTCTGGGGTGGTGATTTGAATTTTTCCATAACTTTGGTTCCTTCTGTTGAACCAAAGCAGTTTAATATTAATTACATAATAGGGTTGTTCTGTCCGGCCACTGTTGACGTGGAAGGTGATTCAGTGAGGAAAAGAACTTGTGTAGTTTGCCTGCTTCTTTGCAGATGAAGACCAACCACCGGTGTCAAGTCTTTCAATCAAACTCTGACCATTTCTTTTTCCTTTGTTAGTTCTTTCTTATTTCGGTTAACGATTCTTCCATGACATTTTTCCACCTTCTCTTGGGAAATTTATTCAAAGGGACTGGGTAAGCCCTCCCCAATGGAGATTTACCTTGAGATAACTAATTTTTCACCTAACATGGCTATGTTATTTTTTCGAACCTGAGAGGTACAGCAGGAGGACAGGGATGTTTGATAGGGAGGAAAGAAAATCATTAGCAGAAATCCCACGTGCCAACACCATCCTGTCCTTTTCTGATGAATGGGGAGCTCTCCCGAACCACTGACAACTTAATCGTGGTTCTTGTCCACACCTAATGCCAACAGGGCTCTCCGGCATTTTTTTGCCAGCTGACAGGTTGTAGGACCTGGAACTAGCAGGTGCACAGGGATCTGTGATCTGTTCTTCTGTCCCCCGGAAGAACCACCAGAACCTGATTTATATAAATAATAGCTATATACTTTAGAGCATCTAGGAAAGGACTTCCATCCAGTAGCTGAGAATATACTCTAGTTCTCTGATTCCTTTGAGAGGGGGTCCTAATTTTCTAACTGGATTTTTTTTTCCTGTTCTTCAGATTCTGGAGGAAGCCGACCCCCGATTTTGCCACCAGGAGGAAGAGCCACATCTGCTAAGCCTTTCTCACCCCCAAGTGGCCCAGGGAGGTTTCCTGTGCCTTCTCCCGGCCACAGAAGTGGTCCCCCAGAGCCTCAGAGGAGTCGAATGCCTCCCCCGAGGCCCGACGTGGGCTCAAAGCCTGATAGCATTCCCCCTCCAGTTCCCAATACACCAAGACCCATTCAATCAAGTCTTCACAACCGGGGCTCCCTACCAGTGCCTGGGGCCCCCAGGCAGCCCAGTCCTGGGCCCACCCCTCCCCCCTTCCCTGGAAACCGAGGTGCTGCTTTTGGAGGAGGCTCCGTCCGCCAGACACCCTCCAGCTCCTCCTCGCCCTTCTCCAACAGGCCTCCCCTGCCCCCGACCCCCAGCAGGGCCTTGGAGGACAAACCCCCCCCTCCGCCTCCTCCAGTGGGCAACAGGCCCTCCATCCACAGGGAAGCGGTCCCACCGCCTCCGCCTCAGAACAGCAAGCCCCCCGTGCCTTCTACCCCGAGGCCTTCCTCCTCACAGGCCCCACCTCCACCGCCGCCACCAAGCAGGCCCGGCCCTCCTCCCCTGCCTCCAGGTTCCAGTGGCACTGATGAAACCCCAAGACTCCCACAGAGGAATTTGTCCCTTACGCCGTCTACAACCCCCTTACCTTCACCGGGACGATCAGGCCCTCTTCCTCCCCCGCCCAGTGAGAGACCCCCTCCTCCGGTGAGGGACCCACCGGGCAGATCAGGTATGTCACACCGGGGTGGAGTATGTCTTCCTACAGCCCAGCCTGTTCCGTGTCACTAATCATCGTATAAGCAAAGGGAGTTTGACAGAAGCTTAAGTAAACTCTCAGACTGCTCTAATCTCTTAAGTGACACTTACTGTGGCTGACTTCACCCCGACCTCATGTGAGCCTCTGAGGAAAGTGGGATTACAATTTCTGTCTGCATTTTAGAGATGAAGAGACTAACTTTTTTTTTTTAAGATTTTATTTATTTATTTGAGAGAGAGGGAGAGAGATTATGAGTAAGTGGGGCGGGGAAGAGCAGAGTGAGAGGGAGAAGCAGACTCCACACTGAACAAGGAGCCCAACTGTGGGACTCGATCCCAGGACCCTGGAATCACGACCTGAGCCGAAGGCAGATGCTTAACCTACTGAGCCACCCAGACACCCTGACTAACTTATAAAGGCAAATGATCACCAGCTAGTTAATAAGAAGAGACCAGAACTTTCACCTCCAATTCTGAAATGTGCTCGCCACACTACTGCCCTGACTTCCCTAAAGTGAATATCAGCTGTCTTAATTGGGGAACTAAATTCGCGTCTCCTGTAAGAGCATCCATTATTCCAACAAGAAGGGTAGCTATCTAAGAGCTAATGAACTTTTCTTGTACTGCTCTCTCCATCTGTCAAGCTTTGAGGCCATATCCCTAGTCATTAAAGACAAGTGTTAGAGCCCATTTTGCTGCTTGTTAACACCTTTAGCACATAAATCCCTTGGAGAATCAGATAAAGGTAGAGGCCTTGGGGGCACCTGGGTGGCTCAGTGGGTTAAGCGTCTGCCTTCAGCTCAGGTCATGATCTCAGGGTCCTGGGATCGAGCCCCGAATCGGGCTCCCCGCTCAGCAGGAAGCCTGCCTTTCCTTCTTGCACTCCCCCTGCTGTGTTCCCTCTCTCTCTCTCTCTCTCTCTCTCATTGTGTCTCTGTCAAATAATAAAATGTTTTAAAAAATTAAAAAAAAAAAAAGGTAGAGGCCTTTTGTTCCCAAAAATGCTCATAAGTACAACTCAAAATCTGCGTGCCATTTCATGGATTGAAGGCTCTGCTGCCGCTCGTCTGTGCCCCATCCCCCGGGGCTGAGAAAGCTGGATCTAAGGGAAGAACTTTGAGACTTTATGAAATGAAATGAAGTGAGAATTCCCTAGAACTTGTACTCTCTCCTAATTATAATAGGTGCTTTTTGTTTCACAGTGGTTATTGATGGGTATAGTAGAACCATCTATGTTCTTAATTTAACCTTATTATTGTTATATAAGATGCCTGGAAATGGGGTGTCTTTTTCTTTAGGAGAAGCTAACCTTTTGCCCTGTGACCACGAGAACCTAATAAACACAACTCTTTTTTTTTTTTTTTTAAGATTTTATTTATTTATTTGACAGAGAAAGGGAACACAAGCAGTGAGAGGGGCAGAGGGAGAAGCAGGCTCCCCACTGAGCAAGGAGCCCGAGGCGGGGCTTGATTCCAGGACCCTGAGATCATGACCTGAGCTGAAGGCAGACGCTTAACCAACTGAGCCACCCAGACACCCCTAAACACCACTCTTTAAATCAGTAGTCCTCAAAAGGTGACCATGGGCTAGAATCACCTGGAGAGCTTTAAAAACCATGTTGGGTCCCTTCCCCAGGGTTTCTGGTTTCATTGCTCTGGGTTACAGACTGGGCATCAAGATATCTGGAGGCTCCCCAGTGATTATAATGTGCTGCAAAGTTTGAGAAGCACTACTTCAAACTGCTCTGGCCTCAGACAGTAGGCAACAAATATAAAAAGCTAGTACCAGTCGCTTCAATCCAATCCCTACACATCATGGCATCTCATTAAGTAGTCTTCAGAGAACAAACGAGAACAGATAGTCAGATGAATGAAATGCAGTATTTTCTTCTTATCCAACAGCTAGTGGTATTCCCCCAAAGTGACTAAGCAGCAGTTTGCGTGGTTCTACCAAATGGACAAGTCAACAGGTTAAATCTTCCCCAAAACAGGACAGGCTGTGACATATAGTTGTAATGTTATTTATTTTGATTATATAAGTCTTGTCTGTTTATTATGGAAAATACAGAAAAGTATAAAGAAAACAAAAATGATCTATAATCCTACCACCACCACCCAGAAATAATCATAACATTTTTTTATTATCCTTTCAGCCTTCTTAAAATGTATGTTTTGAGAGGGGTGCCTGACTGGCTCAGTCAGTAGAGTATGCAATTCCTGATCTTGGGGTCATGAGGTCAAGCCCCACTTGGGCATAAAACTCACTTTAAAAAAAAAAAGAAAAAATAAGTAAAACGTGTGTGTGTTTATATATACATATATATATAAACATATATTTATGTTTTTACAAAATCAGTATAACGGTATACATACTGTTTGGTTATTTGCTTTTTATTTATCAATCTCATTAACATCTTCTGATAGGATTATAAACTATTCTTGTACAGCCTGACTTCTAATGGCTGCATAATATTAGATCCTACACATTTACCTTTATTCATTCAAACCATCTCTAGATTTTTACTGTTGCAGATAATGCAAGGAATATATTCTTGTAGCTAAATATTTTTGCACATTTCTGTGTATTTCCTTTGGATTAATTCCTCGAAATGGAATATTTTGGTGAGCAGGTATGCCTAGTAATCTATAAATTTCATAGGTACTTCCAAACTGACCTCTAGAAAATTCCTACCAACTTTCATTCCCACAGGATCTTATGAGAGGTCATCAAGGGCCATCTGTATTTTGAGAGGAGGACTGGCTTTATTGTTAGGAGTGTGGGCTTTAGAATTTGACATATTTGGAGTCTTGGCAAAACCTGACTTGAGGTTTTTACCCTTCCAACACCAGCAGCCTCTTCTGTGTCCCTTCACCTCTCAGGGTTGCTGTAAGAATTAAGCGAGACAAGCGCGTATAGTGGTTATCTTAATTCCTAGCTTGTAACAGCATTAAATAAATGATAGTTTGTTGCTATTATTACAAGAAGTTGAAATCTGAGGGTGCCTGGGTGGCTCAGTCAGTTCAGCATCTGTTTCTTGCTTGCGGCTTGGGTCATGTTCTCAGGCTTGTGAGATCGAGCCCCGCACTGGGCTTCCTGCTCAGTGGGGGAACGTGCTTGAGATTCTCCCTCTCCCTTTCCCCTTAGAGAGTTCTGCAAACTCTCTGTCTCAAAAGAAAAAAAAAAAAAGTGTAATCTGCTTTCTTATCTATTATGCTTGCCTAGGTTTGGAGCAGGGGTCCTGGAAGGTTCAAGAGTTAGGAGTATGAACATTTACTTGAAGAGAGAGAGAGAAAGAGAGAGCAAGTCGATCAGGCCCCATAATACTCGAAGTCTAGTTCGCGCTTGGTGACAGCTGTGCGCTGGTAGTACCAGTGAAATTAACCCACAGCATGTGAGATACTTTCCCCCCAGTAAATCAGCTCCTCCCGACTGGGAGCCCAGCAATGGCAAACAGATGGGGCAATAAATAAACCCTACCAGAAGAAGCACTGAAGACTCCTTGAGAGACCAACCACCCAGGGCCGGACATGCCTCTCACCTCCATCAGCTGTCTGGGCCAAGACTTCCAGGCAGGGATACATGCGATGGGTGGGTTGTTCAGTTTAAGGTCCTTTAGGTGGATTCTGAATCTGTAGTTAATAAAAGACATTTATATTTATAGTACCATAAGATGTTGTATTTACATAAAATGTCAGCATCTTGCAAGAGAAGCACACTGCTGAAGACCAGGAATAATTACTAAGGCCATTTTGATTTGCATGGGAAGATTCAAGTTCTTTTTTTTTTTTTTTTTAATTTACTTATAATCTAAATAGCCTCTGAATTTGGAAGATGGGACAAGGAGGACAGGTTTCTTTTGTATTATCAAAAAGAATTTCCTTTTTTTTTTTAGGAACTTAAACATTTCTAATTATACCATACCATTGCAATTTTTTTAAAGATTTTTTTATTTTATTTATTTGACAGAGAGAGAGATCACAAGCAGGCAGAGAGGCAGGCAGAGAAAGGGGGTAAGCAGGCTCCCCACTGAGCAGAAAGCCCGATGTGGGGCTCGATCCCAGGACCCTGAGATCATGACCTGAGCCAAAGGCAGAGGCTTAACCCACTGAACCCCTACCATTGCAATTTTTTTAAAATGGTTTCGGAGACTTAAATTGTACTTTTTATTTGCTTTTTAGCTACTTATTCCTGGCAAGAGTGCTGTGAGATGACTCTCTTGTACTCTTTTGTATATAGAGAGTTTCGTTCCATGTGGTAAACCAGCTTGTTCAGGGTCAGGATCAGAGTACACAGCCGTGCACACTGACTAATCCGCCTCCCCAAAGAGGAAGAACCAAAAAGGAACTCCTGCCAATCTCAGCACGATTGATAGTTGGTTTCCTGATGCTGCTTCTGCCTAGAAACAGATCGCATGCATCACAGAAGCATGCTTGTGTAATTAGCAACACTACCGTGCATTTAAAGAGCCTAGTCCCTCTGAAGACCTAAAATAACTTCATAACTAGCTTCTTCTTTTTTTTTAAATTCTTTTTCTAAATGGCATTTATTCCTAAGTATCATATCACAGTAATTCAGTAGCTAATTAAGAGGATTATAAAATGTTTTTAAAAGGATATAGTTGTCAGTATAAACAGATTATCACCTGTTCTCAACCTAACCGTATCATCTCTAATCTCAGTACAACCAAAGCCAAGACAGCCATTTAGCTATTGATATCAACATGTGTACATATGTGTAGTTCTGTGTTTATCTGTACTTATTCCTTGCTTGGCTAAATCTCCTAGAAAGTTTCCACTATTTCTCCATAAGCTCTAATTATAGGGCATACATCCAGCAGGTGCTCAATAACTGCACGTTGACATGATAATAGTAATGTAGGATGTAAGATACTGCCCTAAATGTTGTCTTTTTTTTTTTTTTTTTTTTTCTGTCCCAGGCCCTCTCCCACCACCCCCTCCAATAAGCAGAAACGGCAGCACATCTCGGGCCCTGCCTGCCACCCCCCAGTTGCCTTCCAGGAGTGGAGTAGATAGTCCCAGGAGTGGACCCAGGCCTCCTCTTCCTCCTGACAGGCCTGGTGCCGGGGCACCTCCCCCACCTCCACCATCAACATCGATTAGGAATGGCTTCCAAGACTCTTCAGGAGAAGGTGAGGTGGGGTCTATCCTCTGGGGAAGGGACCTTGGGAATATTTTCAAGCTACAGGGCACCCACTAAATGGTAAATTTGTGTGCGTTGTGTGTTTGCATTAACATTTCTTGTTTCTATGACCCTCGAACACTGCACTGCTCTGATCTAAGTATCTATCCATTAGAGACTGCCATGATTTCAAATTCAAAGTAGTAATCCCACCTCCTCCACTTTTCAAAAAGGCTGATTGTTTTCCTCTCTCACTGTTGGAGTCTCATTTTAGTTAACTTTCTAGAAGATTCCAGAACCCTAAAAAAATGTCATTTTTGTCGTTTATCTTCTTATTACCTACCTTACCTGCCTTTCTCAACAGTTTGCTGGGGCAAGAGGCCTGATGATCTACAGGTATTAAGCGGCTTTCCTCTGCCTTTTTTTATTAGAGGGTCCAGTTATTCCTGGGCCCGTTGGTGGGAAGAAAGGTATCTCAGACTTTAGCCCCCAGCTCCTAAGAGGGACCGGCTGAGTCCTAATCACGCTAGTTCAAGTCACTTAGATCTGTCTTTGCTTTGATTCACAGACTAGCGTATTTCACTGATGCGCTGATCAGTAACATTTGTTGCATTTCTGGGTTTTCTCTAAACTTCTAGGCATAAAACTAGAAGTGCTCTCTGCAGCTCTCTGTGTCCTTTCATTATGTAAGTCTCCGTAGCAGATTGTTACTGAAGATGCTGTTTGTTTCTCTCCCTCAGATGAGTGGGAAAGCAGATTCTACTTCCATCCCATTTCTGACTTGCCACCTCCAGAGCCATATGTACCAACAGCCAAAAGTTATCCCAGTAAACTGGCAAGAAGTGAATCCCGGAGTGAGTATTTCTACAAGGGCTTCAGGTGGCGTCATTCTACTATAGCCTGGGTTGTATACGAGAGAGGGTTATATAGGAAATCCAGGCCTCCTGCCTGGAGTGGGTCAGAGAACCCCATATGGAGCCATCTAAATTCTGGTTAACTGTCCAAGTGATGAGGAAAATGGGGATACCCAGAATATATATGAGAAACGATTACTTTAACGTGTCATCACAAGCTCAATGTAACTTTGGTTTGCTAATAGGTTAAATTGTATTGCTTTGCTTGTTTGGACAGAATTCCCCATTTTGGCATTCCTGAGATAGGACAAATGTCTTCTACTTGTTTTGAGACTAGTCAGATGTCTTAATAATTATAACAAAAACTCACTGCAACTGCCTTGATATTTTAGATACATTATGATCAGGGGCACCTGGCTGGGTCAGTCAGTGGAACAGGCGACTCTGGATCTCAGGGTTGTGAGTTTGAGCCCCACCTAGAGTGCAGACATTACTTAAAAAAATAAAATATTAAAATAATAATAATAAAGTCATAAATATATGATGATTATAGATTTTAGAGCATTACATGAAAATTTTAAATATACCCATAATCTCTCCATATAATCTCCATAAAATCACCACATATATTCATTTTACCAGGTTCTCTGCTCATTTTTAATCCATATAATTCTTATTGATTTATCATTATTAAGTGTAGAGTGTACTTTCTTGATGGTGGGGTTTACATAACTTTGCTTAGTAAAATACCTTCCCATTTTATCACATGATTTTTATTTTATAGTATCCCATCAAGTCGACATACAGTGATTTAGTTTACCATTATTGGACATTTAGATTTTTTCTGGGTTTTGCTAAAATATATAATGCAACCATAAAGAAGAGAATCACTTTTCCTCTATTGAAACAAAAATGGGAACAAGAAGAGGAAATAGAGAAACTGAAATTTCATGACAATAAGTGGTTAGAACAAAGAAAAAATCGGCACAAAACACACATAGTTCACTGAGGAGGCTCAGACTTGTAACAGCTTTAAATTTAGAACCCAATTCCCAAACCAGAAATTGGGGGGGCGGGATTTGCACATGTCGGGTAGCTGTCCCTAGCCTTGTCCTCACTCCTTAGGCAGAGCTCCGTACACCTACTCAAGAGTCTCCTGACTCTGTAGCGCCCAGTTCTTCAATCCTTTGTGGCTGGATGTTTCCCAGCCATAGAGCATAGAATCATAGCTGCTTCAGTTAAGGCTGGTGAGAAGCAAAATTATTGGCTTCAGGGAGATGTGACAGGTGGCAGTCTCAGGTCAAAGAGACAGGGATACGGGACTGTACTCTGTATCACAGCACGGGACAACACAGGAGTTTCTGTTGGGCTGTGAGGACCAGGTCACATTGTACTCTGTGCCACTCCTGAAGAATTCAGAACATTAGAAGATGTTTTAAGAAAAATTTCCACAAACAAATGCCAGAAGGAAACAGAGTATTGCTGCTTGAAAGGAAAAGGGAAAAGTTTAATTTCTAGAGAAACTAATTTATGTAAAATACTCCATTTCTAGATGATGGCTGATAAAAAAAAAAAAGGTATAACTATAATAAGATTATACAAGAGTGAAAAGTAAGTCTTCACATGGGACAGATAGCTTCAAGGGTGTGTGTGTGTGTGTGTGTATGATGAAGAGGGGCTTCTGTCTCTTCCTTTTTGGGCACTAACAAATGAATTCACTTTAAGGACTTGTTCATATGGACTCTAAATATTTTTCCTGGTTTCTTATAAGCATTCTTAATCTATTGTAAGTACTCTTTGCATATTTAAATCAGTAACAGAACCATCCCCCCTCCTCTAGATTTTTAACTTCATAGCTGAACAGATTCCCTTCCCCACCCTGCTGTCTCTAAGACTAAAGGCAACTCGAGGACAGGAACTGTCCTCTCACTACTCCATCTTCCTCAGGTGGCCCCAAACCTGAAATATGGTGGGCATTTAAATATATTTCTGAAACTGATGAATTAATGTCCACTGTACCCAAAAATGTTTTTGTAGACTTGCTTTAAATATTTCTAGCACTCTGTGTGTTTAATAGATCATCTCTGTAACAAAACTAAAGTACTGTCGAGTGGTTTTGCTCTGCTTCTGTAGCTGCCTGGGCCTCTGGGTGGGGCGCCCGCCTGGCGGGGCCCCCAGGCAGCCCCAGGCCCTGCTGTCTCACTGCAGCTCTGCACGGGGCAGCCTGCATGGTGCCGACCGCTGACGGTACGTCAGCCATGGTCAAGGCCCCACAACACACGACTGGTTTCTATCCAGATGCGTCTCTCTTTAGCTGTGGGACCCAGAAAAGACGCGGTTGGGGTGGCAAGAGGAAGAGGCAAGGTAACAAGCTGACAGTGTCTTCCTCTAACTCCTCCCCTTGCTCAGAGCTTTTGTTCTGTCTCAGAAATCCCTGTTGGGATACCTCCTGAAGAATCTGTCAGTGCCAGCCCACTTCTGAGTTCCCCCAGAGCAGCAGCCACAATGGACCCACTCAGCTGACATGTGTCCCTGCTAGATCTGCTCACAGTGTCTGAGCACCTGGCTTCATGCCTAAAACCTGTTAGAGCCTCAAAAGAAATGATGTGGGGCAAATGAATTTAAAAAACTGTGAATGGATTTTAAACCCAGTACTCATACCCATGAATATGCGTAGTTTTTAAAAGAATACTATCAACAGAGCAGAGAGACAACTACGAAATGGAATAAAATATTTGCAAGTCATATATCTGATCAAAAAGTTATATCCAGAATATATAAAGAATTCCTGTGATTCAACAACAAAAACCCAATTTTTAAAATGGGTTGATTACTTGCATAGATGTTTCTCTGAGGAAGATATCCATATTGCCAAAAAAGCACATGAAAAGATGCTCGCTATCACTCATCATTAAAGGAATACACACAGAACTACAATGAAATACAGCGTCACAGCCATTAGGACGGTTACTCTCAAAAAAGCATTGTTGAGAAACTAGAAGATACCTAAATGTCCAACAAAAAGGAATTGATTAGATAAATACAGCATACTTACGTAATAGAATATAATGTGTTATTTATAATTTTATGTATCAACAATAACAGCTCTGAAAAATGTTCAGACCGACAATATATGATCCTATTTGGGGAAGAAAAAAGAGAGCTGTTTATATATAGAAGATAAATGGAAAGTATTTACATCATGTTATTGGTTATCTCTGGGTGGTACAGGCATTGGTGAGTTTCTGTTTTGTTTTAGCTCATCCATATTTTTTTAAAAAGATTTATTTATTTGACAGACAGATCACAAGTAGGCAGAGGCAGACAGAGAGAGAGGGAGGGAAGCAGGCTCCCCGCTGAGCAGAGAGCCCGATGCAGGGCTTGATCCCAGGATCCTGAGATCATGACCAGAGCTGAAGGCAGAGGCTTTAACCCACTGAGCCACCCAGGCGCGCCCCCCATCCATATTTTCCAAATCTGTAATAAACACATACTATGTGGTAAGAAGAAAACTAATTTTTTAAAAATTTTCTTAACTTTGGGTAAGTACTTGGGAGCCAGTGGTGGGTCATCTGTCTCTAGAAATGTTCAGTCACATCCTTCCTGGCTTGCCTTCATTTCTTACTTCTCATCCACGTGTGCCTGTTCTTCACAGCCTTGGTCATAGAGGGTGACACAGTGGGTACTTTTGTGACCATCCTTTAGTTTGTACAGTGAGGTCATAAGCTTTCTAACCAAAATTTATATTTTGTCTATTTGTTCATCAAGGTGGATCCAACCGAAGAGAAAGGGGTGCCCCACCACTTCCTCCCATCCCAAGGTGATCTTTGCCTGCTCTTCTCCAGCCGAGCCCGGGAGCTCCTTCTGTTGTTGTTCTCCAAGGGTGCAAAACCCTCCTCCCCTGTCTTCACTTGTCCCCTTCGTACTGGCAGTAGGGAAAGGGAGGGTGATGTGGGAATATGTGTGCGGGGGTGGGAATGCAGTAAAGAAACGCACCTAGCTTTTTACATTGTGTATATTCTCAGAGCTCTTGCCCGCTTCAGCTACAGCCTGCTGGTGCTGGCTGCTCGGGGGTCAGGAGGCTCTTGTGGCGAGGTGGCAGACAGGCACTGTGTCCTAGCTTTCAACCAACCAAGTTCAAACATTCAGTGCTGATTTGCTACAGACTCTAACATTAAAGTCCCTGAGAGCTATTTGCTTCCATGACGTTTTTGCATGCTTGGCTTTTTGTCTGATTCCAGGAACCACAGTCCACCTAAGCAAGTTGCGGCACTCAGGGCTCACATAAAATTTTTCAGTTACAGGATGTCCAATCTTTGGCAGTCTGAGATAAGCCCTAGGACAGAGCTGTCCAACAGAAATACAGTGTGAGCCACATATAACGGTGTTTGAATTTCTAGTAGCTACCTTAAAAAAGGAAAATAGGTGAAATTAATTTTAATATATTTTATTTAGCCCTAATACCCAAATTATTACCATTTCAACCTGCAATCAGTGTAATAATTATTAATGAGCTATTTCACATTCTGTTTTGGTACCAAGTCTTCAAAATCCCATGCATATCCTACATTGATTGAGAGCACATTCCCCATTCAGACTAGTCGCATCTCAAGGGCTCAACAGCCCTCTGTGGCCGGTGGCTACCATGTTCGGGCAGCACAGGTCTAGAAGATGCAGACTAGTGCAAAATCTCTTGTTTCAAAAACAAAAAAGGCAAGATGAATTTTAGTGATTCAAAAAGTAACTAAAAATCAAGTTAGGACCAAACACCTTGTTCAACAGATAGCTTGACCTTCGATTTTGTTCCCCTATTTCCCGTCTTTCCTTGATGTGTATATCTAGGTGTTGCTTCAAAGTACCAAGGTCAGAAATTGATCTAACAGGGTTTACAGTCACGTGGAATAAAGCCATTAGAAGGAAATTGAAAGCCAGCCAAGGCTTGGGGACTCAGAGCCCGCTGCCTTGAGCTAACTGTCCATTGGACCCCTGCCTTGCCTTCATTTCCTCTGCTGCCCAGCATGCATCTCTGAGCGGGGGAGGCTCGCAGGCTCTGTAACTGTGGGGGAAAGTCAGGAAAAGGTAGCCAATTGGAAACGTGGAAGAAGGAAGCAGGTTTGAGTTGATGGACAAAACTCTAAACATCTAAATCTGATGTTTAAGGGGGGTTGAGAGAGATTGCTACAACAAATTGAAGAGAATTTGTCTTGACTCCATTGGGAGAATCCCTTGCCTTGGATCTATGCAAATCAAGCTCCGTGAAAGGACCATAGGAATGAGCCAGGCTTGCCCTTTTTTTGTATGATTTTGTTTACAAAACTTTACTGGGACTTTTAAATCTAGCTATAGATTTGGGGGGAAATTTTTCCATTTTATATGGTTTTATATGGTTGATTATGTTTAAAATTACCATTACTTATTTTTTAAAAGCACACAGCCACATATGTATATGTATACTTAAACTTTGTGTCATGGTTTCAGTGTATTGTTCATGGATTACCAGGAGATGCTAACAAGAAATCAATCCAAAGAAAAATTTGAAAGAAGGATTCCTATTTATAGAATAAATAATTATTTCATTTATATAAAAGCAAAAGAACTTAGAGTTCTAATAAATGGGATAGCTAATAAATTATGAAGTTGCCCATTTGGATATATTGTATTTTTATAACTTTCCTTGCCAAAGTCCTGGGCTTAGTATGTTAGAGAACTTGGTTTTTTCCCCTCTCCTCTACCATTCATCTGTCTTTCATATAGTTATTTGGGGCCCTTTGCCCAAAGGGAATCAAGAAATATAAAGGTATAACAAACTTGGCTAAGTATTTTCCAAAAAGAATGTTTCAGGTTTTATAGCAGCATCATTTTATTTGGGATTCTTTGAGCAGATATGAATGGTTGTTACAAATCGCTATGATAAAGCCTAACAAGCCACCTCGCAAAAGATGCGATCTGGCCTTCCTAGCAAATGGTGGCAGGGAAGTCTCATCCAACGAATTTGGATCTGAATTTTGTGAGGGCTAGTAAGCATGGTCAGTTTCTTTGTACATCCCAGCTTTGTAGGTATCATCCTAAAGTCTGAAACAGTCATAGCTCAAAGTTGCTCTTCATCCAGGAGAGAGAAGTTTTAGGATGTATTTAAGTCAGTGTTTCATTAATACACCTATACCCTTTCTTTGAAAGTTGGCAACCTAATTGCATCCAAAACTGAATAATCTCTATGCTAAAATCTTCAACTATGGCAAATCACAAAAATGAATATTTTCTTCCTGAAATCAGGGCTTACATTTGGGTTTTTTTTTTCCATAATATTTCCAGATAAATGTATTCAAGATGCAATACAGTATTTTAATATTCACATATCATTTTATATTGAAATGTGTTACAGTATTAAAATTCAATGTTCCATATTTATTTCACTATGCATTTTATTTAGTAGAAACCAAGAAAAATGTTTAATCCAATGGTGCCTTACTTTGTGATTTGAAAGAAATAGACTTTTTATGTCTAAGCAGCAGATTATTTGCATATTTGTAAAAACTTAGGCCTTTATATTTTAACTTGTAATACCAATTTTGTTATTTTAGTAGCAGAAATGGGATGGTTGTTAAAGCGCCCAACATTTTTTGGCACAAAATTAATTTTTCCCTGTTTGTAGTCAGGGACAGTAAAAGAAAACAAATGTTTTTCATACCACTGCACTATGTAAACATGCACATTTTGGAATCTATATCATCAGGACAGTTTAAATGGTGGGGTAAAGACTACCCTAGACATCTGTGTCTTTGTAAGTTAGCCAGACAATAAATAAAAGCAGAGTGATAAGAGTGTCAACTGGTGGTTTTTATTTAAGTATTGTCTAGTAAATGCAAATGAAAAGGCAAGTGTCTGTTTTCTGTTTTCTACTCTGGTAAAGAAAGACAAGCTCTGGGGAACCTGGGTGGCTCAGTGGGTTAAGCTTCTGCCTTCGGCTCAGGTCATGATCCCAGGGTCCTGGGATCGAGCCCCACATCAGGCTCTCTGCTTGGCAGGGAGCCTGCTTCCTCCTCTCTCACTGCCTGCCTCTCTGCCCACTTGTGATCTCTGTCTGTCAAATAAATAAATAAAATCTTAAAAAAAAAAAAAAGAAAGAAAGAAAGACAAGCTCACAGCAAAGAAAAAGAGGAGGAGGTGGCAGCAATCCATAGTGAGGATTCCTCACACCCACTTTCTAGTCCCTTGTTTGTTTTTCCTGAGAACCTGTGTCCTAGTCAGAGTCTGCTGTCTGTTTCCCTCAGGCAGATGCTTCTACTCTAAGGTAAAGATGGATGGTGGGAACAATGGGCAAGAAAACTTCCAGGATGAGCACTGACACTGATAAATACAGGAAAGGCCAATGGGAATTTAGGAGGCCTGATAATTTTTTAAATGATCTGCTGTGCATGCTGGAATGTGTACATATCTTTTTTTTTTAAGATTTTATTTATTTATTTGACAGAGATCACAAGTAGGCAGAGAGGCAGGCAGAGAGAGAGAGAAACAGGCTCCCCACTGAGCAGAGAGCCCGATGCGGGGCTTGATACAAGGACCCAGGACCCTAGGATCATGACCTGAGCTGAAGGCAGAGGCTTTAAACCACTGAGCCACCCAGGCGCCCCCGTATACATATGTTAATACAGCATACCGGCTAAGAGATTAGGAAGACCTGCCCCCACCTCTTACCAAGTTGCAACTTCTCTGAGCTTCAGCTTCCTTATCTGCAAGGTAAGTAACTATCTCACAACATTAACAAATGCATTAAATGAGATAATGCAACAAATGGCCAACAGACACGTGAAAATTGCTCCACATCACTCGGCATCAGGGAAACACAAATCAAAACCACAGTGAGATGCCACCTCACACCCATCAGAATGGCTGAAATTAACCGGTCAGGAAATGACAGGTGCCAAGGATGTGGAGAAAGGGGAACCCTCCTACACTGTTGGTGGGAATGCAAGCTGGTGCAGCCACTCTGAAACAGTATGGAGCTTCCTCATAAAGTTGAAAATAGAGCTACCCTACAACCCAGCAATCGCACTACTGGGTATTTACCCTAAAGATACAAATGTAGTGATCTGAAGGGGCACGTGCACCCCAATGTTCATAGCAGCAATGTCCACAACAGGCAAACTATGGAAAAAGCCCAGATGCCCATCGACAGATGAATGGATAAAGAAGATGTGGTATATAGATACAATGGAATACTACCCAGCGATCAAAAAAAAAAAAAAATCTTGCCATTTGCAATGATGTGGGTGGAACTAGAGCGTATTACACTAAGCAAAATAAGTCAATCAGAGAAAGACAATTATCATATGATCTCACTCATATGTGGATCATGAGGGAAAAATAAAACAAGATGAAATCAGAGAGGAAGACAAACCAGAAGAGGCTCTTAATCACAGCAAACAAACTGAGGTTGGCTGGAGAGTGGGGAGAGGGACGGGGTAACTGGGTGATGGACACTAAGGAGGGCACGTGATGTAATGAGGACTGGGTATTATATAAGGCTGATGCATCACTGACCTCTACCTCTGAAACTAGTAATACATTATGTGTTCATTAACTGAATTTAAGTTTTTAAAAAATGAGATCATGCACTCAGTATTTAGCCTGACTTACTGTAGCACTCAATAAATGATAGCCAATCTGAGTAAAAGCAGGCAACATATTTATCTAATGATCCCAGATTAACTGGAGCCAAACTGACTGGAAGGGAATTTCCTAGTGTACTTGTAGAGGAACGAAGCAACAGCAGGCAGGCTCTCCATATCAGAAATGCAAAGTAATCTCCACACAAAGATCACCTCACATGATGTCAGTCCCTTATACCTCGTAGGTCTGGAAAATGAAAATTCGTGCTGCTTTAGTCGTCAGAGAATTATTAGATTCCATTTGAAATCACAAAAAGACCTGGAAAGAACCTTCTATATAGGGCCGCTAATAATTATTGCTTTGGCACAATGGTGCAAATCGGAGCAAACTGGGCTGGGTCACACCACTGGCAGGTCACCTAGACCCACGTCCTGGTCTGACAGATGAGTAATGTAAGACCGCAAGTCACAGAGCACCGACAAGCAGCATGCTGGTCACCTCACCACACTCCCTTCTTGACAATCCTTTCCACCTCTAGCATAAGTCTTGGCTTCCTTTGTCTTTCCCATCTGGTGGAAAGAAAAGGCCAAATGACACGTCCCAGAGTCAGAGGACAAGCCCAGGACACACAAACCTGGATCTGAATCCAAGCTCTGCCACTTGCTCCCTGTAAGGCCACGGACAAGGTGTTTTAAGCTCTTTGGGCTTAAGCCGCCTCAACTACAAAATGGTTCCAGAGCTTAAATAAATAGAACATCAGGCAAAATAACAGGCATAGGCCAGGCGCTCAGTGAAAGTTCCTTCCATTCTATTTCCTAATCCCCTCACCATCAAACCCAGGCCATATTCAGGAAGGAATTTTCAGTGCATTCAGAAGCTTTTGGTACAACTGAATTACGACAGTCTTAGTAATAAAAATTGCTTTCAAAACTGGCCTCATTTGTTCAAACTGGAGTCATTTGTCTCATTCATCCATTCAATAAATTTTTATTGAGCAGTTACCACACCACACCTCACCACAATCAAACCAGTGTCCCCCCCCCCCCTCTGTCAAACAGTCTCTAGGTGGCAGTTAAGGACGCAGCCCCCTGCTCCCACCAGGCACAGGTGCCCAAGTGACAGAGAGCTTTCTATTAAGAAAGGAAAGGGAATATGTTATAATCCACCCCCCACTTGAGGAATTATTTGGTTTGTTTTTATTCTTTTATCTCAATGGGTGAATTAAATTGCCTTTTTTCCCTAGGGGCACTTGGGTGGCTCAGTTGCTAAGCATCTGCCTTCCGCTCAGGTCATGATCCCAGGGTCCTGGGATTGAGCCCCACATCAGGCTCTTGGCTCAGCAGAGAGTCTGCTTCTCTCTCTCTCTCTCATAAATAAAAAATCTTAAAAAATTTTTTAAACCTACATGAAAACTGGGGGCGGGGGAGTACTTAGAAAAAGTTTTGATGGCCAATAAATAATGTCTTTTTGTTTTTTAATGTGTAAAATAAACTCAAGGATTCCCCGTTTCCTGACATCCCAATTCTAACTGAAGGCTTCTTGGGACACATGATTTAGAGTGGCCCCTTCTCTCTGTCTTCCTCACAGCCTTGCTTCCCTGCACTCTGAGCCCTTGATCCTCTGTGTCCGTCTCTAGAGCTATGGTCAGCTGCAGGTTTCCCCCACTACCCGAAAGCAGAGCACGCCTATGAAAACTTTCCTAAGCCGAAATGGCCTAAAGCAAAGAAACAATTACCAGTAACTTATCTGGAAAAATATTAAGCATTCTCAGACCCCAAAAATAACCTCTCTTAGGCTTTTCTGGTACCTGAGGACACTTCTTGCTAATGGCTGCACAAAATAAATGGTGATGAAACACAAATGCTCTCAGACACAGTTGAAAGCTCCAGTGGCTTGCTGCTGAGATGTGGAGTGTGGTTCCAGGAGAAGGAGCTTGGCGGGGCCACTCTCACTGTTTTGGGGTGTGCACTGCTTTTACAATGGATTGCAGCAAAACAAACACAGGCTATTTTCACATTTTGCCCTTTTTTTCCTAAAAGCAAAAATCTTCAGATTTCTTTCGGTTAACAAAAACAGGTAGTAATGTAGTTCTTTCGTAAAAGTGAAGTGGTCTAATGCAAATTTCTGGAAATCGGGAGATGCCTGTATATGTTTCTCTTACTGGTAAGTGTTTGGAAATGCCCCGTCCATCAACATTCTCTCACAAATTCCTTAGTCTTAAAATTCTTCTCCTAATATTCCAGAGCCACATTTACAGGTAGCCAACGGAGCTCAAGCTTTGGGACCTCCACTTACGAGGATCCCTTCCAATAAGTACTCATTTTTACATCAAAGTTTATGTTATTTAGGATTTTATATTAACTTCCTTAATGTAGCACCTAAATTGTCTAAAGCTTCAGGCCTCACATAATCTGTCCTTGTAGGGCGCCTGGATGGCTCAGATGGTTACTCATCTGCCTTTGGCTCAGGTCATGATCCCAGGGTCCTGGGATGGAGTCACACAGCCCCACCTCGGGCTCGCTGCTCAGGGGTGGGGAGTCTGCTTCTCTCTCTGCCCCTCCCCACCTCCGCTCATGCATGTGTGCTCTTTCTCTCTCTCTCTCATGCACAAGTATATAAATAAATGTTTTTTAAGAAAAATAAAACGGGTCCTTGTATTATTGCCCTTCCCAGCTTCTGATACAGAAACCAACCACAGTAGGTATCTTAAAAACTTTCTTAAGCCACCAGCTTTCCATAAGAGTGATAGGACAGTCCCAGACCAATATAAGACAGCAGAAGTGTTTGCTCTTTTGTACTCCCAGAGTGGCCTACAGACAGTTCTAAAATAATTCAGTTCAGTCACTACACTGCCCACATTGTGTTAGCATCAGTTAAAGGCCCCACAGTGTGACCTACCCAGATAACATGTCTGACCCCTGAGGGGCCTGGGAAACAAGTCTGGATGTTATTAGACATCAAGCTCAAATTTAGCTTAAATCTTGACCAGGAAGATTCCTGCCAGAACACCTGACATATCTATCAACATAAATGTGTTTTAGTCATGAGAAACTCCCACCCTTTTCCTGTTTTTTGTCTCCAAGCAATTGAGTAAGTTAAAGGTCACCTGTCAAAATATAATCTATTTAAGATAGGTACCTGAAACAAACAGCAGCAGACGACTGGGAAAAGCTAATGCTTTATGGAGCTATTGTATTCCCAAGGTTCATTTTTACATTTATTCATTCAAGTTATCAAAAAACACTGAGTAACTACAATTTATTAGCCATTGTAAATATGAAAATACATATTATACAATAAGAAGTACTAGTCCTAGAACCAAGGGTCTGGGTTCTAGATCTAATAAGAACTTCAGCCAGTAGGCACAACCCCGCTCTGCCACTGGTTCTAGAATGCTCCCCACCACCAACACAGACTGGTTGGCTGTGTATATGAAATGAAAATTCTCGGGGCACCTGGGTGGCTCAGTGGGTTAAGCCTCTGCCTTCAGCTCAGGTCACGGTCTCAGGGTCCTGGGATCGAGGCCCACATCGGGCTCTCTGCTCGGCAGGGAGCCTGCTTCCCTTCCTCTCTCTCTGCCTGCCTCTCTGCTTACTTGTGATATCTCTGTTAAATAAATAAATAAAATATTAAAAAAAAAAAAGAAAAGAAATGAAAATTCTCCCTTGGTGCTTCCTGCTTAGACAGATTACTTTTAGGGCAAAGGCATGGATAGGTCCCAAATGGGACTGCCAGAGAAAAATGGAAAAATACATCTAATATAGTAGTGCAAACCCAAGGCCTATCACCTAATTTACCTACCTAGATGAGAACATAATTATTGTTTCCATTTTTCATGTAACTGCCACCAAGTCTTAATCATCTACTATGTACTACAAATTGTGCTAAGGTCTTTGCAAATATTATTGCCTATGTCATTGTTAATCTTCGTGACTTTACATGTGAAGAAATCAAGACCTGAATGGATTAGAAATTTGCCTCAAGCCACTTGCCTTGAATGAACCCAGAATTCAAACTCGAGATCGAGTAAATAAATTTGAATGGAAAGTCATAATATTGTCAACTTTCCATTTGCCAGTTTAAAAAAATATTGACATTTCATAAAAGCAAGGACATTTTAATAAGCCAAAACAAGGGGAGACCTAATCTTAGAGTAAAAGATAGTAGACTCAATTGAATAAACATAGCTTCACGGAAGATTTAGTACACTGCCTTTATTTTCCTCACTGGGCTATGGACTGACTCTAGTCCCAGACCCAGTGTTCACCAGCTGGGGCAAACTGCCTCTTATAAGTGATCTAATTTTCTTCAGTTTCTTGGTTCTTTACACCTGGTGGGGTGGTCATAACCACTATTTGGACATTTTTAAAAGGATGTACGTGTATTTTTCAGCTCATCCTATCAGACAGTTATTCCCTTTTCAGGTGATCTTAGTGGAGCCACTAGAGTTCAGACATCATTTCACTAAACAACGGATTTCTGGAAGTCCCAAACTGCAAGGTGAAGAGTTAATTTGCTTCCCAGTGTATCTCCCTTCCTTTCCACTATTATTTGTGGAGTATTTCTTCCTTCGTATTATAAATTTTTAGTATTGAATTTATTTTTTACTCTTGAAATTGGTAGAGTCATGTGGTTCTTTTAAATTCCAAATCATAGAATTTGCTTTCCCACAAGGACCAGAAGTAAACTTTGAGTTCTCTGCCTCAGTCATACAACCCAGCACTCATTCATTGGGGAAATAAAGTTAGAGCGAAACAAGTCATGTTCAAAAGAAGTGAAAAACATGGCTCTAGAACTTCAAAGCATTTTCACAGACAGTCCTTCAAGGGTACCCCACAGTAGTCCCACAAAGGAGAGAGAAACTGTTCTCCTGTGTTGCAAATGGGGGGCTGAGACACTGAGGGAGAGAGTGACCCCAAGGTCACAGACTGCTGGCCCGCAAAGGGGCCAAGACTACACTCCAAACTATTTCAGTCACAATCTTAAAACTGCATTTTTACCTTTCTTGTCTTCGTTCATCTGACAATATTATTGAGCACCTTCTCAGGAATGAGGAGGCCTGGGGAGAGCCCAGCTGAAGATGTGAAGGTCAGTACCACCCAATTCCCACACTGCAGGGAGCTCACCATCCTTTGGGGGTGGAGGCAAGTACAGAAATAACGTTAGAACTAGGCAGAATACCTGTCCTGCTCAAAAGCCTCAAGTCGTGCAAGACAAGGACCCAAAGAAGGTACCACCCCTGTGGATGGATGGAGCCGTACCACCTCACACTCAAGTGTGTTTTCCTTCCTCATCTTCTGAATTAGATTTGCAGTGTTCCCCAAAATGAAAGTTCTGGACCACTGAGACACTTAAGGAGTGCTTATTAAATCCAGACTCCTGGGTTCCACCTCAAACCTTCCCAAATAAAAATCTCTCAGAACCCAGGAATTTTTTTTTCAATGGGAAACACTGTGTGTGTCACCCTTGCCAGTCTTCTCTGTGTCACTCAAATTTCAGGACATGTACTGCTGAACCAAGCTTGAGAATTTGTATTTTTAATAAGCTTCAAGGTCACATTCCAGATTCAGAATCTCTGTTCTAAGGTTTTACTCCTGCATTTGGGCCTTTGAAAGAATAAAGTCATACACACACACACACACACACACACACACACACACACACACACGTATAATTTACATATATAAAATAATATGAAGATAAAATCATAAGATGGCATCTACTTTTTGTCATACTAAATACTCCACTTATACTACCCCATGTGTACTGATTCATCAGAATGCTATTTGTTTCTAAAATACTTTAAAAAAAATTAGCTAGCTAGGGATGCCTGGGTGTCTCAGTCAGTTAAGCGTCTGCCTTTGGCTCAGGTCATGATCCCAGGACCTTGGGATCGAGCCCCATGTCAGGCCCTCTGCTCAGCGGGGAGCCTGCTGCTCCCCCTGCTTGTGTGTGCACGCGCTCGCTCCCACTCTCGCTCGCTCTCTCATTCAAATAAATAGATAAATAAATAAATAAATGGGGGGAAAAAGTTAGCTAGCTAGCTAGTCTATTTCAAAACTCAGTGATACATTTCCCTTCTAAGAGCTGCCTTATCTCCTAAGCCAAAGAAAAACTGTGTTAACAACAGCACTGCATAGTCCTGGCCAGTGAGCATTGGCACCCCTTACTAAATGTATGTTCTACTGTGTTTTCTTGAATTAAATATGCTTGCAATGTGTGGCCTCTTTCCATGCAACTTTCTGGTGAGTTCTGGTTCATAATTTTGATCCAGAGTGCTGTCAAAAGAGGAGAGCCCAGGTTAATCCCATCAAGAGACACAAAAGAGCACCATGTTGGATGCTAAATTTTTTCAAGGAGCTCAAGGTGACTTTAGGGAAATGATTTTAATACAGAAAGAAAATCAGCAAGGATTCTGGGTGATGGAAATCTTTTGACATTATGAAAGGTATCATAAACATCTCTTCTATCAGGGAGGATGAACTAACAATTATGACTGCTGATGGGAGGACACTATGGCCTGTGACCTCGGGAGACTGAAAGAAAAGATAAAAGCCACTTAAGAGGAACCCCTGGACTCAAGGACTTGACCAAAACAGCCTGTTCACTTAAACTCCCCTAGAGCACATACCCCAGAAAAGTGAAGGGGGGCGTGTCTACACTGATGCTGGACTTATGTAGCCTCCAACATCAGTGTTTCACTGTAGCCAAGCGAAATAGTCACAACGTGCTAGAATAGTGGCTTCAAACCTCAGAGAATCACTGGGAGGGCTTACAGAGACAAGGTCCTGTGCCCCACTGCTAGGGATTCTGTTTCAGCAAGCCTAAGGGAGGGCCTGAGAACCTGCATTTCTAACAGGCTTCTATGTGTTGCTTTACCGTGCTGGTTCTCAGACCACATGCTTTAACTGGCCCTGATCACTATCTGTAATAATGGAACACATTCCTCTGCATTAAACTAATATGTATATGTAGCATGAAACCTAAATACTGTGTCCATTACATGCATCATGGCTTAGGAAACTTAACTAAGTAGGAAGTCAGTTGGCATGGCACTGTGCTACCTGAAATACAATTATGTCTTGTGATTTCCCAATACTCTTTCTTTGACCACTAATCACATCCACTAATCTTTTGTTGTTATTGCCATTGTTGCCTTCCCACAATAACATGGGGGGTGGAATCCAAATGTTAATAAGTGTTAATTATGGAGTTTTAAAAATCAAATCAAAACAGCAAAAATCATGAAAAAATAATTCATGAAAGCTGACGAGCCTTCACCCTTAATCATCATCTCAAGGTTAAATAATGAGCAGAATTCTTTCAGTTGAAATACTTATGTTGCATCTTGATGTTTGACTATCATATAAATATAACTGTGCTATTAGCCTCTATTTTTCATTGCAGATGAAATTGATGCATCTTTGTGTGGAGTCTGACATAGTAAAATTGTTACTCTCTAGGTAGGATATTCATAAAAATGTAATTATCGTAATCAGAACGTTCGTCTTTAAGCTCATGAGAGGGGATTGCCAGATTTGTGATTGGCAGTTTTCAATCACCTCACGTATAATAAATAAAGAAATTTCTTAAAGCAGCCTTGGGAATCGCTAATGTCTTACAGAAGGAGACTATTCTGATCAAATAACAAAGGGTATTGGGAGACAGTGATGAGAACTCAAGTTGGCCTCCTCTGCCTGGCTTTGGGCAGGACTGGATGGAACTTTTAACAGATTTCATTTGAAATCTGTTAATTTAAATCTGTGTAATTTACCTGGGGGGCAGGTCTGTCTGTTCCTTTCCTCCACCTAGTGTTTCCAGCTGTCTGCTGCCATTTCACTAGCCATGGTTTGTTCCTGGGTCAGGGCAAGCAGAGGGAAGAGGGAGAAAAGTTCTTCCTTGACTGGTCATCTCTTAGGGTATGAGCTAGACTGTGAAACTGAAAGCTGCCTCCTTCTGGTGAGGAGTGCTCTCTCAGGGCCTCAGAGACCCATCATGTCCTATGCTGGAGACCTCTCTCACCTGAAGAAGTTCCTTCTTCAGCTGAAACTCCTTCAGCTTCCCTTCCCAACTCCTGCTGCTCCCTGCAGAAGCCTAAGAGCTCCTCTAGGTGGCCCTATTGGACCGGAACTAAGTTTCTTTCCCCTTTCCGCGCCTCTGCTCTCTCCCTCTCCCTCCTCACTTACCCCTTCCCTCCTCCTCTCCTCTCTTCCCAGTGCCTCCTCCTCTCCTCCCAGTGCCTCCTCCACTCCTCTCCCTGCCCCCTTTTCTCCCTCCCTCTCCCTGCCCATCGCCCAGTGCTGGCCCACTCAGTCACAAGTCTACTCCAAGCAGCAGATGTGTGTAAAGCTCTCTGAATTAAGAATTTTCAGCGAGAAGGCAACTTTGGGGTGAGAGAGGCTTTTAGACTACCCTCCAGAAAAACCCTCTTCACCTATCTTCCCACCCAATCCTCAACCCCCTGATATTTTGTTATGGGGAACAACTGTTCCCCACGCTTGTGAAGAGTGCTGCACCCTGATGCCACTTACCAACACTATTCACTCCCTGGGAAAGCTTAGCCTGGCCCCCCTTCTTCCTCTGGCACTGGTCCTCCCCTCAGCTGTGTATCTTTTCTGCTCAGAACTTCAGCCTGGGGTTCGGGGACCAGCTGTCCTTGGCGCCACACTAAGCCCAAGCCTCCAGCTCTGTGTCTCCTAGTAACAAAGGAGAGATTTGGGCCCCTAGCTGCTACCTTTCATTTTGTGTCCCAGTTTGTTCAGAACCTGGGTGGGGAAGATGGGTGCTGTGTATTGAGCCCCTCTTTCTACCTTGAATGTGGGCAAAGGATTTGAGTCATGTAATCACTTTTTGGATAATCCCTTTGAAGATCTCTATCCTTTTATGGCTCCTTTCTTTTGCTTGCCATATATTTTATCTTGATGGCTCAGTGAGAACTTCTTATTTAACACCTTGAAATGTGTCATATGGGAAATAACTAGCTAAAAGCTTTTAGAGTTTTCTTGAGGAATAATTGATTTTACAACTATTTGGGGACATATATATAGCCTAGAAATGAAATCTCTCAGATAAAACTTTAAAATACTTCAGAAAGGGGGAGTCTGGGTGACTCAGTTGGTTAAGTGTCTGACATCCGATGTCTGACTCTTGATTTCAGCTCAGGTCATGATCTCAGGGTCATGAGATGGAGCCCCATGTTGGGCTCCATGTTGTGTGGAGCCTGCTTAAGCTTCTCTCTCTCCCTTTCCCTCTGCCCTTCCCCACTGCTCACTCGTATACATGCATGCTCTCTCTCTCTCTTAAAAAAAAAAATAATAAATTTTTTAAAATAAAAATAAATACTTGAGAAAGAAAAGTGGCTTTCAGGGAGACTCACATTTTTTCTTGACTTTGCCAAAGACGAGCCATATGACCTTGGGAAAGTTGCTCCATCTCTCTAAACGTAATTTTTTCACTGATGAAATAGAGTCTGGCCTAAAAGTCTCTTAGGTCCTTTTCTAACTCTTACCATGAATCTGTGAGGCCTTGAAAGGAAGTGGGAGAACCTTTCTGTTGCTAAGTAGGCAACACTGCTGATATGGCACAGAGGTTCACACACAGGCTCCCATGGTTTTCATGATTGCGCCCCTCCTCCACTCACTCAGGCACAAACACAGAGGGCAGATATCTTTACACCAAGAGATAGCTGGGTGCATAAAATTTAATCCTTGACCCAAGAAACTTCTCAATATGAAGGAGTAGTAGACTGTTCACAAATATTGTTAAACAATATATGATGCTTTATTTACCCAAGAAACATTTATTGAGCGCCTACCATCGTATGCGTGTAATGCTGTGGGATGGTGCTTGGGGTGCAGGGTGCAGTTTCCTCCCAGAGCGCCTCCTTGACGTGTGCGGGATGTACCTACGCAGAACCCATGATCAGGATGGGTTGAAAGTACGGCTATGGGGCTATATGTCCCCATATGGGGCTATGTCCACAGCCCCAAATCTGCCCTCAAACCCTAGGTCCTGTGCTTCCAAAGACAAAAACAAAAGATATTTCTATTAGGAAAATGGTGGTGCTGCTGTTCTTCTCCTCCATCTCTGGCTTTTTGAAGGCAGGATAATCAGTCAGGATTCACTCTGTTTACAGTTTGACTACTTCATAGAAAAATGTGTCTATAAAACACCTGCTAGTTGTAAAAAGGCTTGGGTAAGGCCCAGGGAGCCAGATAAATAAATGTTATTTATTCAGCTGTTCAAGCCATCACCAATCTCCTTACACCCAAGGATTGTCTGTCTTCTCCTAAATTTTATTTCTAATATTCTTGCTACAAAGTCAGGTTAAAAAAAAAAAAAATCAGGAAAATCAAAGCCCTACCTCCCTGGAAAAGTATCAAGTACAGACATTCTTTGTGCCATTTCAGGCATGCTTTGACACCCCGAACTAGAAAATATGATTGCAAATGCTTTTATCTGGTGTAGCAAACATAGTAGATCCAAGTAAATGTTATTTGTCGATGCAGTTCAGCAAATGTCTCCTAAGCACTTCATGCATTAAGTACATAGAAGACACTAGAGATTCTAGCATATTCTCCAAGCCACATTGTCAGTGAGTCCATCACCTGGTCTCCACCTGCAGACAGCAACCCAGTGGGCTCTGAAGTTGCTCTTTGCTGTTAATCTCTGAGACTGAACCCTAACCCTGACTTCTGCCTTTCAGTGATTTTCCAAGCTATGTTCACCTGTTCAAATGCATCACCTTATGTACTTTTAAAGGCTTTGATCTTTATTCCAGTAATAAACATTTAACTCACTCAGAATTAGTGATCAGGCAGCTTTCCACAGAGAGGTGGGCTCCTACTTGACTCATTTTAGTCTAATTTTAGTATGGACTGAGTTGGAATCCCTTCTCGGCAGGATCCCTGAAAAGAGGATATTTCCACTGAAGACACGTGTGAATTTTGCTTATTGGCAAAGGAGAAGGTACGCCACCTAAAGAGGTATCCACAACAATAAGACATGTGGGGAAAAGCTCCAAGTGGGCAGAGAAGTTAGAAGAGGTTGTGCCATACTGAAAGTGACGATATTTTCCTCATCAAACCCCAGGGCGGATAACCTGACAGGTGGTCTGAAAACAGAACAGATTACTTGAAATCTGGGATGTCTGATCACCATCTTCACAGTAAGTGAAGCCAGCAGCTGTTCAGAGTGAAAGTCATTAACAATGCGTCTCTGTACGTTGAGGGATCCAGAGGAGTGGATGGGAAGCCGACTGATGTCATCCATTTATAAGCCAGAGCTTCCTCACACAAAACAAAGAGCGTTTGTTTCTGGAGGGTTTCCTGGAACCCTTGCTGTCAGCACCTCGTCAGCAAGGACAAAGGTATAATCTACTTAACCAAAAAAAACAATGAAGCTTTGCTTCCAAACAACACAGTCTGGGAATGCGAAATACAAGAAGTAGGGGCAAGCACAGGACAGACTGTCAGCTGCCCTTCACTTGTTCAGTTCTATGACTGCTTCCTCAACAGAATTCAAACCTCATACTATTGTTTTTAATTAAATCCTCATCACTCTGCCTTCTCATCTGGTGCATTCAATTTGAAACTTGGGAATTGCCTTGTTGCAAAGGAGGAGATTCAGAAATTCCAATTCTCCTACTTATTCAGAATGTCATGTTCAGGGTAATGTAATAGGAGGAAAGCTTCCCTTTGTTGCCAACACTCAAAATCAACTCTTAGTCACGTACTTGGAGAATAATCCTTGGAAAATAGTCTAACTCCAATTCCCATCACCAATATAGAATTTTCCAGGCTTCCATCTGTACTTTTAAGTTGTCGTGTGCTTTTTCAACTTAATCCTAGCAAAAGCTGATTTTCCTTAAAACATGACATCATGAGTTTATTTTAACCATTCAATGTTCTGAGCTATCTGTATCATCATTTTAGTTCTAGGTTTATAGTTTTTTCTTCTTTCTCTCTACAACAGGACTTTAAGTGGAAAACAGAAACACAGAAGATTCATTTGAATATAACTGGTATATCAGTTGTTTATGGCTGCAAATGATCAACTAAAAATGGGTTAAATTTACAACCTCACAAGATAAGTTGAGAGGTGTGGCATTTGCTATTGGTTGGCTAGTACAGTGGCTCAATGATTTGTGGAGGACCTGGACTCTTCCCACATTTCCATCCTACCATCCTAGGTGCACTGGTGTCAATCCTCAAATGTGGCTAACACTCAGCATACAGGAAGTACAGGAAACAGAGGAACTCATTAAATACCACCGCATGGGAGCAGTCAGTAAAATCCAGAAGTGATCGAAGGAAAATTAAACCTGACTGGATATTTGATGATATTAAGGAATGTTTGTCAATATTTCTAGGAGTGATAAAGGTATTGTAGTTATATTTTTTAAAAGAGTCCGTATCTTTTAGAGACACATGCTGACAGACTTACAGCAGAAATGATATGATATCTGAGATTTACCTCAAATGCCTCAAAATAATCCAGGTGGGAGTAGGGAGTGAGGTGGGGGAATGACAGGCCATGAGTAATAATAACTGGGAAGCTGGGGGATGTGTAAATATGGGCTCATTATACAATTCTGTTTTCTGTCTTTTAATAGCAATTTTTTAAAAAGATTTATTTATTTATTTGAGAGAGACAGAGTACAAGCAGGGGAAGAGGCAGAAGGAGAGGGAGAAGCAGACTCCCTGCTGAGCTGGGATCTCGAAGTGAGGCTTGATCCCAGGACCTGAAGATCAAGGCCTGAGCCAAAGGCAGATGCTTAACCATCTGAGTCACTCAGGTGCCCCCTAGCAATTTTTATGTATTTCATTTAAAAAAATGAAATGAGAAAAGAGTAAAAAGAAGGGAAAAGGAGGGGTCAGGTAAACAATTCTCCTAACTTAGTCAACCATTTGGACCACTGAATCTCTCCTGGGCTTACACAGTCCAGGGCAGGAACTGACTGATGGTGACATGCACCTAGGTCTACTGGGAATGGACCATCTGCCTCTTCAGAGTGGCCTTGCCAAGGATGTCTCAGAGCATGCTCACAACGGCAATCTGGAATTAAGTACTCCCACTATCTGCATTATTATTTTCAGAAAGTGGAGAAAAGCCTTCCGGACTATTCTAAACTACGTACTCCCCCCAAAAGCAATGTCTTCCCATTGAAATAGTGTTATCAGGTCATAGAGTGTTCATTCTAGCCCATGTGGTCCTAAACAAAATATTTTTAGACAAAAATAAAATTCTAGTGATGTGTCATTGACATTAAAGTTGGTGTCTGAAGCCTTACAGTCATATCCTCATGTTCGGTAAAGACTGTTCATTTTGAGAAGGTATCAGTCAAATGCCCTTAGAACCAAGAAACCTACTTTTTAAGCTTCATTTGCTTGCTGTAAATGACAGCAAAACCAAATATCAAATCTCTTAACAGCTATAAGCCAGTTTTGCTCCAACAGGACTTTGTTATCTCAACCCTCCAAAAAAAAAAAAAGAAATGCAAAATACCCCCCCACACACGCACATACATACTAAACAGCACAGGCCAGTATTCAAACTTCCTTAAAAAAAATGACTGTTGAAGACTTGTCCAAATTCCAGACTGCCTGTAAAAGATCCATAAGCATGGCTCCCTATAAGGCATCTAAACAATATAAGACAAAACTGTAGTCTGATATATTTAGCGATTTTCCTGGCTATATCTAAGCAGCTCCTAGACTTCTCCTTGAGTCATACTGAAACCAGCTCCAAACAAAAAAAACAAAAACAAAAAAAAAAACATGCAAAAGACCAAAAAACTAGTTTGGCTCTCACTTCAACCAGGATGAAATAGTGACCAGAGGTGGAGAAAAGTTGGGATGTGAATTGCCCAGCAAGACCCATAAGGTGCTGAAGGAAATACGGTTTCTTTTCGGTATCTTTCTGCCTCCACGATCTTCTTGCTTTCTGGCTCTGTCCCTCTTCACTCCCTACCTAGGTTGTACTATGCTCATGTCCCTCTGGCTTCCCTGAGCATTTCTCCATTCTGCCCTCTCTCTAAATTTTCAGTGCTCCCAAATTCAATTATAAATTCCCAAATCAAGTTTTCGATTAAACAACAGGTAATAAAACATAACTAGAATGGTAGATTGTTCCATCCCCCACCCCCAAGCCATCTTCCATCAAAATTTGAATTCCCAAACTCTCCATGTGCTGATCTAATCTAGCATCTAGGAAAGACATCCTCAGTTACCAGTTCACAGTCCAAGGGTCTATCATCCTCATATTTTGTCTCATCAGAAGGCTCAGAGGGTACATCTTAGACAGGAAGGTATTAAAATGCCTTCAATAGCAGAAACTAAGGAGGTGATACAGGAAAGAGAAAAGGTTTCAGGCATGCCTGATCATCCTAATTTACTTGAATGTAATAAATACTCCCAATTAAAGGTGTAGCCTAGTAAAAGTGTTTTGGAATGAGGGTGATACCAATTACTCAAACAAGGTACTGGTAGGTTTTGTTCTTCTTCCTTGATGAAAATTTTATCACGGCAAAAAAAAAATTCAAGCTTTACAATGCATATGACAAAGTTCATTTAATCTAGACAGTTCCACAAAAGTTTTTTTCCCTCTGGATAGCCAAGGTGACCATGAATTTCCCTGCCCTCTTTTTACACCCTGAGATAATATGGAGATATTTTAAACTACTGGACTTTCAGACAGAAATATATCTTAGAACGGTAGCCTTCAAATCTAACTGATCATCAGGGGACTTTATATTTTTTTTGTTTTGTTGTTGTTGTTGTTTGGGGGGGGGAACTTTTCTTTAATAAACGTTTTCATCTCCCCCTGCCCTCCTGAATCAGATCCTTGGCCAGGGTGGGAGAAGGTAAGGGACTGGGGTAGGAATGTTTTCATCCTGTGCATATAATTCTAATGATCAGTCAGGTTCAGACACTACCAGTGAGAGCACCGAGGTACCAGTCAGTACTTCCTAAGTCATACCACTTATCTGCTCGGAACCACGGAGGAGGGGAGGAAAGCCTCTGTGAGCCCTACCCTGCTTCCCACCTACCTGGCAAAGTGCATCACTTCCCTAATCTCAGAGCCCTATAATCTGGGTCACCTAACTTAAGATATTCATACTTCCGTGTAAGCAATTCCTCCTACAGACAAAAAGAAAACACACTTATGAACACCCTATGTATCAAGCTCTCAGATAGCTACTTCCATTTACCAATGACAATGCCCTTTAAGGCTGACATCAGCACCATCTTGTCATTGAAGAAATGGGCTGAGACTACGTGTAATTTTGCCAGGTTCTCCATGATTAGTCACAGAGGGCGGATTAGGAACCCCGTGCTGTTGGGACAGGATGGATTATGGGCATAGTCACTTGTGCCCTGTTCTTATTTCTGGAGAGGCTTATTTGATAGAAAGAAAAGTGATATTCCCTTTCTTGCCCTCTTTGGAAGGAAACGTAGCTTTTTTGTTCTGAAACTCAGAATGGTCTTGTGCTCAGGTGTAAGAGCTTTAAGAATATCTGTTTCAAAAGCTATCCTAGAAAAGGCCACAATCAAAACTTTGAGAGTTCTTGGTTCTTTAAGAAAAGAAACTGAAATTATCCTCAAAAGGGAGAAGATGGAAGGCAGTGTTTCCCAGGAAAGACAGGCCCCCACCCTGAGAAGATGGCTTTCCCAGAGGCTGGAGGGAGGTGTGGACATTTATTGCACCCAAGTGAATAGAGCAATCCAAAGTGTGCCAGGACACCACAGCAAAGAATGGCCACCCTCCACCAAACTAAGGCAGTTGTCCCATCTTAAAACCTGGCTCATGGGGAACCCAAGAAAGAGCAAAGGAACTAACATTCACGTTCCGCCTGTAGCGTACCAGGAAAGTTTACCCCGGGGGTACAGGGAGTCCCGAGAGTCTTCACAAGGCATTGAGCCCATGGCAGCTCTACCGTCCAGGAGCGCAGGCATCTCCTCTTCTTCCTCATACCCCACAGCTGGTACCAAGATGCGCAGAACACTGTACTCATGTATGGAGGCCCTGGAGGGTCACATTGGAGATCATAGCTCTCTGCCCACAGACTGTGGTCATGTGCTCAGATTCATGGCCTACAATGCAACTGGCTCTTTATCAAAATAAAAACCAAACAGAATGAGTAAAAGAAACCAGACAGGAGAGGGCACAAACGGTATGTTCCATTTACACAAAGTTCAAAAATAGACTAAACTCACCCATAATGATAGTAGTTAGTACAACAGTTACCTTTGGCCAGATATTGACTGCGGGTAGGCACAAAGGAGCCTTCTAGAGGGCTAGAAACCTTCTGTATCCTGCTCTGGATGGTGATTACACAGGTGTGTATGTATGTGAAAATTCATTGAGCTGTACACCTAAGATATGTCTACTTTACTGTTATGTAAATATTACCTCTGCAAAATAAATAAATAATACAAGCAAAGAAGCCACCAGACACAGACACTAAACAATAACAAAATTCTGCTAGCTCCAGCTTGCCTATCTGGGGTCACTTAGTCCCCTCTTACTGACTCAAAATTAATCTGGCTCCCTACGCTATAAATGCACACAGAATTTAAAGAGCCAAAGAAGAGCATTCAGCCCAATGGTGCTCACCCAGGGGGAAGCTGCTGCACTGTGTATAGATGCTGAGTTGACAGAGCCAGACTGCCCAGGTTCAAATCCCAGCTCTGCCACTTACTTAAATTCGCTATTCCTCAGTTTCCTGATCTGTATAATAGGCTTTAAAATGAAGATTAAACAAGAGTAAGCCATATAAAAGCACTCAGTAAATACCCCATATTATTATATGCCAAGCATACAGTAAGCACTTTACCAATATTATCTTCCTTTAATCCTTTGCAGGAACCCTATCTGATAGATGGTATTATCCCCCATTTTACAAGTGTAGACACTGAAGCTCACAGAAGCTAAACTCGCCTAGGTTACACAGTTGGCAATGAGCAAATCGGGGTTTGAATCTGGATCTGTCTTTTCTTTTTCTATTAAGAATTTTCCCTATGGCCCCCCTGGGTCCTCCCAACCCCTGTGCTCCATCTGCTCCCTCCTGGATTTCCCTAGGGCTAACCCATCATGAATCTCCCTTTCTACCACTACTTGCTGCTGAGACTAGACTATATAGCCCACTCTTCGTGGAACTTTCTAGTCTTTTGGATTCTGTCTGAGCCCCAAGGACAGAATAATCAACCTACATAACAGGCAACGATTGGATCAAGATGGTGAACTGAGCTCATAAGACCATGTTCCCTTCCTCTCCAATTTTCTTACAATGACAGGGGAAAATGTTTTTAAAGAAGAAATCCACACAGCTCTAGTCAACGAGGATACTATTATCAGAAAATATTTGAAATATCTGGAAGATAGAAGTTAGATGAAATCAACATTGGCAAGCATGAAGCAAAATCACATCCCCAAACTGGCTGCAGATTACAAACCAAATAAATTATTAAAATGGGAATGGGAAGACAAGAGCAAATCCAGAAAGATTCCATACTCAGAGGGACATTTACAATAGTAGAGGAAAATGCTCTGTATCAACCATGAGGATAATTTTCTAGAGAACTGTATCCAGAACAAGGGGCCCATTGCCTTCTTATGTCCCAAAACTGTGGCAGAAGGAAAACATCAGTAGTGTTTGGAAAACATCAGTAGTAGGAGACAGAAAGGTAAGAGAAAGGGTGGTGACAAGGTAACTCTGCAAGGAAGGAAATGTGCCCAGCCAGCCACCAGAGTAAAACCTTCCTTACTAGAACATCATGGCAGGGAAATACCACAAATGTGTGGTGTACTGGTTTTCCATTGCTGTCATAACAAATTTCCACAAACTTAGTGGTTCAAAACAACACAAATTCATTATTTTTACAGTTCTATACAACAGAAGTCCCAGGCTAAAATCAAGGTGATAGCATTCCTTTTGGGAGACAAGGGGAGAATTTATTTTTTGCACTTTCCAGCACATTCCTTAACTCATGCCCCCTTCTCTACCCTCAAAGACAGCAGTGCCGCATCTCTCTGACTCTTCTTCCATAGTCACAGGCCCTCTGATCACCTCTTTGACAGCTTCTCTACTTTAAGGAATCACATATTTGGACCCACCTCCATAATCCAAGATAATTATCTTCTATCAAATTATCTAACTTAATCACATCTGCAAAATTGCTTTTGCCATGTAAGTGAACATGTTCACAGGTTTCAGGGATTAGGCCATGGGCATCTTTGGGGCCATTTTTCTGCCAACCACATGTGGTTACTGGACACCTGGCAGATAACCCTGCTTTCTGGCTTGGCAATGGGAGTACTAGTTGTTCCACCAGGAACGTGACTCTAGTAGGATACCAACAAAGGCTGGCAGCTATGACCTAACCAGACTGTTCTAGCAGAGTATCCTTGGCTGTGGCTCCTCTGGTTCCTAGTTCTTCATTTTTCCAAGCCTGATGTTCAACCCTCAGGTCAATTCTGCAAGCTACTTAAGAGCCAGACAATAAGTGATCTTGCTGCATAAATTATCCAGAGCTAGTTTCTGTTACTTATAATCAAGAATTCTGACTGATACAGACTCTTAATACAGAGAACAAACTGGTGGTTGCCAGCGGGGAGGTCAGTGGGGGATGGGTGAAATAGATGAAGGGGATTAAGAGGTACAAACTTCCAATTATGAAATAAATAAGTAATGAAGATGAAAAGTACAGCATACGAAATATAATCAGTAATACTGTAATAACGTTGCATGATGACTATACTTACTGTGTGTGGTAAGCATTGAGTAATGTATGGGATTGTTGAATCACTATGTTGTATACCTGAAATTAATATAATATTAATTATACTTCAATTAAAAAAAAGATAAGCTAAAGCAACATGTTCTTTTCTGAAGCTAGAATTTGCTTTATGATAATACATTTCTAGAGATCTACACGAAATTTGGAAGGAACAAATTCAAAGTAGTTATTAAAAAACTTTCTGGGGATGCCTGAGTGGCTCCATTGGTTAAGCATCTGACTCTTGGTTGTGGCTCAGGTCGGGATCTCTGGGTCGTGAGATGGGCCTCCATGTCAGGCTCTGAGCTGGGTGTGGAGCCTGCTTAAGATTCTCTCTCTCTCCCTCTCCCTCTGCCCCTTCTCACCCTGCTCGCTCTCTCAAAAAAACAAAAAACAACTTTCTGAACGTTTCCTACAAATACAACACAAATATTATTTATTCATAACACTATATAATGACTTCTAGATTTGTAGATTTAGTTTTTAAGGCTTTTATTTATTTGAGAGAGAGGGAGGAGCACATGTGGGGGGAGGGGGAAAGGGAGAGGGACAAGTAGACTCCCTGCTGAGTGCAGAGCCTGATGTAGGCTCCATCCCAGGATCCTGAGATCATGACCTGAGTCGAAGTTAGACACTTAACCAACTATGCCACCCAGGTGCCCCTAGATTTGTAAATTTAAAGTGATGTAATTCAATAAAGGTATTCATGTTAAAGTCATTAAACACAGAGAATAAACTGGTGGTGGCCAGACGGAAGGTGGGTAGGGAAATGGGTGAAATAGATAAAGGGAATTAAGAGGTACAGAATTCCAGTTATGATATAAACAAATCACAGAAATAAAAAGTACAGCATAGGGAATATAGCCAATAATACTGTAATAATGTTGTATGGTAATGGCTGGTGACTACACTTATCGTGATGAGCACTGAGTAATGTATAGAATTGTCAAATCACTATGTTATACACCTGAAACGAATATAATACTGTATGTCAATTATACTTTAATAATAAAAATAAAGTAAAATAAAAATTTGTAATCTAAGAAAAAATAAAAAAGAATTCTTACTGATAAAAAAAATATTCTACCTGCCTGTTCTACACCCATTTATCTTTAAGCAAATACTTCCTGGGGACAGTCCCTACATACCTATGTAGAATTTATATCAAATCTTGCATTCAGAGGAAAGGCCTGTCAGCACACTCAAACAAAAGCAGATAAAATCTAAGCCTCTTATGAATAATAACTGACCTAGTTCTTCATTTGTAAAAGAAAGGATAACACAGAATCACCAGACATGAAGGAAAACCAACATCATGGGAGTCAAATAGATGAAAAAACAAAACAAAACTAAAAAAACAAACAGACCTGACCGGAAAGAAAACAAGATCAGAAAAAAATTTCACCTTAAGAAAATGGGGTTGGTGGTTCATTTGTTATATTCAGGAATATATGGGAATATTTTGCCTACATACTGAAAGAGCATCCAGAGAGTTAAGAGTTACTGGAAAGTAAAATTCCAGTATTAAACTGCATTCACCACTGAATCTCAGCACTTAAAATAATTCCTGGACAGTAGGAATTCAACTCCCTAAAATCTTTATAGAATGATCAATGGAACCTGTGCACAACATTTACCACAGTAACCATCTGCAAGTGGACAAGTCCACAGCATCTAGTACATTCCCAATGTTGGGCAACCACCTCAACTGTCGAGCTCCAGAACTTTTTCGCCACCCCAGATGGAAACCTCCATTAACCAGTCATTCCCTGTTTCCCTTTCCCCAACCTGGCAAATACTAACCTACCTTCTGACCCTATAGATGTGCTTATTCTGGCTATCTCATATAAATGGAATCCTTTTGAGTCTGGCTTCTTTCACTTAGCATGTTTTCAAAGTTCAGTCATGTTGTAGCCTGTATCAGTAACTCATTCCTTTTCATAGCTCAATACTATTTCATTGAATGGGGATACTACATTTTATCTGTTTGTCTATTGGTGGACACTGGGTTGTGACACTTACACACACTATTTTCTTCCACTGCCCTCATTGTCTCCCTCCCCAGCCATCTCTATCTCAGCTGGTACCACACCACTTACCCAGGTGTTTAGGCCCCAAACCTAGGAATCATCCTTGTTCTTCTCCTTCCCTTGGCCGCACCCCTGTAACATCCAAACCATCAGCAAGTCCTGGTCTAGCATCCACATGCACCCCGATTTTGGTCACATTCACCACTTCTCCAGCTACCACCTAACCCAAGCTACTGTCCCTCTGATCACAACTAAATGTCTTTTTGCTTCCTTTACCTCCCCCATTTACTTCCCCACAATAATCAAAATTACCTTCTGTAAGTATGAATAAGATCATGCCACATCAGTGCTGAAGACCCTCTGTGGCTTCCCATCACAATGTAACGAAATCTGAATGTCTTACTATAAGCAACAAGGCCAGCATGATCTAATCCCTACCTACCTCTCTAAGTATCCATACTACATTCTCCAGCCATGCTGGCCTATCTCTGAGTCTCTCCCACACCAACCACTTTCCTGACCCAAGGCCTTCACACTCCCTGAGCTTCTACCTAGGACATACCTTCCTCTCAGATTTTGCTTGGCTTCTTCCTTCTCCTCATGAAAGTCACCTCTGCGGAGAGGCTTCCTCTGACTCTCCCATGTGAACTAGAGCCCTCATCCTTAGTCTCTCTCTGATCCCTTATCTTCCTGGGTTTTTCCTTCATGCAACTTAGAACCCTATAAAATTATATTATTTTTCTGTTTATTATCTGTCTCCCTCCCCCCAAGAATGTAAGCTCCAAGAAAGTAGGTATTTTGCCTTCAGCCAAATCCCAAGGGCCTAGAGCAGTACCTAAAATATATGAGGCATTCAGTAAATACTTGTTGCTTGAATAATGAATGCATTGCATTATATACACACATAGAAAGAGGACTCTGTGCTCAATAAACAGAATATCCATTCTTTTCAAACATCCTTGAACATTTACATGCATAGGACATGAAGTGCTCTCCAACCATGTTAGTGAGAGCAGAAATTAGTGTAAGTTTTCTGGTGCATAATTTGATAACGTCTATCCAATTTTAAAATGCAAGCATCCTCTGAACCTGTACCATATATTGGCAACCCTGTGATAAATCAAGTGATCCTCTATTTCTGGACTCTATTCCATTCCATTTATCCATTGTCTATTTGATCACTTTCAAGGACGATATGGATGTTCACATGGATCTGAGGAAAGTTTCCTTTCCACAATATTGGTTTTTTCTATTGTTCTATGTCTTAGAACTGATTACTCTAAATAGCAATGGATATAGTAAAGTTTTAATACTCTGGTAATATAGAAAATACTTTTGGTTGTGGCAGGAAGATTTTCACCATCTTTGGAAGAATATTCTGGGACATGGTCCTCCTGGACCTTGATGTGTGTCTGGAGGGGGGAAGTAAGATATTTTTAATCAAAGGAACAGCCACTTTGCCTTTTTATACAACTATCAAATATTCTTCTCCTCTCCCAAAGTTCCTGAAGCTCATTGAAATGATCCATGTTCGTGTTGCAAATTACTGAAAAGACCACATATTTTGAATAGCTCTCAAGTATTAGAAGTGAAATATCTTATAAAACCAACTACTATTGGTTTGAGAAATTGTCACTTTGGTCCATGGTGCTGAAGCAACTGGATATCCATGTGGAAATGTAAATGAAACCAAACTTTGTTACATGGAGCATTCTAGCACAGTAGACTTTTCTTTTTCCACTATGCAAACAGGAAGAGCAGAGAGCCAAGGATCTTCTTCTGATTTGATAGAATAATTATGACAACATTTATACCACTTGGGAACATAAGCATTGACTAGAACATTAGCACCAGGGCAACAAATAAGACCATCTTAACAAGTCTTAACAAGTAAGACAGAATTACAAGTGTCATTAAAAGTTATGTTCACATAACATGGCAACAATTTCTAAAATGTCTAGCATCTACAAGACTCCTTTGTTCAAATGATAATTCCAACAATAGATTTGTATTAGAGAGGACAGAATGGGCTCTAGCAATTGTGAATATTTGTGCAAGATTCATATTACATAGGAAACAAGACTGATGTCCTTGTGAGAGTTCACATTTAATATCGTATCTCACTGGATCCTTTGACCAAGTTTTAACATGAGGAAGGTCATCTCTCCCTTTGCTGCAGTAGAAAGGAAATATCTTTTCATCTCTTGTTAGAGTTTTTAAAAAATTTGTGAAGTTCTGTATTTCCAGAGCCAGGCTCTGAAATTTCATTAGTTAGCATTAAAAGCAAAATGCAGACCTGTGTGATTTAGTTTATTTCACTATGGAAAAATGGGTTGTTAGGATTTGACTTGATACTAGTGAAACAGGAACTATTTATCTTCCACATCACAAAAGAACAAGAGTCAAACTGATACCAGACTTCTCTTCAGCAACCCAGGTACTAAAACGCAACTTTTATTTTTTTATTTTTTGAAGATTTTATTTATTTATTTGACAGGCAGAGATCACAAGTAGACAGAGAATCAGGCAGAGAGAGAGAGAGAGGAGGAAGCAGGCTCCCTGCCAAGTAGAGAGCCTGATGTGGGGCTCTATCCCAGGACCCTGGGATTATGACCTGAGCCGAAGGCAGAGGCTTAACCTACTGAGCCACCCAGGCGCCCCCACAACTTTTATTTTTAACATGGTTATAAACCAGAATATTGTACCTAGCCAAATAGAATTATGTGTGAAGATGGAAAAAAGACATTTTCAGACATTTGGAACATTTCCCTGTTATGTGTTCATTTTTGGAAAACTGCTTGAAAATATTCTGCAGCAAAACAAGGAGAAAAGAAAGGGGAAGATCAGTGACCCAGGAAACAGAGAAATAAAACCAAAGAGCAAGAAAGGGAAGTTCCAATGCAACTTGCTGGGGAGCAAGATGAAAGCAGTCATTGGGATGCCTGGGTGGCTTAGTGGGTCAAACGTCTGATTTGGGCTCAGGTCATGATCCCAGGGTCCTGGGATTGAATCCCACATCACGTGAGCTCCTTGTTCAGCAGGGAGCCTGCTTCTCCCTCAGCCTGCTGCCCTCTGCTTGTGCGTTCACTCATGCTCTCTCTCTTTCTGGCAAATAAATAAATAAAATCTTAAAAAAAAAAAATGAAAGCACAATCAGGAGATATTGGAGGAGAATGTGATGCCCATGCCCATGAGGGAGGCCATCAGGGAAAAATGGTGTGTGGAGGATAGGAATGATCATAAGTGATAGGGTAACTAATATCATAAAGGGAAATGATACAAGAGACTAAAAAAGAAAAAAAGGGTGGGGGGAAAGTAGAAATACCAGAGAAAAAAGCCATACAATTCAAAAAAGGAAATGAAAGTACAGCCTGACCTTTGGTTCCAAAGTAAACAGAGACCTGCCCTTTGGGATGAAAATTTAGTGTTGGGGTATATACCCAACAAATAAAGTACATGTAAATTACAGAAGGCCTTCAAAGCTAGGCTCAGAGATTTAAGCCCATGGTCTGGTGAGCACAGACAGCCATAATTAGTTCTTAAGGAAAAGAACGAAGAGTTAAAGGCAGCATTTTAGTAATGTTAGCCTGGCAGTAGGCAAGGCAGGAAACTGAAGGATATGTCTGTTGCAATTTTCCAGACATGAAGTGAAGGAATAAACAGACAATAGAGAAGGAAAAGAGAACAGAAAGGCATCTGAGGGTGGGGATGGTCTGTGAGGGAACTGGAAAAACGGTGATAGCTTTTCATCAGTACTACTGTTTCATTACTACACACACACACACTTTTCCTCCTTTTCTTTCTATTTCTCTTCCTATCTCTAAGTTAGTATTAGGCTCCTTGATGGTGGAGATTAAAGCCTGTGTTTGTTTTCTTGACACCAGCACTGGGTCCTACAACAACGGTCCCTCAGCTACTGCCTGTGATGGTGACTGTGGCTGGTGGTGGTGCTATGATGCCAAAGTTTCAATGCCTTAAGCATAGGGACATTGGAGATAAGAGTGCCTTGGGGTATAAAATAATGATGATGGAATTAGAGCTGGAATTAGATGATGGGATGTCAGCTCCCACTGGGAACTGAATGAAAATACTTTTTGAAAATATTGCTGCTACTTCTTAATGAAATGCCTTCATTTCCCCCTTCTTTAGCATCTTTTACTTAATTCCATCTATACTTATGCAAAATTAAAACCAAGCAGTATTGGGTGATCTGATTACTATCAAAGAAACTCATTTCCGAATTCTTCTTTCAAAGCCTTTTTTGATTGAAAACAAGGAGACTTTTTTTTTTTTTTTTTTTTTAGAAAGGAGGGCTATTTAAACAAACTCTGTCCTGAGAGTTCAGGCCTTCTACATCTTTTTTTGTCTTGTTTCTCAAAATTAAAAAAAAAAAAAAAAAAAAAGTTATTTTCAAAGAAAGCACTAGGTGGCACTTGTGATGTATTCAATAGTTACCTCAGATTCTTTGTGGAAAACGGTTGGTGGGGGGAAAAAGGCAATAAATATTAAAACGGAAAAATCTTCATTACAATAATGAAGATCAGTATCTTGTGATTGTGTTTACTATGTTACTATGTATGAGTAATATCTTTATGCAGTGTTTGCATTTAAAATCTAGGCTGCACTTCCCTATAAAAACTATAAGAGGGGAACCAACATTACTATAACATGTGAAAACTTCACATCACTAAAATAATAAATAAAAAAGTAATGATTGATTTGCAGAAAGATTGACTATATGTTCTTTTAAATAACCAATTCCTCTATTCTATTTAAAACATTTCAATTTTGGGGGTGCCTGGCTGGCTCAGTTGGTATACCATGTAATTCTTTTTTTTTTTTTAAGAGACTCTGTTTATTTATTTATTTATTTATTTAAGATTTTATTCATTCACTTGACAGAAAGAGACAGTGAGAGAGGGAACGCAAGCAGGGGGAGTGGGAAAGGGAGAAGCAAGCTCCCCACTGAGCAAGGAGTGCAATAGGGACTTGATCCCAGGGCCCCCTCCCCTCCCCATCATGACCAGAAACAAAGGCAGACGCTTAATGACTGAGCCACCCAGATGCCCCTATTTTTTTTTAATATTTTTATTTATGTATTTGAGAGAGAGAGAATGCACAAGCAGGAGGGAGGAGCAAAGGAAAGAGGATAAGCAGACTCCCTGCAGAGCAGGGAGCCCAATGTGGGACTTCATCCCAAGACCCCAGGATCATGACCTGACCTGAAGGCAGACACTCAACCAAACTGAGACACCCAAGTGCCCTGACCATGTAATTTTTGATCTTGGGGTCATGAGTTGAAGACCCACATTGGGTCTAGATCTTCCTATAAAAAAAATTTTTTTTTAAACCTAAACATTTCAACTTGTAAAAAAAAAACAAAACCTATTTTATAAAATAAAGGCCCAATATTATGTAAAGCAAAATAAATTACTAATTTTTAAAAAGACACTACAGCTTAAATTATTTTGAGCAGTATTAACAAAAGAAAAAAGAAATGGAAAGCAGATGTCTCAGCATATTTTTACCATCCTTAAAGTGATAACATAATGACTTTGAGCAAGTGTATTCTGTTTTCTGGCATTTGGTTAGGCAGTCCTATTTGGCAAGTTGCTTAATTATCTCATGACCCCACTTTACTATGGAGAGACGGCAAGCTCTTTTAACTGAAATGCAGGTTGAGAAGGCATTATTTCAAGTAGAAAATATTATCACCAAATACCATGGCAACCGTAGCCTGTAGACCCTGTCATATTATTGCATCTTTCCTCTACCTATTGTCTGGGCATTCACAGCAACCATTTCATGGATTAAGTTCACTCATGGCTCCATCTCACTTTTCTACCCTTATTCCCCTTTGTCTCATTTTCACTTATTTTGAATGTATTTTTTTTCTTGCTTTACCTTTGTAGGATAATTTAACACAATAAAGTCCTTTTGGAACAAGATGGGTTATAAATAAGTTAATAAAAATGTTAATATGCTGTCTTTTTAATCGCACTAATTTGTAGGGCTGGGAAGAAATTGACATTTTGAAGGTAGTATCTCATATAGTAGTAAACTCAGCATGTCAGAACTCAGAGCTAAATATGCAAAATTGCACCAGTACTGAAAAAATCTCAGTATCTCAGCATAACAATTGATTTCCTTTGGTTAGTAATGATAGGAATGGTTTCTGGCTAACTTAAGCGAAAAGGGACTTTAAGAGAGTGCTAGCTAGGAGCTCACAGGATAGATGGGAGGCTGGAGGGCCAGTGTTGGACACAAGACAAGAATGAGAACAGCTCTTGGAGTCCAGGCAACAAGAACAATTTCCAGATCTTTTCAAGGTGCTGCTGTTCCAATATATGCACTCCCTTTACTTCCCATCCCTGTGTACCTCTACTCAAGATTAAAAGTTCCAAAAGTCCAGGGGAACCTGGGTGGCTCAGCTGGTAAAGCATCTGCCTTCAACTCAGGTCATGATCCCAGGATCCTGGGATTGAATCCTGTGGCCAGCTCCCTGCTCAGTGGGGAGTCTGCTTCTCCCTTTCCTTCTGCTCCTCCTGCTGCTCCTGCTCTTGTTCTCTTTGATTGTCTCTCTCTCAAATAAATAAAATCTTAGAAAAGAAAAAAACATTCCAAGAGTCCAGATTGCTTAATGTGCTCTGGGCATTCACAGATTTCTAGTGCTAAAATCAAAGGAAACTTACTATGGAGTAAAACCATATCTTGAAAAGTTATGAAAATATAAAGAAATACAAACTTGAAAAAATAAGACATCTCAAGAATCTAGCTGTCTTCCCTTTTGTCTGTCACATGTGGCTCTTTAGTTGCAATGAGATGAGAAATATTAATTTATGTTCCTACCAAAACTGCCAATAGAGGGAGAGAAAAAATTCCCCAATAGGAAACTGGGCTATTCCTGGTAAGGGAGGTGATTGCCAGTTACCAAAAAGTAACCTGTGTGCACTAAACTACAAGAGTAGACTATTAGTTTCTGTATTGTACTATAAAGCCCTGATGAATAGTGTCCCTCCCAAATTCACATCCATGCTGAACCTCAGAATGTGACCTTATTTGGAAACAGGATCACTGCAGATGTAAGTAGTTGAGAATCAAGATGAACTCTTCCTGGATTAGAGCGGCCCCTAAATCCAGTGAGAATGTCCATATAAAAGGCAGAAGAAAACACACCTTCTCTGTGGGAGAAGAAAGGGATGTAAAGATGGAAGCAGAGACTGGAGTGCTGGATCTGCAAGTTACAGAATGTCAAGGATTAAGCAACCACCAGAAGCTAGGAGACAGGCATGGATGGTTTCTCCTTCAGAGCTTCCAGAAGGAATCAACTCTGCCAACACTTTGATTTTGGACTTCTGGCCTCCCAAATAGTGAAAGAATACATTTCTGTTGTTTTAAACCATTCGGTTTGTGGTAATTTATTAGGGCAGCCCTGGGAAACTCACATAACCCCTAAGAACAGTTTCTTTGTACAAAACCCTAAGTGGTAATACCATGAAAGAAGGTGGTTAGTAAATGCATTTTTATGGGAATGAATAAAAGTTCTCCTTTGCTATTTCAAAAGGAAATAACTCTATGGATGGTTTTGTTTATTTATTCCACAAAGAGCTACTGAATACATCTTCTGCACTGGGCATTGCTCTAGGGGCTAGAAATACAGTGGTGAACAAATTAGGTAAACTCAACAGAGCTTGCATTTAGAGGGGAAACAGTTAAATAAACACGACATAGTCTGTTGAGTTAGGGCTATGAAGAAGGCAAAATTAGATGATGTGATCCAAAGTGACATACAGGAGGCAAGAGGCAGTATAGACCGGGTAGTCAGGCAAAGGAACAGAGAACTAGGAGCAGAAGTATGAGAAACCAGACGTTTGTGACCTGGGAGGTAGGGAAACTATTCCAGGCAGAGGACCTGAGAGAAATGGGAGCTGAGTGATCACTGCCAAGTGAGAGGGGTTGGATGGGGAGATTTAGGCAGAGGCAGATCACAATTTTTATTCTGAGATACATCATGCAGGCAGAAGAGTTTAAGCAGGAGAATAACATCACTTGATTTCAACATTTAAAGTCAGTGTCTTGGGGCGCCTGGGTGGCTCAGCAGGTTAAAGCCTCTGCCTTTGGCTCAGGTCATGATCCCAGGGTCCTGGGATAGAGCCCCACACTGGGCTCTCTGCTCGGCGGGGAGCCTGCTTCCCTTCCTCTCTCTCTGCCTACTTGTGATCTCTGTCTGTCAAATAAATAAATAAAATCTTAAAAAAAAAAAAAATAAAGTCAGTGTCTTCACTATGTGGGCCAGAAGGAGCAAGAGCCACTTGGGAGACTATAGCATTAGGCTGGATGGAGGTAGGCAGAGCTTGGATTAGGGTATTATTGTGGGGTGCAAAGAAGTGGATTAATTCTGGTTATGAGGTAGTATGACAGGACTAGTAAGTGCCTACTTAAGTGCCTTCTGGTCCAGCATTGCTTGAAATTCTGTAAGGGGTACAAAAAATATTGTATTACCAAGACTCTCATATCCAGGAGTATTACATTTGATTGGGCGGATAAGACATATACATATATTTATAAAACATATGTAGACCAAAATGCACTATAGTGTGACAGAAACAATACATATAGGAAAGAAGGCTCCAGAGTGGGTAGAGGTAACATGGAAAACTTCATACACTTGAGATGGGCCTTCAAAGATATGTTAAGATTGAAGAAGAGCGTTTCAGGTTGGATAAAGCATGAACAAATAAAAAAAAGCAGAGGTTGAATTGCAGTGTTTGAAGTGGGTGAATAAAAAATCTGATTGGATTAGAGAGTTTGTATACAGTGCATAATGCCAATTAAATTAGATCAGTAAAGTGAGGATAGACAATAGAGGGCTTCGAAATCCAGGATTTAGATTTAATCTTCTAGGCCAGGGGTCAGCAAACTTTTCCTGAAAAGGCCAAATAATAAATATTTCAGGTTCTGCAGGTCATATGGTCTCTGTTAAAACTACTCAACTCTTCCACAGTAGTCTGAAAGCAGCCATAGATAATACTTTTTAAATGACTGTGGCTGTATTTCAACAAGCTTTATTTCTAAAAACAGGTGGCAGGCCAGATTTTGGTCCTTGGATTACAGCAGCAGAGCAATAAAATAAAAATGGTGTTTTACACATTTCTGAAGTAATCATGTGCAAGAGCAGGGAGCATTTCTTTGTCACTTAGCATCCATTTCCCCCATCCTCCTTCCTCATAGTTTCCATACTTTCAGTTAAATGTTATCTTCTCTCACATGTTTAGGGAGAAGCCAGTTGAACTTCTAGCTCTAGGAATGGTCTCAGATTGGTTTAAATTGATCAGGTCATCCCATTCCCCATTCCGCAAGGGTCAGTTCATGGAACCCACACCTAAGCCACATAGTGCATGCCATTTCTGGGGCATGGAGGATGGTTCAGGAAGGACTATGAACTAAATTCTCCCAGTAACATGCAATGTATCTTTTACAGTAAAGGGGTTTCTAGAAAAGCAGCCTTCTCACTTCTCTGAAAGAACCAAGAAAAGGTCACTCTCTTCCTTTCTGGGCAAGGTGGTATAGAGACATAATACTTGGATTTCTGGATTTGATTTGTTTGGGGTTTTTTTGTTTTGCTTGTTTTTTTTTTTTTTTTTTTTTTTTAAGAAAAACCAAGTTTGGAACCATGCTAACAAAACTGAAGGCAGAACAGAGAAAGGTAAAGAAACCAGGTCTTTGATGACATGGTTGGACTCCTACCTTGTCTTTTTAGTATTATTAGCCAATACATCACTTTCATTGCTTAAATCTGTCTTGAATTTTCTGTTGCTTGAGATTAAAAGTAGGAATGCCTGGGTGGCTCAGTAGGTTAAGCATCTGACTCTTGGTCTCAGCTCTGGTCTTGATCTCAGGGTCAGGAGTTCAAGCCCCATGCTATGCTCCACACCCAGCCTGGAGCCTTACTAAAAAAAAAAAAAAGTATTCCACTGTCACAGAAGAAGAATATGGATGGGGAGATACTGAAAGGAGTTAGATTAGATGGAAGACTAAGCATGAAGTGGTAAGGTACAAGGTGGCAGTGAGAAGAAGGTCATTGAAAAAAGAGAATTAATATGAGAGGCTAGCTCATTTGCTCACATTTAAATACAGATCCACATAGTGCTCTACCACCACTGCTGCCAGGACTGGATTGCACTCCAAAAGCCTTCCAGCCCCCACTCCCACCCTCCCATTTATAACTCTGCCACCACAGACACAAACAAGTATAGCAACATAGAGGAATTCGCAGAGGGATCCAAGATCAATGCAGGCAAAAGTCAGCAGGATGATGGGTTTTGGAATTGAAAGAACACAAACTGGATGGCAAATTGATAGACCCCCAAAAGGGCCAAAGCTTTAAAAGGAAAAGAACCCCCAAATAGGGTTTTATGGGTGGATTTTGAGCCCAAATACCTCTGAAGAACAAATTAAAGAATATTTTGGAGCCTTTTCAGGAGATTGAAAATATTGAACTTCCCATGATACAAAAAAAAAAAAAAAAAGAAAGAAAGAAAAGAAAGAAAAAGGAAAGAAGAGGATTTTGTTTCATCACTAAACAGATGAAGAGCCAGTAAAGAAATTGTTAGAGTGCAGGTTATCACCAAATTGGTTCTGGGAAGTGTGAAACCAAGTTGCACAACCCAAAGAGGTATATAGGCAGCAAAAGCAACAATGAAAAGGAGGAAGAGTTGCCACAGCTGGTGGACCAGATGGTAGTAGGGGTTGTGGATGAAATTAGGACCAAAACTGGAACCAAGGATTTAATAACTATTATGATCAAGGATATGGAAATTACAATAGTGCCTATGGTGGGGATCAAAGCTATAGGGACTATCATGGCTATGAATATAATGGGTATAACTATGGGAACTATGGATGTGGACAGGGATATGCAGACCACAGTTTGGCCAAGAGAGCACTTATGGCAAGGCCTCTCAAGGGGTTGGCAGTCACCAAAATAAGTGCCAGACATAGGAGGATGTTGGTGAAAACAGTGGAACTTTACTGCAGGCTGTGTGTCACCCTGACCACATCTATGTCTGGGAATCACATGTTGCAGGCAGAGCGGAAGGCATACACCAGAAAATGCTGTCCTGTGGAGGAGACTGCTAAAAGTAACCCATCTCGCAGGATGACACTGAAGATTGGTCTTCTGTTGATCTAAGATGATTATTTTGTAAAAGACTTTCTAGTATACAAGACACAACTGTGTCCAACTGTATATGGCCACCAATTAGTCTTCTCTGTTTTTACTTTGTCTTCTGCTGTGTGATGACTTGATGTAGATTTGTTTACAAATTTCATTTGTATAAACATAGTATTTCTTTGTATAACATGACTTCATGTTAAACATCAAATAAATGCTTCCTTATGTGGAAAAAAAAAAAGTGAGGCTAATCTATATTGATTTGACCAGAATTCCCACACAGAATAAAAGGCTAAGGGAAAAAAATTAAGGAATAAAGGAAGTGAGGAGTTTGAGCCAACTCACAAGAAAAGACATGTAAAACATAAGGTTAAAAGTTAAAGAGACATTTATTTGAATCCTCAGCCTAACCCTAGTCCCAACAGATGATATCATCCTAAAAACAGAAGATGTAAAGCAACAAGTATTTAAAACCTACAAAGTGCTCACCACAAAAGGTACAATCAGGGTCCATAAAACAGTGTGTAAAACTATAAATATTGTGAAAAGAAAAAAATCTGTAAAAATAGGATAAATCAATGGGAAATTTCAGGTTGTATCTTGGAATGAAAGAGTGGTCAGATTAAGAACCAAAGGCAAGAAGGGTAAGGTGACTGAACGACAGATTGGGAAACTCTCATTAGAAAGGATAGGACTTATCAAGCCATTCCACTTATTCATACTGTCATACCTTTCATACATACTAGGGCGCATTCTATCAAGAGAACATGTAGTCCATTGACATATAACTCCTGTAAGCCCCAATAGAGTAAACAAGGCAAACCGACGAGAACCACTAGAAGAAAGAGGCTCAGCAACAATCCACACAGAATCACTGAGTCTTCATATTTCAGTAATGAAAAGGTAAATAAAACATTTCTGGGTTTCCAGTACACCTTGTAAGAGGCTGAAAGTTGGGGCACCTGGGTGGCTCAGTTGGTTAAGTATCTGCCTTAGCCACAGGTTATGCTCCCAGGGTCTTGGGTCAAGTCCCACATGTAGCTCCCTACTCATCAAGGAGCTTGCTTCTCTCTCTCCCTCTGCCTCTCCCCACTACTCACCCATGCTCTCTCTTTCTCAAATAAATAAAATCCAAAAAAAAAAAAAAAAAAAACCAGACAAACCAACCCAGAAGCTGAAAGTTGTTACTCCAAGTTAACAACAAATTAAAAAAAAAAAATGAACAAACTGAAAATCAACAACTCTTAGACCCAAAAGAGAACTGAGGTCACAGGGCAAAATGTTGCTCCCCAAATTGGAGAGACCAACATCGAATACAGAGAATCACAATTTACTGGAGTAACAAACTGTGGAACCCAGTAGCAGGGTAAGGAAACCTGAACTATAATTAATGAATTGCTGGCACTCAATGTAGATAACTCTGAGAGTTAAAAACTCAAGGGGGACCCAGTCATTGGAGGCTCCCACACATTTCTTAGATTTAACTCCTGGATCTCTATCACATTCTCACAGTGAATATCAGAGAAAAATCAATATCCTTCCTTCTCTACCATGTTGTTGGCAGAGGAAGGGAAAAAGGAACCACATGGAAATATACCAGAGCATTCTGTTCTTAGCAAAGTCTGTCTTTAGAAGGTACTATTGAATCACAGCCTCACCTGCTGTGGTTTTATCAGAGCCTAACTCGCTAGCCTGGGGGAGGGGAAAGACCCACCTCAAGCCCCCTCTGGCCATCCTGTTTCAGTTAAGGGTATGGAGGGAGGAGGGCTGAGAAGCACATTTGAGGCTCACAGTCCAAAGGCACAGGGATACTAAAAGACTAAAAGAGACTAGATCATAGGATTATGAAACACTTTCCTTCCCCTTCACCTTATCATCATATTACTAAAGGTCTATAGATATTTATAGCAGTGCCTTTTACCTTGTACATCATGTCCAGCTACCAAGAAAAAAATCACAAGGTATACTAAAAAGCAAAAAACATAGGTGAAAGAGACAGAGAGAGTCTCAGAACCAGGCTCAGATACAGAAGGGATGTTGGAATTATCAGATCAGGAATTTAAAATAGCTATCATTAATATGCTAAGGGCTCTGATAAGTAGACAGCATGCAAGAACAGATGGGCAATATAAGCAGAGAGATGGAAATTCCAGGAAAGCACCAAAAAGAAATGCTAGAGATAAAAAACACTGTAACAAAAACGAATAATGCCTTTGTTGGACTTATTAGTAGACTGGCCGCAGCTGAAAAGAGAATCTCTGAGTTTAAAGATATTTCAGTAGAAACCTCCAAAACTGAAAAGCAAAGAGAAAAAAGACTGAAAAAAAAAAAAAAGAACAAAATATCCAAGAACTGGGCACAAAAGATGTAACATATGCATAATGGGAACACTAGAAGAAATGAACAGAAGAAATATTTGGAACATAAGGACTAAGAACTTGCCCCAAATTAATGTCAGACACTAATTCACAGATCCAGGATGCTCAGAGATCACCAAACAGGATAAATTCCTCCCCCAAAACGACACCTAGTTATATCATTTTCAAACTACAGAAAATCCTGAAAGAAGCCAGAGGATAAGAATATGTTACCCACAGAGGAGCAAAGATAAGAATGATATCTGACTTCTCAGAAACCACGCATGTAAGGAGAAAGTGGAGTGAAATGTTTAAAGCGTTGATGGAAAAACCCACCAACTTAAAATTCTGTAGCCTACGAAATTATCCTACAAAAATGAAGAAATAAAGACTTTCTCAAACAAACAAAAATTTAAGGAATTCATTGCCAGTAGAACTGCCTTGCAAGAAAATTTAAAAGAGGTTCTTCAGAGAGAAGGAAAATAATATATGTCAGACAGTTGTATCTATATAAAGAAAGGAAGAGAAATGGAGAAGTAAGTGAAGGAAAAATAAAATTTTTTATCTTTCTTCTCACTGTTGTTAACAGAGAACAGTTTGTTCACAATAATAACAACACTGAAGGGGCACCAGGGTGGCTCAGTTGGTTAAGTGTCTGCCTTTGGCTCAGGTCATGATCCCAAGGTTCTGGGATTCAGCCCCGCATCACACTCCCTGCTCAGTGAGGAGTCTGCTTCTCCCTCTGCCTTTCCCCACTGCTCATGTGTTCTCTCTCTCTCAAAAATAAATAAAGTCTTAAAAAATAACAACAACAATAACACTGGATTCAACATATATGCTTATATATGTATACTTATATATAAGTAAAATGAATGGCAAGAAAGATACAAGGGACAGGGGGAAGAAATTTGTATTATTTTGTTATGATAAAGTATATATACTTTATATAAAGTATACCCATGAAGAGGTATAGTATTATCTGAAAGTAGATTTGGATTAGTTGTAAATATACACTGCAAATTCTAAGGCAAACACTGAAAAAGAAAGCAAAAGAGAAGTATAACTGATATGCTAAGAAAGGAGTGAAAATGGAATCATAAACCAGTCAGTTAAAGCCACAAAAGGCAGAAAAGGGACAACAAATAGAAAATAGTAACAAATGTGGTAGCTATTAAACCAACTATACCAATAATCACTTTGAATGTCAACAGTCTGAATGCACCAATTAAAAGAGATTGTCAAAGTGGATCAAAAAACATGACCCAGGAGGGGCATGATGGCAGCAAAATGGCAATATAGAAATTTCTAGCACTTATTTCCTCCTAAAAGCATCAATCTGGACAGTTGCTCATGTATGAAAATACCTTCGCAAGAGCGGAGAATTCCAGGTGATAGAATACAGAATCTGGGTGAAGCACAGAAGTATGAAAAGATGTACTGAGGATGATAGAAAACAGATTTACGTTGTTTCCATCACCCATCCGCTAAGCCTGGACAGCCCAGGCCAAGAGACAGACCCTCCCCATAGCAAAAGGCAAGTAAAGTGACTACACAATTTCACCGAGGCCCAGCCCCAACAAACCTCTGCTGCCTTAGGTAGCTCTCTATAGGCTCCCACAAACCCAAGTCCCCAGATTACTACAGTGCCTTTAGGCTCCCATGGCCCCAGGGGACTCCCTTGGCTCTAGACTTCCACAGGGGATTCTACAAACCCAGGCCTCTAGCTCATCTGGGTGCTACCCAGCTCCAGTGGCCCCAGAAGGCTTCCATGGCCCTAGATTCCTGGAAGGATCCTGATAACCCAGACTCCTGGCACATCCTAGTACTAGCCGCTGTCCATGGCTCTGGGTAGTTCCTGTGGCCCATGGCTCCCCAATAGTTCCCATGAACCCAGGCTCTGGGTGGGCACCCACAAACCCAGGCCCTTTGCTGGGCCCAGTACCAGGAAGAGTACCACAAACCGAGGCTTTCAGCCCACCCCAGCATCAGGCCAGCTCCTGTGGCCCCAGGCCCTTGCCAACCCCAGTGTCATGCTGGCTCCTGGGGATCTAGACTCTAGACAGCCTGCCACAGACCCAGGCTCCTAGCCTACCCCATCATCAGGCCAGCCTCCAGGGTCCTAGTCTTAAAGTTGGCTCCAAAGATCCAGGTTCATGGTCTGTATCAGCAGCAGTCTGGACCTGCAGAACTAAACTCCAGGCTGGTCACCAAGGCCTCAGGTGATAGAATGACTCCTGCAACCCTAGTACCAGGCTGGCTCCATGAAACCAGGTTCCTGCTCCATTCCAGTTCTAGATCAGCCCCTGCAGATTCAGATGACAGGCCCACCCCAGTGATCCTGGTAAGTGGCCCCTATGGGCATAAAAAGTGACCAGTAATGTGAACAGAAATAATCTCTCTAAATAAAACAATAGGTTGTTTTGTGGGTTTAAGATTTGGTTATTTGTCAGAGAGAGAGAATGGAGCAGGGGAGTTGCAGGCAGAGGGAAGAGCAGTCTCCCTGCTGAACAAGGAGGCCAACGCAGGATTCGATCCCAGGACTCTGGGATCATGACCTGAGCTGAAGGCAGATACTTAACCAACTGAGCCACCCAGGCATCCCACAATAGGTTATTTTATGTATACTTTCTGTGTCTGTGTACCGATCTCTCTCTCTCTCCAGGTTTCATATAAACAAACCCCTGTTGAATACTGATTGTATACAGGGCACTGAGCTAAATGCTAGCAACCAAAAATAGGGGCTCATAGTCTAGTGGGAAAGACATACATTGGGGGTAATTATGCTCTTACAGATGGTATTAATTCAGTTTGTGGATAATCTGTAGGTTAGTGTTCCTATCAAAAAATGTACGGTAGACTGAATAATGACCTTCCTAAAATGTCCATGCTCTATTCCCAGAACCTGTGAACATGTTATCTTACATGACCAAAGGAACCTGGGAAAAAGTCCACAAAGCAAATGTGTGATTAAGTGAAGGATATTGAGATGGGGAGGTTATTCTGGATTACCCAGGTGGATCCAATCTATTCATATGAATCCTTAAGAGTGAAGAACCTTCCCAAATTGTGGTCAGAAGGAGAATGTGACTATGGAAGAAATGTCAGGGAGATGCAACATTCCTGGTTTTGAAGTGGAGAAAGGGGGTCACAAGTTAAGGAATGTGGGCAGCCTCTAGAAGCTGGAAAGGCAAGGACAGATTCTTCCCTAGAGCCTCCAGAAGAAACCGGCCCTGCTGACACCTTGACTTTAGCCCAAGGAGCAGGATTTTGGACTTCAGATCTCTGGAACTGTAAGATAATAAGTCTGTATCATTTTAAACCACAAAGTGCATGGTGATTTGTTATAGCAACAAGAGAAAATATAACATGCATATTGTCCCTGATGGTGTCGGACCCCAAAAGCCCACCAAGGTGAATTTCCTTGCAAGAAAAATAGCCATCTAGGGAGCCTCAGTGAATGCCTCTCTCCTAGAGCTGGGGAATTTCTGAGGAGGCAGAAGGTTCATTCACACTAAGGCTCACCTAGGTCATGGGCACATCCTGACTTCTGGCAGAGGATGGGGAGAGCTACTGAGGATGTCCCAATGGTATGATCGTGCCACTACTAAGTGATCTGGTCTGTAGGCCCAGGACAGGACTCAAACTCTAAGCGACTACATCACATTCGGGGGCTTACAGAGAAATTGTAACTCAAGGGTTGGTCAGGGTGAGGCTTATCAGCAGAGAGGGAACACTAGGAATGGTCATAGCTAACCTGGGTCTGTGGAGAAAGTGGAAATGAACTCCAGGCATACGATTCTTGAAGTTAAGCTAACTGGCTTCTGTAGGGACTTTGGTGACAGATGAGATCTATGTGGCCTACGAGCTCCCCAGGCACAACCCCTGCTTCTGTGTAGAATGTGAACACATGGTGGCTTTACAGCATGGCACAGATGAGAGCACACAGGCAGTGATTTTAGGAGAGAAGGGTATTTGGGGGGATCCCAGATGGCAAGGCCTCAATCTTGGGGGCTACCCCGGCCGACAGAATTGGAAAGTGGCAGAAATGAAAGAATGTCAGGCTGTGCCTTTCCACTGAGAAGGCAGAATTGGGGAAGAGTCTGCAAAGTAGTGAGAAAGGAAAGAGCTATCTGCTTAGCCAGCCAAGGCAGCTGAACCTATCCTGTGGGTTCTCCCTACCATGCATAGGTCCCTCCTATCCTGGGCAAGGTTACAGTGCCAGCAGTAACACTCCTCAGAGATGGTAGGGAGAGCTGCTACTGGTGAGATGTGGAATCATCCCTCAGACCCACCCAACTATCTGATTGACTTGGCGGGAGGAAAACAGGTTCTTATACAGGGTGCTGCTTTTCAGTCAATGGTAGCCTAACACCCAGGTCACACCTTCAAAAACAGAGTACAGTTGACCCTTGAACAACATGGGGTTCAGGGGTGCCAAACCCTCACACAGTTGAAAATCTGCGCATAACTTTTGGCTCCCTTAAAAGTTAACCTACTAGTAGCTTACTGCTGACTGGAAGCCTTACTGATAATATAAACAGTCAATAATGCACATTTTGCATATTATATGTATTATAAACTGTATTCTTATAATAAAGCTAGAGGAAAAGAAAATATTATTAAGAAAATCAGAAAATACATTTACAGTACTGTACTGTATTTTAAAAAAAATCCGCATATAAGTGGACCCCCATAGTTGAAATCCATGTTGCTCAAGGATCAGCTGTATTTTATATCAACAGAATTGCCTCCTTTGCTGGAATGATTGCCAATTAAACCCTTTGAGAATATGGAACGTATCCAAAAGGTTTGGATTTGCCGGTGCAACTAATAGTCTCCAACAGATAGCAGTTGGAAAGTTATGGTTGGAAGTTTATTCTCACCAGCTTGAAACAGTATTAAGGATCCTACATTTTGATTAGATAGAGCAGAGTGTACAAGTAAGCCAAATCAATCACAGGTGGGCACGGCGGGTATCTGATGCAATCCTGCAAAACACAGTAGGTAACAGACATTCACAGAGGACTACAGGAGTTGGAGCCCAAATTCCAACAACCAGTTCTGAAGTTGAGCCAAGGGCCTGAGGAAATAGGTGGGTATGGGAGGCCAGAGCAGGGTTCAGATGTGGAACACCTTCTAGGAATTTAATCAAAAGATTACTTTCTTCTAGATAGTTGTTTTTTTAACAGAGCTAACAGGGAGCTATAAAGTGACTTTTGCTCAAGGGCATCCTAAAGGCCATACCAGACGTTTGACAAACAGATGATAAGCATATCCCAGCTAGACATCTGACAAACATGTGATAAGCATATACATAGCATGATTAGCAGCCATTAGTTCACACATCCTGCATTCGCCTACTCTTTCAAGCCTTAAGGCCTCACCTCTTCTGTATCTCTAGGAGAAATGTACATTGACTCTAAGACCACTTATATTTCCATGAGCTGATACTGCTCCGCTATCTACAGATTTTTATCTCTTTGTACATTCCTATTTCACTTTAATCTCCCTTGAGGGTTTTTTTGATCTAGAACCTACAGCAGGAGCTACAGAAGTATTCTTCTCCGTAATGGGCAGGAACTTTCTACACCTTGAATCTAGAGTGGGGCTTTAATAATATATGAGAATTTAGAAAAATGGTACAAAGCGTGCACCTGGGTAGCTCAGTGGGTTAAGCATCTGCCTTTGGCTCAGGTCATGAGCAGAGCGTCTGGGGCTCTGCCTAGGATTGGCCCTGCATTTACCGTGGGCCCTGCCTCCTTCCCCCCCACCAACCTCCCCACATAGGTTTCTGCAAGGCCCTCCTGACCCACATCTGGTTCTGCCCTCAGTGGGAAGTCTGCTTCTCCCTCTCCCTCTGCCCCTTCCCCCACTTGTGGGTATGCACATGTGCTCTCTCTCTCTCTCTGTCAAATAAATAAATAAAATCTTAAAAAAAAAAAAGACAGAAAGAAAAATGGTACAAATAACAACTTTAAAAGACTTTTAGAAGAAAATGTAGATGAATATCATTATGGCCTTGATGCAAGGGAGGATTTTTTTTTTTAAGATTTTTTTTTTATTTATTTGACAGATCGCAAGTAGGCAGAGAGGCAGGCAGAGAGAGACAGGAGGAGGCAGGCTCCCTGCTGAGCAGAGAGCCCAATGCGGGACTTGATCCAGGACCCTGAGATCATGACCTGAGCCGAAGGCAGAGGCTTTAAGCACTGAGCCACCCAGGCGCCCCAAGAGAGGATTTTTTTAAATAAGACATGTAAACTATAAAGGAAAAGATTAGTAAAAACCCATATTTTAGAAAATAACATCTCTGCAGAAAGATAAGAGAAATTATGATTGTTTCTCCAAAACTGAAGCTTCCAGAGACTATGAAATGACTGCACTGGAATCGTTACAATACCCACACCACAGTAAATGTATTGGCTTCAATACTGAGCATGCCATGAAATCATCCATTTTCACCACCAACTTTCTGACCGGGATTTGATAACGGCACTATGGTGAAGAAATGGTGTGTATACACAAGACACAAAGACAATGATCAGTTTTGCTTTGTTTTGCTTTTCTCTACAAAGGACCAAAAAAAGGGTTTCACATAAGGACCGATGTCCTGAGAGGAAAACAGCTATCACAATGGATTTCTGAAGGAAGTTGCCAGACTCAATGTGCCCTTTTTCCTATCATGAGAAGACACTTCTCCTGATAGAGCACTGAGACTCTAGAAAAATCTTCTGCTCTCCTCTCAAATATTCTTGCCTGCCCTTGAAACAGGTTTATGTTTAGTTTATAAATAGGTTTAGTTTATTCCCTAAATGAGTAGCTCTTAAATAGTAATTGGCATTAGAATCATCTGCAGAGTCAATTATCATATGGTTTCACTTATTTGTGGAGCATAACAAATAGCATGGAGGACATGGGGAGTTAGGAGAAGGCATTTGGGGGAAATTGGAAGGGGAGGTGAACAATGAGAGACTATGGACTCTGAAAAACAATCTGAAGGGTTTGAAGAGGTGGGGGGGGAGGTTGGGGGAACCAAGTGGTGGGTATTAGAGAGGGCACGGACTGCATGGAGCACTGGGTGTGGTACAAAAACAATGAATACTGTTATGCTGAAAATAAATAAAAGAAAAAAAAAAGAATCATCTGCAGAATCTAGAAAAAAAAATTCACATCTTGGACCCGATCACAGTGATGTTGATTAGTAAGTCTGGCTGTGGTCCTGGCATCTACATTTTTAAAATTTATATTCCCCAAGTGATTCTGGTGTGAAGCCCTGATTGAGACCTACTCGTACAGACCTTTGGACTCCTGACTATGACTAAGCATTTTGTTTTTTACTACTCTGTACCTCAATCCTTACAACTGATCCCTGCTCTTATGTTCCTCCAACTAGTTGCTCACTTCACTCTCCATGTCCTCAATCAGTAACCCATACTTACATGCAAATCATATTAACAAATAATGTATACAGCAAGCAGGTAGCCAGTTAGCACCAACTCACTGGCTTTTAATAAAGAATTGGGAAGACTGAGAAGATGAGAAAATACTGAGAAAGAGGAAAAATGACAGAGTGATTAAAAGCACATCAAGATTGAGGCCTAAAAGAGGAAGCAATGGATCAGCTCTTGTCAGATGGGAGGAAGCTTCTAAAGGCTAGTCCTCCTCCCTTCCTCCTTTTACAGAATATTACCTGTAGCATAATCTCTGCACCAGCTGTCTCCAGCTTCCCTACCAATTGTCTAATCTCAGTGGGACGGATACAAAAGTTCTCTTATTTCTCTTTCCAGGAGTGAAGGAGATAAATTTCTCTTCCTCTGGTTATTTGTAATTACTTCCACTAATACGCTACATTTTTTGAAATGTCTAGCTACTCCCATGAAGTCTCTTTCTTCTTCAACCTCCACACAAGTTAAACACTCTGTAACAGAGGTCATCTTCCTTTCCTGCTTACCACCTTCTGGAGTTAGCACAGGAATTTTGGACATATTGTACTCTATAATTTTTGACACAGATGGTTGGATAAGCAACATTACAGTGGTCAAAAAGAGGTATTCAGGGACATGCTTCTTCACTGGTATCATTACTTGTAGTTTGAAGATTTCTAAAAACTGTTTCAATTGCCCTCAGGGATAAACTTTTGCCTCTAAAATAAACAGTTCCATTCACTACGGCAAATATTGGGCTTGAAGACTTAATATTAGTTCTTGGTTTGACAAAGACCGTTATGTTTAAAGAAAAAAAAACAGTCCTTGACTAGATACTGAGGCAACATAGGAAATGAAATTTCTAAGAACCTTCTAGGAATTTTATCAAATTTTAACACTATTATAAACATCTTGTTTCTAAAATATTTGAGGATAATAAACACAGGTATGTGGGTTTGAGTTAGGCCATTAAAACAAAGAAGCCAGGTTTGTGGATATAGTTAATCATGCTGTTAGCTGTAGAAGCCTGGATAGCAAGTAATAACTGCACTAAGAAGCTTACTTTTACCAACTTTATTCTCCAAGAACAACCATCCCCAAATTTAGTGCCCAGGCCTCTTTCAACTTGGTTCCTAAGTAAGTTTTGGAATTCTTGGGACATTTAAATACTTGTGGAATTAAATACTGGGACACTGTTTATCATATTTAATCTATATCATAACCAAAGATGATACTCCCATGACGGATCGTGTTTCAGCCACTGTCAGTCACAAAAATGATCTGGTTCCTCTGCTGCCACACAGACTTGAGTTCTGATCCTTCTCTTTGTCAGTTATTTTGGTTGATAGTTGAAAGAAGTACAATAAGAGCAGGTATTTCCTTTCTAAGTGATTCTCTAACTACAGAAACTTTACAAACTTGCTTATCTGGCATTCCAAGACTTGGCAGGTCAACAAATATGTATCAAGTGCCTACTGCGTGCCAAGCACTGTTCCAGGCACAGAGGATACTAGGGAAATCAGTACAGATAGAGCACCCACCCATCCAAAAAGAGAAGGGAACTAGAACTCCTGATATACATACTCCACTGGAAGAATGCTTCTGTAGTCTGTGCTTACTTGTTTGCTGAGGATGTGTTAGACTTCTTTTGAGCTAGCTATTTACTCAAAAGTTCTACCCGTGTATTAACTAGAGTCAGCCAAAGAACTTCTTACTCCAAAGTCAAAGTTAAATCTGAAGTTCTTTCCACTTCCTCTTTATAGAACTTTACAACATTGACTAGTTTTATAGTTCTTCATCTTAGAGATTACTTAAATTACAAAGTGCTTACACATTTATGAGTCTTTCTTTAAGAATAGCCTATAAAATAAATTTTGTCTGTGAGCACATTTTTAAGTGCGCAAACTAGCAGTAAAACCAGGAGTATTTTTTTTTTTTTGTCTTTCATTTTCATGTTTCTGATCTTTAACCCCTTTCAAAAAAAAAAAATGTGGTCAAAACAAAACCACAAATATAGAAGCTAAATCCTGAAATAAATTAGATGGGCCCCCAAGGCCATCATGCTTCTACTGTATGATTTCTGCGCCGTATCTTACCCAAGTCGTTTAACTTTCAGTTTCATAATCTAATAACTCTGGTTTCATTGTTTTTCTACTTAACTTCTTAAATGCTTGCCCAGATAAAAGCTTCTGCCTATTTAGCCACATTTGAGCCTTACCAAAGGTCAATAAGATCAATAAGGGGAGATCTTTAGATTCCACTTTCCTTCACTGCTTTGTAAAAATATACATATTAATTTTTGCACTTACCAGTTTATTATAAAAGGATATGATAAAGGATACAGATGAACATCCAGATGGAAGAGATGCAGAGGACAAGGTATGTGGGAAGAAGTGCCAAGCTGTCATGCCCTCTCTGGGGAGGCCGCTCTTTTAGCCTCTCCATGTGTTTACCAACCTGGAAGCATCAACTCGCTGCCTTATAATAATGAAACTCTGTAAGAATATTTTAATAGCAGATTGAAAGAGGGGTAGTAATTATTTACAAAAACACAAACACACATCCATATATATATATATTTTATATTTATATTAAAAGCTAATTTTTAGGGCTTTATCTTCAAGGACTAGAAATGCAATTATTTAATTATAGCATTTAAAGTAACCAAAAAAAAAAAAAACCCACAATTTGGGAGGATATTTATTTATTTAGTTAGTTAGTTTTAAAGATTTTATTTATTTATTTGACACAGAGAAAGGGATAATGAGAGAGAGAGAGAGAGAGAGAGAGAGAGAGAGAGCACAAGCAGGGGGAGTGACATGTAGGCAGAAGGAGTGGGAGAAGCAGGCTCCTTGCCGAGCAAGGAGCCCAACGTGGGGTTCAATCCCAGGGCCCTGGGATCATGACTTGAGCCGAAGGCAGACACTTAACTGACTGAGCCACCTAGTCACCTCAGGAGAATATTTAAGCAAGGCTATAAACCTAGGCCAAGTGAAAAGCTGGAAAAAATAAGAAATCCAGCTACTCTAAAAAAGCTATCCCACAGTTGCTTATATCAAATAGATCTCATTGAACAAAAATATGTTTCAACATCCTGATAGCTAATAGGCAATTATGTTTTAATCAATCATTCAAAAGCCATTTACAGAACAACTAAGGATACAAAGATCAACCTTGTAAAGAATTAGCCTTAGCCTTGTATAAATTCATACATTGCATGGTATCAATGCTCTTAAATTGTTCTATTTTATGGGTGGATTTTGTATATCTACCTAGTTTATATACAGTAGTGACTTTTAAATTTGTTTTAGAAAAATACTTGCTATTAGACATTATTCACCATTTCCACATAACCAAATATATACTTTATGACTTATTTTAAGCTTTTGCTTGATAAAAATTAGTGTACTTTTTTGGGGTAGAAATTTTGGGAGATATTCTTCAAAGGAAAAAATCATGTGTATTTTTACTACTCAGGGATATTTGCTGTTGGCATTTCCTTCTAGAATTTTTTTCTATACATTTGATTTCAAGTAACAGAAAACCCAATTCAAACTTGTTTAAACAATAAAGAAAACTGATTGGCTCACATGAATGAAAAGTCCACAGGCTTCAGGCCAGTCATGGCTTCAGATGAAGCTTGATTTTATAACTCAATTTGTCATCAAGGACCTGTTTACTTTCTTCTCTCCACTCTGCTTCTGTGGTGTCTGCATCATTCTAAGACTGGCTCCTCTCATGGCCCAAGATGGCTGCCAGCATCTTCCCCTGTCCAGCAAGCAAGAGAACATCAGCATTCTCAGCAAAAGTCCTAAGAGTCATACTTCAAACTACTTTAAAGCCAGTGCCCACCCTGACTGAATCACTGGGGCCAAAGGGAGGGAATGTACTTATTGGATAGCCAACATTAGTTACATCACCTCTGAAGGCAGAGTGAAGTCAACTTCTCTGGAATCATATGTATCCCTAAGGAGAAACTGGTGCTGTTGGAAACGTGATGGGGAGTTTTAAAGAAACTAAATATTTTTAAAGAAATATTAGATATGTGTCTTCTTCTTTGCTGATCTTTGATTAGACTCTCTGGATGGCCCAGAGTGCTACCTTTTCAAGGAAAATCATGCTTAGAATTTCAATAGGGAATACTTGATAGGTATTAAAAGTTATATAGATCTAGGTGTATGGTTTAAAATGTTAATTACATGTTATTAAGTTTAAAAGGTTAGGGATGCCTGGGTAGCTCAGTCGGTTAAAGCATCTGCCTTTGGCTCAGGTCATGATCCTGGGGTCCTGGGATTGAGTCCCATGTCTGGCTCATTGCTCAGTGAGGAGCCTGCTTCTTCCTTCTGCCTGCTGCTCCCCCTGCTTGTGCTCTTTCTCTGACAATTATATAAATAAAATCCTTTAAAAAATTAAAATTTAAAACGTTATTAAAACCATGTATATAAAAAATCATATGTATTATATGATCCTATTTTTCTTAATCTACATATGCATGGAAAAAAGATACATACATAGTAGAATGTTAACTGAAATTATCTGTAGGTGTTGTGACTTTTCACTTTCTTCATTCCTTTTTCTATTACCTGAATACTTTATAATTATTTATTACTTTAATAATCAGAAAAAAAACCCAAACATTAAACTACATAAATTGGAAAAAAAGTACAGTTCACCAGGAATTGATAACATATCCCACTGCCTCAAGTATGTACCCTACACAACCCTTGCCATTATACAAACCGCTTGGTTTATTCCTCCTGTCAATCTTTACCAGCTGGAATTGAGGGAAATGAAGGTATCAATGTGTATGAAGGTCCAGGTCCTGTTCATTTACAAGTTAAGATTAATATATAGCTTTTCTCCATTAGTTTGAATAACTTTTAGCTTTTTTCCCTTTTTTCAGTTAATAATATATGTAGATCAGCATTTCACAGACTGATTAGCAGATATGATAGTGAAATTAAATGGTTTTCTTAAGGCAGTCACCAGTAATTACCTAAGAATGACTTTTTAATGAGGTCTTTCATCTCTGTATACACTTTGTTCCTACAATTTCCCCCCCAAACCTGCTCTTCTCAGGAAACTTATCCACTCCATACAGATATCTCCAACCTCATCTACAGCTGTATTCTTTCTCTTGAGCTTCTGTTTTCTTTCTAGGTGTCTATCAGAAATCTCTATTTACATGTGCTGATACCTTCAGGAGCAGTTAATCCACAGGAGAATGAGTACTTATATTCCCAATCTCTTACACCAATTAGTTGGGTGTTCTTAGATCAACTGCTGAATCTCCAGGACCACACATGGCGAGGACGATGACAACTCCTTCAAGAAATGAGGCTGAGGGGCTCCTGGGTGGCTCAGTTGGTTAAGCTTTGGCTCAGATCATGATCCTGGGGTCCTAAAATTGAGCCCCATATCAGGCTCCCTGCTCAGCAGGGAGTCTGGTTCTCTCTCTCCCTCTGCCCCTATTCCCTGCTCACTCTCTCTCTCTCAGATGGATGAATAAAATCTTTAAAAAAAGAAAGAGACTGAATTAGATAATTTATCAAGATTTTAGATTCTAGACCTAAAATCAAATTCATTATTTTCTTGTAACTGCTTCTCTCATTTGAACTATTTCTTCCTTTCATCTTCAATTAATAGAATGATAGAAAATAATCGGACTATAGAACTAGGAAGGCTGTTAGAGGCTGTCTAGTTCAATTCCCTCTCCTTAATGTAATGGAGTAAGGACTTTAGTTCATTACCTCCTTCATCTTCTTTGGCCCTATCAGTAATCCAGTCCCATCAGCTCTTCTTTTATAATGTCTCTCATGCTGTTTCCACTTTTTTCATTATCATCACTCCAAAGTACATATGTCTTCATTTCCTAGTGCCTAGGTTCTTCCCAAAGTCATCGGCTTTTCTTGCCTCCAGTCTCTTTTTCAACTTATCCTGGGAAAGCTTCCAGATTACATATCCAAAAACAATGTAATCATTATGACACATTCCCGTCAAAACATATTTAATGGTTTTACTGTGGTCAGAGGATAAGGCAAGGCCCAAACTCTAAAAAGTCTAACCTAAAGAACCTCCTAGAGGCTGACCTTAACTTACCTTTCCAAGTATATCTTCACGTATTCTCCTAAACGTCAAAACTCAGAATTTCTTTAAATGAACAAAACTTCATGCTTTCTAAACAGAAATCTTTTTGGCCTTGAGATAATACACTCAGAAGAATAAAAAAAATTAGCCGGTTTCAAGGGGGAAAAAAGAAGGCAGTTAAGAGTGAAGATGGGGAATAAAGGTGAAGTGAGAACAGGAATAGAATGCATGACTTTTCTGTAGTTTTTCTCTGCTCATTTTTTCTCCCGCTTTTTAGAAACTTTAACCTTAGCTTACTGTGATTTTTCAAAGTATACATTTTTGTATCTTTGCACAAAAACTAAGATGATAGAAACACATCTGAGGTTGTCAGACCAAAAAAAAAAAGGAAAGAAAAAATAGTTGGATGCAAGGCAAAATAGGCAAAATAGAGGCTTTACAAAGGACAGATGCCTGTGGAGATATTAAGTGGAATCATATCATAAACACCTTGAATTTGACATAATTTTGATTCCAAGAGATTAATACAAATAGTTTCTTCGGGTTTCAAAATGGAGCTCTAAATTTGGGACCTCTTCATTTCAAGCTCAGAAGTATTCCACCAATATAACAAATTTCTTCTCAGTACACTTAGAGGATAAACATGTAGTTTCCCCCACAACAGAGACACAAGGAGTCAGCGACTAGGCGCTTATTCTATCCAAATCAGGCATAGTGCACAGGCTTTATAGACATTTTAGTCCCTGATTTTGGAAGGTCAAGGCCACACTCCCTTGGGAAAGAGGGAAAGCAGGATTCTGGCCCAGACCTGATTTTTAAACTCTGCGCTATCAAACGACTAGTCAAACCCACATATGAATTAGCGGATCACAAGAGGTTGGGCGTTAGGCAGCAAAACGAGAGGCTTCCGCATCTGAATTTAGGGCGAGGAAAACGAGACTGGAAATACCCCCACAGCAGCCGCCATTTTGCGAGAGCTGGGCCGCCGGAAGTCAAGCCGCCAGAGTCTCGCGGCCTGGAGGCGGAGCCGGGGACCCGGTATCCCCCACATCTCCACAAGGGCGGATTCTGAGGGCGGGACAGGGGACCGCGCGGCTAGAAGCCTCGCGGCGGGGGCGGAGCCTGAGGCGGAGCCGAGGACGTGCGCTCGGAGGTTCGAGGCGGGGGGCGGGGTCTGAAGGCGGGACAAGGGGCCACGAAGCTCTGAGGTTCCCGGGGCGGGGCAGCTTGAAGACTCAAGGCTGGGGGCGGGGCCTAAAGGCGAGGCGGGGCGGGTGGGGCGGGGCCGCGCGGCCGGCGCGGGGAGGAGCTGACCTGAGCACCGCACTCCCGCACCTCACTTTCTCGGAACGTGACAGAGCTGCTGTAGTCAGCCTCCAGCAGCCCGCAGCTCTCGGTGAAGAGGGCTGGGGTGGGAGATGACGGTGATTTCCTCCCTGCTTGGCCCAACACGAGCATCGACTCCCCTCTCGCTGCCCCGGGGCTGCAGACGTAGCAGGTGAGATGGGGCCCCGGGGGCGCGGACCTGCCCCGCCCTGGCTCGGCCTTGGGTACCCTTGGTGCCCCCATCCCCGCCTCTCAGGTCTGGGCAGGTGGGCAGTGCCCCGCCCTTGGCACCCCGGCGTGCAGTCCACTGCCTGCTCCTGCCCCGCTTTTAGGACCTCCGGAGCCACTCAGAAAGACTTAATGTAGGGGAAGGCACCACTTGTCCCCTCCAGTTGCAGAACAGCCATACCCCAGTTTGAGGAGAGCCTCATTGCTCGTATGTCCACGCTGACATTCTCGGATTCTTCCTTTTATCCCGAGGGGGTGGCCTCAGTGTCTGCCTTCCTGGGAGCTTCTGCGTGGGTACCTGGAGCGCTACACCAAATTTTCTTCCTTACCCCTTTTTGGAGCATGTCGGATACCATGACGTTGTGATTCCCATGCCCTGGGGAAGCTGAGACCAACTTTTTAATCCCAGGCACAGACCTTAGTCTGCCTTTCCACTTCCACTGCTGTCTGCCTGGGCATTGGGTGGCAGCTGGTCTCTGGGCAGTCTGGTTAAGAACTTTCCACATCCTTATCTTAGAGGGCCAGAGTCTGTCCGTGCTGACAAGGGAAGAGGCAGTGTTCAGCACTCCCCACCCTAGTTCTCTAGGGAGGACATTTGGTCCTCTGCAAGTAGGTGGGAGTGGGCGGGTGGTGTGACTGTTGATGTTGAAGTGCTTTAATAGTATTATACTCTGTTATGCTTTTCCCACAGGATAATGGATATTGGGTGTTTCAAAGCTTTCTCTTTGAAATAAATCAGAACCCTCTTCCCCGTTTTCACTTAACAATGGCAGTTGTTTACAGTTTCAGTGGTTCCTTGCAGTTATCTCAACCAACTATCAGTGGCTACAAGGGGGTTGTATATAGCATTTCTCCACTCCTCACCCCAGTGAGTGTGGCCAGGGAGCAATCTTTTACTGTGAAAGGTCAACTTGCTTGTTCTTTTAGCAACCCTTGTTTTTAATGAGATGGAAGGACTGGATGTAATTTTTTAAAAACTTCCATTGCTGTCCTTCTGTTCATTTTCAAAGAATGCTTTAAAAAGTATATACTCTTCCCGTTGTGGTGGCGGCGGGGGGGGGGGGGCAGATGAAAAGCCTTTGTAAGTGCTTTTTTGGTTGTTTTAACCTTTCCTCTGTTAGCAAGTATTGCTTTTATGATGTTGAGGAACATTAAAAGAATCTTCCTGAGAAGGGGCAGATTACTTCTCAAAGGTTTTCTTTTAATTTTTGACTAATGTAAGGTTAATCCTGGGCAGTGCTACAACTATTTGACCATCACGTTGATAAAAATGAAGATCTCTCCCTTCCCAGCTAAAAACAACTTAAGATCAAACTGAATTTATTTGAACTCCACTTAGTTGTTTGGTGTGAAATAAAAGCTAGAAACCTATGACCCATCCCATCTCTCTGTTTTAGTTGGAGAAATCTTTAATACCAAGTTTGAAGAATGGGCATAAGACAATGAATTGTGTTTAATCTGTTGCCATTCTCATTATGGCCACACTTCTAATAGCAGTTGCTACCATTTCTTGAAGACCTACTCTGTGAAAAGCTGTGTATGAAGTCTCATATCCTCACAATATCCCTTTAAGAAGGTTTTCACTCTCATTTTACAGTTGAAGAAGCTAAGGTTCAGAGAGGATATTTAACTTGCCCAAAGAGTTCATAAGTTATAAGTTCCCAAACTGGGTTCAGGTCTATTTGGCTCTTTTCAGTGAACAACCACTATTTTAGTTAAAACTGTTGGTTAAAAAATTATTGTAATACATTGATATATGAGTGTAGTACAAATAAAGGGTAGTGAGCAGTATGAGTTACTGACATTCCAGGCAAACAAAGATAGGGAACTTTAAAGAAATAAGACTGGAGAAGTTTATCTCCTTATTCTTTAACATTGCCTCTTCAAGTCCACACCTGTTAGGGGCTCCAAATGTTTAACACCTTTCATCAGCTCCTTACTTCAACTAATGGTACCTGTCCCAACCATTAGCTTTCCCAGGATATAATTTGATGCTTATTTGGTAAACTTCAAGTATGTGATTATTGTAGGTTTTGTGTATATTAACCACTCCTATCTAATCCTGGTAGAAAAATACTTGTCCTGATCCAGATTAAATGTACGGTTTTTAAATGGTTCCGTTTATATGAGGGTAGCCCAGAGAAAATTATCATACCCACACCCCATGTATCAGTTACTGCTGATCTCTGGTCTGCTGTCTGAGTCTTTTTTATGTCATGTGGATGTTTGAAAACTTACCCCTTGGCATTGTAAATTTCAGGAATCATGGGCGCTTTTACTTTCTACCTTATATAAGGCCACTTTAGATGATCAACCCTGAATAATCACTTAGAATTTGGCAATTGTCACCATATTAATTTCAAATTACTAATTAAAGCCGATTAGTTGCAAAGTTGCCCAAACCTCATATTTATTGTGTCCCTGGCAGCAAGAAGGGAGTCTGATAAGTACTGTAATGCTAGCATAAAGTATTTTCTTGCTTTAGCATTTTCTGAACATCTTTAGAACATTTTACAACACATTTTGTGTTCTTTAACATTTTATGTACAGCTTTAGGACATTTTAGAACACATTTTCTGGTCTTGGGCCTGTTGCTATAGTGTAAAACTTAGAATACTTTATCATTCAGGGAAAAAAAGGTTTCTGTCCATGAAGTAGATAGTTCCTAAAAGAGAACATTGATCCACTAAAAGGTGAAAAGTTTAATATTTTAGTCATTAATCATTATTATATATATATGTATCATATATATACATAGTTATATAATTAGTTATATATAATAACTGTGTATTGTAGTAGTGCTTCCTGTGTGCCAGGCACCATGCTGGGTGTTGGGGGTACAACAGTGAGCAAAAACATTCAGAGTCCCTACTTCAGTGGCACTTAAAGTCTGGTGAAAGAGATAGACATAAACCAAATAGTCATTCTAATGCATGGTATAATTATAAACTGAGAAAAGTAGCCTACAGGTAAGGAACATGATTCTACTTGATAAAGACCTAGCTATGGGGTTAGTGAAGCCTTATGTGGTGAAGAAACTCCTGAACTATATGATTTAGAGGGTGAACACGTGTTATTTTACAGACAGTGGCAAGTAAAGAAGAGAACATTTTACACTGAACTTCATGTACAAAGCCCCTGTGACACAAAGAGACTATGGAGCATTCAAGAAGGCAAATATATGAGGCTACTTTAAATGGAGCTAAGGGTAGCCTGGTGGGATGCCATCATCTTTTCTTTCATTCTCTTTTATGGGCTACCAAAAGTTGTATTTAACTTTTGTTAAGTGATTACTTTGTGCCAGACATGATTATAAGGACTTAATCTCAAGTCCCCATGAGGTAGGTACTATCATTGCCATTTCACAGATGAGGAAAGTTACTGGATAAAGTTACTATGTGATATTCTACTATACTCTTCTTCCTGTCCTCTACTCGGATATGACCACAGGCTAGACAGGACTGTCCTATCTAGTATGTAGCCTCGAGCACTGAAATTTTCAGAGAATTTGGATGCAGGTGGACCTTCAGGAGAGGCTCTGTGGGCCCCAGGCTCTTACCCACTAGGTGGAGTTCAAGTGTGAATCATGGGGGAAAGCCATGGGGTATCCCTGCAACTGTCATATTTATTAATCTTATTTTATTCATGTCTGATACTGAACATAGGACAGCAACATAAATATTTTGAGCTGACCCACCTTTGAGAGTAAAGAGGTTATTGTTGGGGCGCCTGGGTGGCTCAGTGGGTTAAAGCCTTTGCCTTCGTCTCAGGTCGTGATCCCAGGGTCCTGGGATCAAGACCCACATCAGGCTCTCTGCTCAGCGGGGAGCCTGCTTCCTCCTCTCTGTCTCTCTCTCTCTGCCTACTTGTGATCTCTCTCTCTCTGTGTCAAGTGGATAAATAAAATCTTTAAAAAAAAAAAAAGGTTATTGTTAACAAAAACTCTCACCCTTTTTTTTTTTTTTTCATTGTATTTTTCTCTGGTGGTTGTTGAAGAAAGTATATATATTTATTTGGTCATTTGATAAGTCTAGGTTTGCTAGTGTATGCTTTCAACTAGAATTATTCTCATTATTGATTGTTGCACTGAATCTTTCTTCCTTTCTTTCCAGAGATCTGGTTGGAGTTGGAGGGTGAAAGAAAATGGATTCGTTTTCTGATTTACCTGCAGAGAACTTAACCATTGCAGTCAATATGAGCAAGACGTTGTCCTCAACAGTAGTGCATAGATTTAATTCCACTAATGACCCACCTTCAATGTCAATAACGAGGCTTTTTCCAGCCTTACTAGAATGTTTTGGCATTGTCCTTTGTGGCTACATAGCAGGAAGAGCTAATGTCATAACATCAACACAGGCCAAAGGACTGGGAAATTTTGTCTCCAGATTTGCACTTCCAGCTTTATTATTCAAAAATATGGTTGTACTTAATTTTTCCAATGTGGATTGGTCTTTCCTATACAGTATCTTGATTGCCAAAGCTTCTGTATTTTTCATTGTCTGTGTATTAACCTTATTGGTTGCCAGTCCTGACAGTCGATTTAGCAAAGCTGGACTGTTCCCTATTTTTGCCACACAAAGTAATGACTTTGCATTGGGATATCCTATAGGTAAGTTATTTTTTATTTTTCAAGTTTTTAAAATATTCAGGTGTTTTAGGAAGTAGCAAAATTTAGTCCTTTAATTTATTTAGGCATTTGTTAGTGGTAGATATTTACTTATATCTAAAATATATCTCTTGGGACACCTGGTTGGCTCAGTTTTTAGAGCATGTGGCTCTTGACCTTGGGGCCCATGAATTTGAGCCCTACATTGGGGGTAGAGTTTAGTTAGTAAAAAGGAAAATCACAAAACCTTATTCCAAATCTCTGTACTCTGTAGCAGCCCATAATGCCTACCCCCAAAAGGGAATAAATCTTTAAAAAAAAAATTTTTTTTAAATCTCTCATATTTTTTCTTAACTATTTCTTACTTTAGGATGAATTCTCTTTTTTCCTCAACTTTGGAGTTTGAAGCTCCTTCAAATGTTGACCTAAAATAGTCATGTCTAAATAAACTTTATAAATTATCTTTCTAATATATTCTTTTTCTTCTCACCAATCACACAAAAGAAGATCAGGCTCCAGAAGGGATCAGTTTCTGATTTAAATTACATAAGAAAGATAGATATATGTCTGCATAAAAGTAGTTATTAAATGTTAGTAGTGGAAACTTATGAGTAACTTCTTTTCCCTCCCTCATTTTTCTTACCATTTGGCATATACATGGTTTTACATTAAATTTTGTTGTTGAGCTTGTTATTTAGAAAGTCAGTATACTTCAGTTTAAGTTAATTTAAGTTAATCAGTATAAGAACGAAAATGGTGAGCGCTTTTGCTTTTTCAGCATTTCCTTCTTAACCTTTCCAACTCTTTAGGCAGGCTAATTTTATGTTTCTATGTGTGTTTTCCTGATAAAACATACCAATCTGGGAATATCTTGAACATATTCTTTTTTCCAGAACACCCTAAGTACTAACTACTTAGTAGCTACTTTTTATATTTTTATTTTTAAATTACAGTTTATGTTATGCTTTGGCCATGTGTCATGGTGTGAGGACCTGAATATTAACGGATGTAGTCATACATTCATTCACACCTTCACAGGGACTGTTACGTACCCAAGATTGTGCTAGCTGCTGGAACTACAACAAAGTCCTCATACATATTAAACTTACATTTTAATGTGAAAATAAAATTAAAATTAAAATAATATCAGGTAATGACAAGGACCATAAAAATAAAGTAGTATAAAGGGCTGGGAATGAGGAGGTTCTATTTGATATAGGGGGTCAATAAAAGCTTCTCTGATGGTATATCTTCTGAGCAGAGACTGAAAGAAATTTATCGAAGTGGACAAATGAAAACTACCATTAACTTTCAGATTCCTTATTCAGTAGTTTTAAAACTCTCCCCCAACCCAAACTGTTAATTATTTCACCTCTGGCACCAAAAAGATTCTACTGGGTATACTTTTCCTTTTTCCCTTCCTTTGACCTCCTCCCTCTTGCTTACCAGAAATGGAGCTAAATCTTAGAAATTAAATAACTCTGAGTAAAGCAGGTTTATGAGCGAGGAAAATCTGGGCTCCTAGATGACTAAGCTATAAATAGTAGCTATAAAGGTGTTCCTTTAAGGTTATTGAATTTTAAAATTAGGATAAACCAAGCATTTATTTTATTTTTAAAGATTTTATTTATTTATTTGACAGAGCAAGACACAGCAAGAGCAGGAACACAAGCAGGGGGAGTGACAGAGGGAGAGGGAGAAGCAGGCTTCCCCGCAGAGCAGGGAGCCCAATGCAGGGGTGGATCCCAGGACCCTGAGATCATGACCTGAACCAAAGGCAGACACTTAACAAATGAGCCACCCAGGTGCTCCTAAACCAAGGATTTAAATAAAGACTTTGGAAATAAAACACTTTGGAAATAAAATAAAAGTCCATCTCCTCAGGAGCATTAAATAATATAAACTTGAGGTATTTGTGGCATAAAGACCTTATAAATGGCTCAGTATCATAGTGTTAAGTAACAAATATTACATTATCTTAATTTAGGCATAAACTATCTATAGTTTCATGTTCTCATAGACTAGTAAATCCACAACTAAACAGAACTAACATTTGTAACTTTTTTTTTTTTAAAGATTTTATTTATTTGTCAGAGAGAGAGAGTACACACAAGCAGGCAGAGAGGCAGGCAGAGAGAGAGGAGGAAGCAGGCTCCCTGCCGAGCAAGAAGCCCGATGCGGAACTTGATCCCAGGACCCCAGGATCGTGACCTGAGCCGAAGGAGTGGCTTAACCAACTGAGCCACCCAGGCATCCCTGTAACTTTATATTTTCTTATATACTTACCTGAGGTAGGGCAGATATTTTTAATCCTCATTTTCAAATAAGGAGACTGATTTAGAGAGATTTCATTGTCTCTCCCAGGTCACACAGCTAATGTGACTGAGATCCAAACCTTAGGTCTTTTGGCTCTAAATCCTAGGCATTCTCTTATGCCACGCAGTTATGTAACATGCCTGTTTAATCTTTAGAAGACCTAACTAGCCTGTAACCCATTAATATCAGAGAGAATAAAAGACTTTCTTTATCTTTATATTATTGTATTTTTTTAAAGATTTTATTTATTTATTTGACAGAGATCACAAGTAGACAGAGAGGCAGGCAAAGAGAGAGGAGGAAACAGGTTCCCCGCTGAGGAGAGAGCCTGATGCGGGGCTCAGTCCCAGGACCCTGGGATCATGACCTGAGCTGAAGGCAGAGGCTTTAACCCACTGAGCCACCTAGGTGCCCCTCTTTATATTATTCTAAAGGTATTCCATGAAATGAGTGGCAGTGGAAAAGACCAATTAGATGAGTATTTTCTTTCTTTTTTTTTTTTTTTTAAGATTTTATTTATTTACTTGACAGAGATCACAAGTAAGCAGAGAGGTAGGCAGAGAGAGAGGAGGAAGCAGGCTCCCCACTGATCAGAGAGCCCGATGCGGGGCTCGATCCCAGAACCCTGAGATCATGACCTGAGCCGAAGACAGAGGCTTTAACCCACTGAGCCACCCAGGCGCCCCTAGATGAGCATTTTCATGTTAAGGCAGAATCTCCAAATCAAAAATGTAGTCAGCTATCTTCATCACTGTTTTCCTTATGTCCCACATTGGATCACTGAGTTTGGTAATAATCATGTTCCCAGCAGTATGCTAGTCCAATTTCCCTGATGATTATCCTGGTAAAATTTGAGTTGTCATTTTTTGGTTTTAAACTACAAATAATGGGGGCACCTGGGTGGCTCAGTTGTTGAGCATCTGCTTTTGACTCAGGTCATGATCCTGGGGTCCTGGGATTCAACCCCACATCCGGCTGCCTGCTCGGCAGGAAGCCTGCTTCTCCCTCTCTCACTCCCCCTGCCTGTGTTCTCTCTCGCGCTGGGTCTCTTTCTGTCAAATAAATAAAATCTTTCAAAGAAAGAAACTATTTCTTTAAAAAAATAAAGTAAAAAAAAAAATTACAAATAATGTAAGAGCTCTTGTTACATTAGGTTGTAGACAATAACATTACCAGAAACCGATAGTATACACAAAAGTGCTTTCTCATGTGTCTGCAGATTGGAAGGGGTGGTACAGAGCTGTAGGGCTGTGTATCTGCTTCGAGGAGCTGATTGATTATTGCTGCCCTTTCCCATCTGCTTTCTGGGCATTCTTGGGATGAAGGGAGAAGACTGTATCTCTGGAGAGAAGACACTTTCTGTTTGTTGTGTGATGTCTCCCAGGAATTTCCACTCTTTTGTTAACAGATAAACATCATATCTTATGAGAAATGTCCTTTTTTTTTTTTTTTTGAGAAATGTCCTTTTTAAAACTGCTTTTGTTCCACAGTATCAGTCCAATTTACAGGTGACTCAGGAGAAGGATCAGAAGATAAGCTAATGAATAAAGAGAAAGGACATTCATGTTTCCTTTTTTATGCTATTTTATGCCAACTATAAGCCTATGAAATTATATTCAAATGATTTATCTATATTCAAGTGACAGAAGGCTACAGTGCATTTATCAGACTAATAGAGAAGCTCGCTATTTTTTAGAACAATTCTTTTCAAAGGTACTTTAAGAATTATGAGTTTAAGAAGAAACCAAGAATCTACCAAGGTGAAATGTTGATTTCAGCAAAACAGAATCATTCCCTACCTCTGTCATTAAAAGATACTAATAAGGCATAGTTAAGTCCTATAATTTATTCTTCAAACAATGCTGATAGCATAAGTACCCCAACTAATCATAATTATGCTCTAGTGCTTGAGCTGTAAACAGAAAGGAAATGAAGCATTTAACTATATGCCATCAAATAATAGAATGATCTTGTCTGGGACTTTGTGTTGTTTGCTAGGGATTGAAGCCCGGCAGGAATCAAAATAGGAGCCCCAGTGGGTAGCTAATTTTGTCTTTTAGTTCTTCATAGTAGGATTCTCTCCTCCCCCCAAGAGCTTTATTTGTAAGCGTTAATTAATTATAACTTAATGGTTGACATAATCATTATAAATCTAATTTGTTGATATAGGTCACTGCTTTCATATATGTCAATTTAAAAAGCCATCTTTTGATTGGTAATAGAAGCAATGCCAATTCACAGATAAATATGTAACTTCAATTATGCAAACGAATGGCAGAAGTGGACTGAAATTTCCATGTTGAGCCCTGTTCTTCTCGTGATTTGACAAATATTTATTTATTCCCAATTTTTGCTCTCCCTTTAGATTGTGCCTTTTTTACCTCCATATACCTGTTCAGCTGACTCAAAATGTGCTGCTAGTAACCTGCTTTATAAATATTCAGTGTGTGAAAAGAGAAAAAAATGGGTATAAAAAGAAACAGGTCTAAAAAAGAACAATTAGATATTGATCCTCTGTGTTACAAAATACATTTTTACTTTGAAAACTTTGGCATTCATTGATGTGCTAATTGCATTCTGCAAGTATTTACAGATTTGCTCAGCCCTGTGCTGGGGCCTGAGGGCTCTGAAGTGATGCCATCAAGGATGGTCAGAATGGGATGAAAGGGCACTAATAGGAAACAAAAGAAGCCAGAGCCATCTAGAGGAGAGGAGGTCCAGCACAGAGACTGAAGACCAGGGGGAAGCATTGGTACCTGAGACAGGCCTTAAACTGTAGGCAAGATTTAGGTAAGGAAAGAGAGACTTCAAGTAGTTGGGGAATGATGATCAGCATGTTGACTTGTTCTTTGGGAGGTAAGAATTGTGGGAAAATCATTACGTTTTGAAAGTTAAGATTTAGAGGATATTGTCAGCAGTGAATAAAATGGATCAAGGGAGTGGTCGAGAAAAACCAAAAAGATATAAGTTAGTAAACACATTAATCCAATTTTGAGATTTTTGACTAGTGGCTCAAGAGGAGAAAATAGAAAAGATCCAGCGAAAGAAGAATGGACTTAGTGGTTGGACCTAGTGGTTGGTTAGCTTTAGATAATAAAAAACTGCTGCTCAAATTTGCATTGAGCTTTTAAAACAATCTAAGGTCCATTATCAGATGGTGATGAAGTGCTGGAGTGCGGAGAGAGTAGATTTCTGGAGAAAAGCATTAACCTAAGGGGCTTTGTCTGCTGAAGGTTGTCAGAGCAAACACCTCATGCATTTTATTTTGGCCACTTGGGAAAATTCCTGAACTCAGATCGAAAACATAAGGCTTTTCCAAAGTGTACTCTCTATTTTAAAACTTGAGATTTTCTCTTAGAGATGGAATATCTGTTTAGAAGGAGTGGACGGGTCTAGAAATAGTTATCAAAAGTGACGCCTTTTTTTTTTTTTTTTTTTTTTTTTACTTAAAAGTTGAAACTTTATGAAGCATGAAAGAAAACCACTAAGAGATATAGAACTTGTATATCTAGGTTGGAAATCAATAGGAAGAATTTGTGAAATTTTGTATAATCAAATATGTTTTGTTTAGCCTCTGCTTCGTTTCAGGGGTATTATAGACCCCAGTATGTGCTTAGCTGAAAAAAAAGGGAATGGAATCCTACACAAAAGTAGGTTTTAGCTAATGAGAACCAGGTAGACTTCCAAAGGTTATATAATCTAGTTACATAACTGTACCAGACATGTGCATGACATTAACTGAACTTATGTATCCTGAGTAAGTAAACAAATATATTTTCCTACCTGTGTAACTTTATCTTAATGTAAATTGAGAAATCTAATCTTTTACATTTTTTTCACATGATTGCCTCTGTCTTAGCAAGTGATTGTGGCTGTTCTTTTTTGTTGTTGTTAATCTTTCTCAGCCTCCAATTATCTATGAATCATCCTTTATACATATTAGCTTGAATTTTGGAACTCATTGCCAAAAATGTGCCTGGAGACCAGGTTGCTTACTCCAAGGGTCTAAGTTGCTCTGATCAACTCAAGACCAAGCCACCAACTGTCAGTCCAACAACAAACAGCTAGAAATCTAGTCCAACCCACCTAGCCTCTTGCAGGGAGACTCATTTTATGCACTGTTTAGGTTCTAAAGTTATCATGTTGCGTCACATCCTTGAAAAATCCCTTAAATCGCCCACAAAATACAAAACACATACTTTGTGTACATTGTTCCATTTCTCATAAGTCTAACACAGCCAGATTTTTTTTCTCTAGCATTGTTTTTCCTCAATGAACAAGTGATGTATTTAGTTTGTGTTTGGGAACATGCCTTGTGGGGGAAAAAAGAGAGCGTAGTTGAATTTGTGTTCGTTAAATGTGTACTCACATGACTCCACTGTATTCCCCTCCTGAACCTTCCTTAGATTCACCTTTTCATTCCTAATTCTTCGGCATCTTCCCTGGGTCTTCCTGAAAGCGTTCATTCCTTTTCATTCCTCTCAAATGGAGGCTGCTTATTTTCTCTTCACCTGCAACCTACATGCAGACAGAGCTGGCATCCTCATAGACACCTCGTACCTCTGCTAGGCCCTTATTCTCTGCTCTTCCATAGGAACTGCTTCTTTGGGTTTCATAGGGCCTACCTAGTCTGTTCATCCTCATTGCTCTCATCTGGTGACCTCATTCTGATCATTCCTCCTCCTTTAGTGAGGACTTTAATATCTGGCTCATTGTCTTCTCAACTACCAAGTCTTGCCATTATCTTTTTTTAAAAAAGATTTTATTCATTTATTTGACACACACAGAGAGAGAGTATAAGCAGGGGGAGTGGCAGTGAGAGGGAGAAGAGGCTCCCCACTAAGCAGGGAGCCTGACATGGGGCTTGATCCCAGGACCCTGGGATCATGACCTGAGCCAAAGGCAGATGCTTAACTGACTAAGCCACCCAGGTGCCCCTGCCATTATCTGGTTTGATGTTAGCATCCATGTGTACTACCCATTAAATCCTCTCCCTTCTCAGTCCCTGACTTCTCCAACTCCAGTGATGTTTCCTCTACTCCCTTTCAGCCACCAACTCCCATGGCACATCCTGGACCTAGGCACTTGGGACATATTAAGAGCAGTAGCTCAACTATCTGACTTACTCTGAACTCCTGACCTTCCAACTACTCACCATTTTTGGACTTCGGAGGGCCCTCCAGTGTCTGACTCCTCTGCATTTTGTCTGAGAGCCACCTGCCATCTTTGCTTCTTTTCCATGATAGCTTGGACTCTATCGCTTCAGTGCCCATTATTTCTTTCATTGTCTCCTACTCTCTCTCCCACCCTCTGTAGCCTGGCTTCGGTTCCCCACTCCAGTTGAAACCTCTCTCAAGGGAATCAAATCACCTTGTTGCTATTACTACTTAAATGTTTAATTCCTTACTAGATTTGTGTTTGGAATTTTTTTTAAGGATTCTACAATTCTGCCCTTTTTTTGAGACTAGTCTTAGCCTCTACATAGTAAAAATTAGTGGGTCTCATGAACAGTAATTTTGTTAAAGATTTTATTTATTTATTTGAGAGAGAGGGAGAGAGGGGAGGGAGGAGGAACAGAGGGAGAAGCAGACTCCCCACTGAGCAGAGATCCTGCCAAGGGGCTCAATCCCCTAGGACCCTGAGATCATGACCTGAGCCAAAGTCAGATGCTTAACTGACTGAGCCACCCAGGCACCCCTCACTAACAATAATTTTTTAAAGTTGATCATCATTTCATAGGCTAAATATCATTTAATATAGTGTGTTCTTCTTCCTTGTAAGCTTTATTACTAAAATTTACTTTTCCAAAGTAGGCTAATGAGGTCATTGTGCACTACTTATATTAATTTACAATATGTTATAAGTAAGCATGGAAAACATTATCTACATAATATATTACTGCATTTCTGTGGTAATCATTTTAAAAGCAATTTTCATTCGTGTTTTGCAGTTGAAGCTTTGTATCAAACCACATACCCAGAATATCTCCAGTACATTTACTTGGTGGCACCAATATCTCTTATGATGTTGAACCCTATAGGATTTATCTTCTGTGAAATCCAGAAGTGGAAAGACACTCAAAATGCTTCTCAAAACAAAGTGAAAATTGTGGGACTTGGACTTCTGCGTGTGTTACAGAACCCAATAGTATTTATGGTTTTCATTGGCATTGCCTTCAATTTTATTCTTGATCAAAAGGTGCCCATATATATGGAAAATTTTCTTGATGGACTTGCAAATTCTTTCTCGGGAGCAGCTCTATTTTACCTTGGTCTTACAATGGTGGGGAAAATAAAGAAACTGAAGAAGTCAGCATTTGTTGTACTAATTCTTCTCATCACAGCTAAACTGTAAGTTCCATTTCTTTAACTTGGGGACTGTACTTTGTGAAAGCCTTGTTTAGCCAGTTCCTGAGATGTTTTTGCAACTGTTTTCCCCCCTAAATAATCTGATAGTAATACTCCTTTCTGAGTATCTGTCATTTAAAGGAAAATGTGGTGTTGGTATATTGTGGAAAGTTACTTCCTTATTCTGTGTAAGTTATTCTTTCCATTTTACTGCCAGAAGATAAAGACTATTGGTTTTCCTTTAACTTTTTTATAATCTTACTTAGTATCTCCTAATGTCCCAGTTTGATCATATTTTTAAAGGAAATTTTACAGGATTTCTGAGTTTTCCAATCTTTTAAAGCCCTGTTGGTTATGATGAAAACAATAATTTTGAGTGCAAGCTTGTTTTCATGAGTTTGGGGAAAATATTCTATAATTCTGTGGGTGGTTGAACTTTCTAAATAGGGAAGTCCATACAAATGATTATTCTCAACTATCTGATCCTAGCTTATCAAATAAAGTTTATATCAGTTCCTTAGTTAACAGTTCTTCAGCTTACTTAGTTCATTAGCCACAGAGTTGTACTTCATGGTGAAGGGGACATAATTTTACTGTGACACTACCCCAAGGCACTTTGGGCATACTTAACTGTTGAAATTAGCCTTGTGTAGACTGTTAAATTCACAAAAGCAGTGCAATATGAGATAGGGTCTATATTTTCCCAAAATAATAAAAATGAATATAACTTTTGAAAATTATTTATGGTGTGGCATTATGTTCCTTGGAAACAAAGTATTAATTTTTTTAATGAAGTATTAATTAGTATTGCTGCAGGCATAAATATGGTTCTAATGTTTGTTTGGGTTTTTTTTTTTAAGATTTTATTTATTTATTTGACAGACAGAGATCACAAGTAGGCAAAGAGGCAGGCGGAGAGAAAGGGGGAAGCAGGTTCCCTGCTGAGCAGAGAGCCCGATGTGGGTGGGACTCAATCCTAGGACCCGAGATCACGACCAGAGCCAAAGGCAAGGGCTTAACCCACTGAGCCACCCAGGCACCCCTGGTTCTAATGTTAATAGTATTGTCAACTTCAACTTACAAGTAATATTTAAATATTCTCATTGAAAAAAATCTTTTTTCCTAAAAAAAATAAAAATAAAAACTTTTTTTGTGGGTCTTTGATCCCTATTAGATATTTTTGTCTATTTTTTAAATTAAAAAGTACATGTAAGAGCAGTTTTGTATTCTGTACTAGAGCATAGGTCCTACTATGACAATGTTATCAATCCCGGCCTCGTTCTTTTTAGAGGACAGCTTCATTAGCTCGGCTTCCTTTATATTCTCTTTCTATGGAATCCTAAAGGATTTGTTTAATAACTGACTCTCCACCAGGTCTGGATTTCACTACTTTTCTGCTGTACCTTAGCTGTTTCAGTTCCCTCTGCCCAACCCTTTTGTCTTCACAGTGATGAAGAGGTAATTGTAAGATGCCTATTTTTCTATTGGCTTTCAGAATCTAAATGAGCCACACTGTTATCAACAGGTGAACCATTTAAACCCCAAATCATAATAAAGACCAGGGGTTCTTTCCAAAAAGAAGTTTAGTAATTTTCTTGAAAAAAGTTTGCTTAGATTATCAATCTTTTTTTTTCTTTTAACATCTCAGTTTTCTGGTAGAGGAAACAAGAAACGGCAGCTACAGTTACAACTTTTAAAAATTTTTGGAGAGAAAATTATTTGTGGAACCAAAGCTGAGGGTTTTTTTCCTCCTAATCCCTGATGTTGAAAACATTTTTTAGAATACTGTTACACCTAAGTGGCTCCAAGTTGAATTCTTGATTCTTTCAAAATGTTCACAAGTAGGCATGTAGAGAATATGTGCATGCAAATAGATAGACCTTTTGGGCAGGAGAAGAATAACCTAATGCCAAGTTCACTGAAATAATCACCTCCTTAGGGACCAGTGTACTTTGAGATCGAGTGAATGACACATTTCTTGTTTTTTCAGCCTGGTGCTCCCACTTCTGTGCAGAGAAATGGTGGAACTCTTGGACAAGGGCGACAGTGTAGTGAACCATACAAGTTTATCAAATTATGCATTTTTGTATGGTGTCTTTCCTGTAGCACCAGGAGTGGCTATCTTTGCAACACAGTTCAACATGGAAGTAGAGATTGTACGTATATGCTACCTTCTAAGTTTAATTGTACAGTTAGCAGAAAAATGAATTTTTAAAGCAGAGAGATCAGCCTTCTTTTATGAGAATTTGATATGTGAAAGCTACTTCATTGTAAATAAGGAGGCATCAGGTAACTTCAGGTAATAGAGTTACTTAATCTGGGGTCTTTTCTCGGCCATAACTTTTTTCATTAGTCTTTTTTAGTTTTAAATATTTTATTGTTGCACTTCTGCTGAAGCCTAAAGGTTATTTGTAGTATGGTAACTTTTGAAATTTGGGTAAAAAAAATCTGTTTCATTCACTGTTAATTCACCAGATGCAAAACACCACATAATCAGTTGCAGTAAATAGCTAAAATCAATTAACACCGAATTATTAACAGTGTCTAAGCATATGTTATCTATAGCACTAAATGTTTTCAAAATATAACCTGAAGGAACTAAACTGTTTAACAAAGGTTAGTTCCATTATTTAATCTGTAAAATGTTTACCTGGTAATTTTTTAAAAATTGATTTTATTGCCCTATATTTTATGAAATAGTGTGGAAGGAAACTGGTCATCAGTTTAATTAGATCATTAATACGGTTTTACTTTCTAGAACCCAGAAGATAATCATCAGCTTGGGGTGTCTAATTCTGGTTATGTGTGAATATTAATTGAGCATAGAGTGGAAGAGGAGCCAAAGGAACTTAACTGTGTTTTTGTTTAAGGACTCTCAGAAAGGGGGATATAGTATTTGAGAACATGCTGGAATGTATGATGTCTTTTTAGTGACTCTTGCTTTTATTTTAGAAGCCTTGGTGTGCTGTGACTATTTAAAATGTAGGGTCATTGTTTTATTGAGACTATGACCTTTCTCTCAATTTGATTTCATTTTTTGCAGATAACCTCAGGGATGGTAATAAGCACATTTGTGTCTGCGCCAATCATGTACGTTTCTGCCTGGTTACTAACCTTTCCTACAATGGACCCTAAGCCATTGGCATATGCCATCCAGAATGTTAGTTTTGATATAAGTATTATCAGCCTTGTCTCCTTGGTAAGTACATTTCACTGTAAATATGAATGAAAACCGCAGAATGAGTTTGAAAATAGCTTGGTAACAGAAAGTTAGGATTTAAAAATCTGTTTTAAAAAATCTCTTATGCAATAGAGAAAACTAAAACCTGCCCGTAAAATGTGATATCAGCCTTCTGAGTTGTGTCTTTCCTTTTGAGAGTTAGAGTCGTGTAGCAGATGAGGCGTGAGATTTAGTCAGACCTGCACTGGCTTTTGGCCCTATCACCGACTAGGCGTATATCTCAGCCTTTCTAAGCTGCAGTTTTCTCAGTGAGGAAATAGAGATACTAATTTTACCTATTTCCATGGGTTCTTTTAAGGATCGCATATGACAATGCATGTGAAAAGCATCTGCAAATGGCAGATCACTCTACGAATACTATTGGTATTAGCTAATTGTAGAATCATGGGGTTGGAAGGGATTGTCTGACCACCCATTTAATGACAACGAAGCTTTCTGGATAAATCTAGTTCAAATTAAATACTAAAACATCTAACAACTGGAGTTGTAGCTCAAGTTGCTTATGGAATTCAAGCAGCATTCTGGCTGGGGAAAAAACAGCTTTTACTGTTAAAAGAAGGAGGTAGGGGTGAACATGTGTGTGGACAACAAGTAAATGTGTTATTAATGTAATTTCTAGGAAATTTCACTTCTGTTACATATTCTTAAAATCTGTGCTCTTCGACAAGAGGACAGTCTAGGGAGAGGGATGATATGAATTTTGATTGATAGGGAGGGGAGAAGAAAGAAGGAAATCAACCAGCATACGTAGCTGGCCACTTTAGAGGGAGAATAGAAACCCAATCCTTATATATATGAAGAATGCAAGATAGTTCGTCTCAAGGTGGGCTGTATGCTTTGTTTGAAGTCAGACTGCCTGGAATTTGGATACCTCATGAGGCAATGGTGGAATCAAAATTAGAAGAGTGCAGTAACTGCATCTCCCATGAAAGATCTTTTCCTGAATAGCTGGCTGTGAGCCTGTGTCCTACCCAGCCACCCAAGGTGGGGGAAGTTAGAACATGACCTTGGTCAGGGCATTAGTTCTTAAAGACCCTGTCGTTTTTAAAAAAAGATTTTATTTATTTATTTGTCAAAGAGAGAGCTAGAGAGCGTGCACAAGCACAGGGAGCGGCAGGCAGAGGGAGAGGGAGAAGCAGGCTCCCTGCTGATCAAGGAGCCTGATGCAGGGCTCCATCCCAGGACCATGATCCCAGGATCATGACCTAAACTGAAGGCAGATGCTTAACCGACTGAGCCACCTAGGCATTCTGACCCTGTCATTTTTGAACAGTTAATTTTCAATAGGATCTCTCCATGCTTTGTTTTCCCCAAAATATAAATGACATATAATTAGTTTCAGGAATACATCATGGTGATCCGATACTTTTATACATTATGAAATGATCCCCATGATAAGCCCAGGTACCGTTGTCACTGTTCGAAGTTATTATAATGTTATTGACCATGTTCCCTATGCTGTATATTGCATCCCCAGGACTTACTTATAATTGTACTTCTCAGTCCGCCTCCCCTGTTCACCTGCCACCCTGCTCCTCCCGCCTCTGGTGACCAGCAGTTTGCTGTATCTATAAGTCTATGTCTGTTTTGTTTTGTTTGTTCATTTGGTTTGTTATTCGGATTCCACACAGAAGTGAAATGGTATAGTATTTGTGTTTCTCTGTCTGACTTATTATTTCACTTAGCATGATGGGCCCACTAGCGGGTCCATCCATGTTATCGCATCTCCATGCTATTAATTTTACTTTGGGGGGTTTTACACCTGGGTGGCTCAGTGGGTTAAGCCTCTCCCTTCGGCTCAGGTCATGACTGCAGGGTCCTGGGATGGAGCCCTGCATTGGGCTCTCAGCTCAGCAGGGAGCCTGCTTCCTCCTCTCTGTCTGCTGCCTCTCTGCCTACTTGTGATCTCTGTCTGTCAAATAAATAAATAAAATCTTTAAATTTTTTTTTTTTTTTACTTTGGGTATGGTAATTTACCTTAATATTCTTTGGGGAACTAGGCAGATTAAAGTAAATAAAATATTGGAATTTCTTTCTGAACCAAGATAAAGAGAGTGCTCTAAAGAAGCCAATCAATGAGTTATTTGATAAGTAGTCCAAAGGTTAAGAAACCTGAATAACTTTGAACCTTTTGTCTTTAAGATCTGGTCTCTGGCTATTCTTCTTTTGAGTAAGAAATACAAACAGCTCCCACATATGCTTACAACTAATTTACTCATCGCACAGGTTAGTAGACATACAGATACTTAGAACTATGCTTTTTTCACTGATTATTCTACTATAAAGAAGAAAATTATTTGGCTGGGTTTTTCCAGTTATGAAGTCGAAAGTACTTTTTACCAATTGCAGTTAATTACAACTGATCACAATTAATTTATCCCTAACTTATATACCACAATATGTCTTGAACTATATAAAGTTGAGGCTAATAATGGCATTTGGTGATAATTTTACACTTTGAATAGAAATAATCATTAAAAATTGAACTCTCTCAGGATCTTATTCTTCTAGTCAAGTCTTTGCATGACTCAAATTATAAAACAAAGACGTTTAACATTTTTTATGTAAACAATTACTAAATATAAGGTTAGTATTTAGAATGTTTGTTTCAATTATGTACACTGCTAAAGACCATAAGAAGGGTTTTTATCATAAAACTTGAAGTTTTAGTATAACTAGCATGATAATTATTCAGCAGTGCTTTAAAATGAATAATTATAATAAATTTGCTGTGAATAAAACATTTGTCTGACTGACATGACTATGACTGACTTTGTTCATAATTTTTTCTGCAGTCTATTGTCTGTGCTGGAATGATGATATGGAATTTCGTTAAAGAAAAAAATTTTGTTGGACAGATTCTGGTGTTTGTTTTATTGTACAGCTCCCTGTATAGCACCTACCTGTGGACAGGTAAGATGGATCGTGAATGCAAATTTAGGTCTTCCATCAGGAGAAGCTATCTGAAGTCTAGTAATCCAGGACTAATGCATTGTCTCAGGCCATTGTGCTCACTAGCATAGGCAGTGTGTGAAGCCAAGTTCCGTTTCCATGGTATAGAGAAATAGGACCTCATTTCTGCTTTGGATGCTGGGGGTTTCCAGTCACGTGGTCTTTTTCCTCGGGATCTTTGGCTCTTGGCCACAGTCAGCAGAGCTCCCTTTTGGAAGCAGCAAGAGATCAGGTACTAGGGGCAAGTGGAGAAAGGAGGAAGAGAATGTCAGAGGAGTGTGAGGCCCATGAGGTATGTCCCAGAGCTCACTATCAGAGTCCAACCAAACTGAGTGAAAAATCTGATCCTGCCTTCAGCAGATAGCTTAATTTTGCAATCTCAGTTTCCTCATCTGTGACATTGGGTTTTTGCACCTTACAGAGTTATTTGAAAACTAAATGAGATATGGGTATTTACGCCTGGTATGTGGTAGGCAGCCAACAACAAGAACTATATTATTAAACAACAGGGAAAGTGGCTATAGGAGAACAAGAAAAGTAAGGAATAAAAGGGTATGGAAATACAAGAGTATATAGTAAGAGAGACTATTTCTCATTTCAAATGGCTCCCAAAAAAATAGTAAAACACTTTAGCATATTGCCTTTTTGAAGTATAGTGTTTAATTTGGATGCGTACATTCTGGTATGTTTGCAAAACATTCTGGGTGGCTGTTTTGTATCCATACCACAAATGTGAACTGATACAATGGCACAGAAAAGGAAATTGTAACATGGTAGGGCTGGTTGGAGCCACTGTGAGGAGGCAGGTGTCAGGAAGTGGCTTCGAGGGACAAGCCTTTGATTTCATGCCTTCGAGATCAAAAGCAGGGCTCATCTAAGTCAATAGCCTTTTGAAGTGAAGCAACAATGTGGTGAGGAGTTCTGGAATGAAAACTTCAGTGCAAACAGAAGATGTGTGGTTTTGAAAAGCAAACAGCTGTAACCAAACCACCGTGAGCTCGCTCCTTGGCGACTCCCAGGTTGAAGCTAAACCAGGTGAGTTGTTACACAAAGGAAACTATTTGCAGCAAATGAGGAGATTGTGGGGAATAACTTCCAAAGCTATGGCTCCCCGAGCAAGGGTGACTGGGTTCCTTTTGTCTAGGGTTAGGGTGAATATTCAGGGAGGGCAGTCTTGTCATCATATGTGTCAAGGTGGGCATCAGGTCGCACGTGCACCCTAAGGAGAGGTGCACTGTATCGTATGTTGTGTACATGAGGCTTGTGCTCCTCCTTCCGTGGAGGTTTTATTGCTAGGAGGTTAAAGGTAATTGTTGGTCATTCCAGAGGTCCCTTGTGGTCCACCTGCACAGGTGCAAGATGGGGGTTTTGCTCTACCTGGTCTGGGTGGCCTCCACCACCTGTTGCTTCCTCCATTGCTTGAGGGCTCGGTTCGGTTTGCATCACGTGTTGTTATGCCCAAGGGGTCCTTTGCCTGAGTTAAGCTGGAAAGAAGAACTCAAGGAAAAACATGGGGCAGATGTGTGTTTGTACAAGCAGATAAGCAATAAAGGCCAGGTCTTGGGATCTAGCTGGTGACATATCTTGTGTAACGTAAGAGTTTTCAGGAGATGTCAAGTAAAAGAGCCTAAAGACTTTTATTCCCAAATACAGTTGGGCAACTTGATCTCTAATACTTAGATTTCTTAAGGCGAAGTTTACCATGTGAATAGGAGAGCAGCAAATAGATCATTGTATCAGAAATCCCCAAATCTGTCTGTGAAATCCTCTTTAAGCATACATGCCAAAATCTATCTAGAGACCTTGTTCTGAATTCCTGGATCCCAGTGAAGGTGCTCTTCAACTGAGAGATTATTAGGCTAGAACAGAATTTTAGACCTAAAGTGTCGTTTTAAATCATCCTGTTCAGCCCTTTTCAGTTTCACCCATTTGCCGACCATCTTTACAATTTTTGCTGCATCTGCATGCCACTTGTCCTTTTTTTTATTTTTCCCTAAAAATTTACTCACTTTTTTTACTTAAATAAATTGAACCTTATAATAATAAAATCCCAGGTTTCCTGTGCTAGTTTTTCACATACGTGTTAAAATAAACACAAAACTAGTCCAAAAATTTTGTATAGTCTCTTATGCTTTGGAAATACTAGTATAGTGTAAGTCCTTTATTTTTCAAATGAGTTCAGTGAGGCCCAAAATGTTTAACCTATTCAGGTAGGAACTCTCACAGCTTCTGCCGGCAACCTGGGAGAGATCCAGGACCAGCCTGGGCCTGTTTGTAGACCAGTCTTTGCATAAGACAAGAATGATGACCTTTGGGACTTTGAAGAATGCTCTCACTTCCATAATAGCACACTGTTGGGTACCTTGTTGAAAACCTAGAACTATAGAAGGCACAAATGTATTTAGGAAGGAGCAGTGGCATTAGAGTACCTCCTGAACTTGCGGGTTCTCTGTAAGAAAAACAATTTGCAAGAGCCTCGGTGTTCATTTGTATTATTCTAGCACAGTGTTACTTAATCTGTATGGTCTTGGGTCTGGGTATGAATTCCATATATACAGCTAATAAACAACTTTAAAACCGAAGCAGATTCACAGATGAGAGTCCCAATTACAAACTCGGTAATTCTAATTGGCAACATTCATGACATGACAAAGGATCTTGTTTTGCTAATCTGAATCACAACTTGAAATGCAAAATGGAACTCATTCCTCTGGTTAGGATTTAAAAAAAAAAAATTTTTTTTTTTTTTAGCATGGTTTGCCTTTACTTTCATGTGTGGGCTTATGACCTGGTTCATCTCACTGCGTTTCTCTCTTCAGACTACCATAGAACCTTCGCTGGGATCATGTGTTGTTATAGTTGGCCTTCACTTGGCTCAAATTTACCGTTTAATCAGATGCTGGCTCTGAGATTATGAGACAGTGCTATGGTTATAAGATGGGCATCTTAGATGATTATCATTGAAAATATACCAAAGAGACTTAAAATTTCTCACAGAAATGTCTAAATCCTGCAGAATATGTCTTAAGAACCCTAGGGGTCCGTGGACGAGTTTTAGAAACACTGATAGAGTTTGTAGTCCTGCTCTGCCCTCTGCTGGCTATGTGGCTTGGGCAAACCCTTGTGTCCATATCTATAAAATGAAGGTGTTCATTTCAAACAATGATCCCTTCCAACTCTGAAGCTCTAAGATTCTACAACTACATAGAATTTATGGAAAAGGATGTTACTTGTATAAATAATTGGATTTAAGATGAAAGGAATGCTCAAGAGTTTTAAAACATTTATTTTTGTATTAAGTTCACATTATATTTTTATTAAGGTCTATCATTTAGACTTGGGGCATTTTCCAAAAACTGAACCAGGGTAAGAATTGCCTATACTTTCTTAGCACCGGCAGAGTGAGGGTGTTTTTATTTTTAGACTTGCTCTGTATCCAGTTAAAAATTTTTTTAACAAATATATAAATTCCGAACACCAGTCAAAAGAATAAACTGATTTGAGCTTTTGAAAACTTCCTCATATATAAAACAAGAAGATTTGCGTAAAGAAATAATACAGGAAGGAAAACACGAATGATTATGAGACAAACATGCTTCAAAATATTGAGGCCAGTATTTATTTAGAAAGAGTAAATTCTAGGATCTAAACCCCCAACTACCATCGAAATAAGCTTGGTTAAAGTTCTGTGAGGTCTGATCAACATCGAGAGTAACCATCTACCTTTCAATTTCTGTTTCTTGTTCTTAGGCCTTCTGGCAATTTCTTTGTTTCTTTTGAAAAAGAGAGAGAGTGTACAAATTCCTGTTGGAATCATCATAATATCTGGCTGGGGGTAAGTGGACAGTTTTCTGTTTGCCTATATGTTTCCATGCACACAGTTACTATTCATTGTCTCATTCTCTCTCTAAACCTTATGCCAGAATTCCTGCTCTCCTTGTTGGTGTTCTTCTGATAACTGGAAAACATAATGGAGATAGCATTGACTCAGCCTTCTTCTATGGAAAGGAGCAGGTAAGAAGAGGTTTTTGACAGTTTTTTTCTTGTGAACATCTCTTTTTCCTTTGTTCCTGTGTTTTGCTATACTTATATTAAAGTTATTTTGAAAATCTATTCCAATGTATTGTATAGCCCACTAGTGATCCTATATCACTTTGTTAAGTCACACTTTGATCTGTGGTGAAGATTTTATAGGTCTTCATCCATTTTAAGCTGAGGATTTCCAAATGCTTGAAACTTATTGGGTCATCTTAAACCCACTTATGAATTCTGTTTTCTCTTCTGGAGGAAAGAGTGATTAATTTAAAGCTATTTAGTAAGTCAGCAGTAGTAATAAAAACCATGTTCTTGACTTTCAATCCTATTATAAGTATAAATTTTAGAACAATAAATACCTGGGGAAAAATGTTTTTGAGAAGCCATAGTGTATCTGCTGATCAAAATTCTCTAGGGCTAGCCTCAAGGATGTGTGTTTTTGTTCTTAAAAAAAACCTTCAAGAGATTTTGATTTCTTATCCTCTTTTTTGTTTCATAATTTTAAATTTTATTGGGTTGCTGTGGGAATAAACAAGATTACATGTATAAAAGACTTTGACCAGTGCTGGCATATGTTAGTATGCAATTAGTATTAGTCAGAATTATTTATGTTTAGTATTATTACCATAACAGTGTCTCCCGTTGAAGTATGCTTGAATGCCATATTAAAGCAAGCAAAAACTGAAATAAAATAGGTCTGTAAGCAGTCACTTAGCTTGCTTACAGAGGAAACCAATGATATTGATGGAGAGTGAAAGAAGCCACTACAGATCTTATTTTCTCTTCAAGTTAATCCTAATTTCTCTTCAAATAACTTGCTCCCTTTCATATTCTTACTCCTTTTTGAGAACCACTGTCCCAGAGCATTTATAGCTGTGGAGAGATTGCCTTTCCCACCAAACAAAAATTCTCTTAAGTTGTGCTACTAAGGTGATCAAGCTGGGATTGTGCAAAGTGGCCTAATGTCTCTTTGCCATACTGGCAGATGGTCATCACAGCAGTCACCCTGTTCTGTAGCATCGTGATAGCTGGCATATCACTCATGTGCATGAACCGCACCACCCAAGCAGGACGCTATGAAGGGTTCGACCAGTCTCAGAACCACAAAGCAGCAGAGCCTGGGAACGCTGCCTTTGAGGAGAGTCCAGGGCCAGCAAACGAACCAGAACCTTTTACAAGTTCTATCCCAGAAACAGGTATGATACCGACATAAAAAGACACTCTTACGTGCCTATATAGCCTATATCCTAAGTGTTTTGCTTCAGGGAACTTTCTTGATCTCGGGGTCATGAGATCAAGTCCCATGTCAGGCTCTGTGCATGCCCTGTATGTATGTCATTGAACTGGGCTGGCTTTATGTCTGTTTTCTGAACAATTTCATCTTAGCTGCCTTAAGCCTTCAAACTTCTGAAGATAGGAGGGCTGGGCCAGATGATCTCTGTATTTTCTTTTCTATTATTCTGTGGTTCTATTTTAACCTTGAGATGGCATCATTATCTTAAATATAGAAAGACACTTTTAATAGCTTATTATAGATGGTGGTTTTTATACTTTGAAATCTTTTCTGTTAAGAACACTGCTGAAGAATTAAATCATGTTATCAATGAAAATTTCAGCCTAGGCATTATTCCTTTTTCTAGCGTATTAGATTTTAATACACTTTGTCACTGAAGTTGTTATTCTATTAGAATCCACATTAGAAAAAAAAAAAAAAGAATCCATGTCAAGGAGCACCATGTCTTATATCTGTGTTTAAAGGACACTGCATGAGGTGCCTGGTGGCTCAGTTGGTTAAGCATCTGTCTTCCACTCAGGTCATGATCCCAGAGTCCTAAGGTCAGGTCCCCTGCTCAGCGGGACATCTGCTTCTCCCTCTCCTGCTCCCCCTGCTCGTAAATAAATAAAATTTTCAATAACTAAAGGCTACTGCATGCGCCCTCTGACTATGTGGAGGAGAAGCTATAGCTCTATAAAGCAGATGTCTCAAGGCATCTTCCATAAACCAATCAGCCTGTAAAGCAGCAAGGGATTTTCAGCAGTGTATGTCTGAGAAGACAAAAGAATAAGATTGTTTTGACTGCATTTTCTAGACTGGTAGGAAACACGTTCTTGAAAGAAGCAAGTCTTGAGCTGAACATAAAGGAGGAGAAGATTTCAAAGAATTAACGAGAGTGGGAATTGTGGGCGTGCCTAACTAGTCTGCAGACCTGAACAGGCATGGGGTTCATGGAGGACACTAAAGAATTGTCCAGGAATTGGAGCACCTGGGTGGCTCAGTGGGCTAAAGCCTCTGCCTTCAGCTCAGGTCATGTTCCCAGGGTCCTGGGATCAAGGTCCACATGGGGCTCTCTGTTCAACAGGGAGCCTGCTTCCCTTCCTCTCTCTGCCTGCCTCTCTGCCTACTTGTGATCTCTGTCTGTCAAATAGATAAATAAAATCTTAAAAAAAAAAAAAAAAAAAAGAATTGTCCGGGAAGAAGGGAAAGGCCTTGTTAGATAGTGGGGGTGGTTGGATGGAGAAAGAGGGGCCAAGTCCTCAGGAACTTTCAAATTCAGGCCAAGGAGTTTCAATTAACTATAGTAAACAATAGAGCGCTAGGGCATGTTTTTAAGGAGTGATGAAGTAAAAGCTGTAGTTGAACAAAGTGTTCAAATTCTTAGTTGTCAAAGCACAGTGGTAACTAATAAAAACAGCTAGATAGAAACACTCTTCCTTGTCATGCAATGAGGAGACAATATGTAAAAGAGCCAGTCCTTTGCCTGCCGTTCTTTAAATGTTAACCTCCAAATAAGCACATGTAAATTCTTCTTGAGAGACACCATGTGAACACGTTTCCATTGTGGCTGCATGGGAAGTGTGTGTGTGTGTGTGTGTGTGTGTGTGTGTGTGTATGAGGGGGTGGGTTGTCTGGTTTGGTTTGGTTTGGCATCTCTGGAAGTTATCCATTTCTCTTGTGGTTGGGCCTTATTCTCCTGTGCTATTTTATCTACCTAGGTTGCTGCTCCTGCTCCATGGGAAATGGTGGATCACACTGCCCGTCCGTTGAGCCGGTAGCAAACACAAGCACCAGTGGGCTTGTGACTCCTTCATTTGAGAAAAGTAAGTGCCTCCAGCTATGAGCATGGGCCTAAGGAACAGAAGAGTCCTCTCCTTATACTTTAAAAGATTTCAGCTTAGGATTTCATAGACGCTACACTGCTTATGTAATCTCAAATAAGATGGGGAGAAGTGCTGATAGGGTAATAATTGTGCATGGATAGAGTACTCATTTAAAAAAATAAAGTTCGAGGAACCTGGGTGACCCAGTTGGTTGAGTATCCAACTCTTGATCTCAGCTGGGTCTTGGTCTCAGGGTTGTGAGTTCAGACCCCACATTGGACTCCATAGTAGGTATGGAGCCTACTTAAACAAATAATAATAAAAAATAATAAAGTTCTTATAATATAGTAATTGGTGGTATTATATATACATTTTTCCAATAAATTTAACCCGTGTAATGATTCCAAGAAGTTTGCCACATGCACCATTTCCTTTTTTTTTTGGACTTTTTTCTTATTTTAACAGCTGAGACTTTTCCCCCACTCATTTCCTTTGGGGCCAAGACCAATTAGTGCTTAATTATCTTTTGAATCTATATACTTTCAATATACCCTTTCTTATAAAATAAGAAAAATTTTTGAAACTAATAATCTTTGACATACAAAGTAAAAGACTGAATTACATTTGTGGTCTGAATTTCAAGTTATTTGTTTACTTGAGCTAAAGTTGGTATGTAACATTATATTAATATAAGGTGTACAACACAGTAGTTCAAAATTTGTATACATTACACAGTGATCACCACAATAAGTCTTATTACCACCCCTTCACTCTTTTCACCCTACCCTAACCCCCTTCCCCTCTGATAATCAGCAGTCTGTTTCAACCTTGCCTTAGCTCTTGGTTGTCGCTAGACCCTTTGCGATTATCAGCCTGATTTATTCTTGATAGTTGCAGTTGGTGAGGGTGTGCTTTGGTCCTGTGCAAAGGGAGGGACCTAGATCCAGGCAGATTGGAAGCCAGGTCCTCAGGCAGCAGCTGTTAAAGTATGCAAATATATACAATCCCGTGGGACCACAATCCTAGACACTGCTGACCTCTAGACCAGGGGATCTGCAGGTATCCCCTGGGTGATAGTTGCCAAAAATCAGGGCTTCAGTCAAGTATAAAAGATCCTTTCTGGGAGATACCAGTGAGCTGTGGCAAGGCCAAGTTCAGGGGAGAGGTGTGCACAGGTGGTGTGTCCCTGCTTATGTCCTCTGAGAGTACTTCTGCAGCCTTTAGATGTGTGGCTTTAACCTGAAGTTTGTCCCTCAGGTGAAAGCTTCTGGACAATCAAATGGGTCTTTTCCATGTGCAGTCTGGGGCTGTATTTCAGTTTGCTGTCTGTATATTGCCCAGGATATAGTATCCTGTTCAGCACAATCTTTTCAGTTGTTACCCATGGACCCCGGATGCACAGGCCTCTCCAGCCACCAGAACCAGGCAGTTGAGTGGCCTCTGTGTGGACTGAGTTTGCCCGCCAGTTTTAGCAAGGCGGTGGGAGAGTGTTGGGTGTGGGACATGCCTGTGCCAGGAAAGAGCATCCGGAGTGGGGCGCATCTGCAATTTTAGCAGAGCTGGAGAAGAGCGTTCTGGGAGGGACATGCCTTGGTTTTAGCCATGTTATGTATGCCTGCACCTGCCTCCCTAGCAAGGTAGAGGAAGAGTGCGAAAATTGGCACTCTCCAGCAGTTCCATCCACAAGGAAAATTCCCATGAATCTTTAAGATTAGCAGTTGAATCTCCTTCACATATAATCCAGTCACCTCTCAAACTGCTGCCTTTGTGCTGCTTGCCCAGATGGGTGAGTCCATGCATGAGCCCCTCAAAAGGAGTATCTCAGATCTTCACAGCCCTTGGGCCCCCTGGACATAAGCCCCATGTTTGGGGCCTCATCTGTCTAGTGCAGGTCCCAAGAGTTGTGGTGCCCAAGCTGGAGAGTTCTAAACCTGTGAATCCTTCCCTATTGTGAGTTGCTGCACCCCTGGTGAGCTTTTCTGCCTTTCCTGCCTGGCTCAATGTGGCCATTTTCCCCTTGTTGTGGAAGAAGCAGTTCAGCTAGTCTTCAGTTCTTTTTAGGTGGGAGTTATTCCATAGAGAGTGGTAGATCTGGTGTGTCTGTGGGAGATGAGCTCAGGGTCTTCCTCTGCCACCATCTTGGACCATCCCCATGCGTGCACAATGGAATTCAAATTATTGAAAACAACTGAACACACTTAGGTGAAATTGCAGTGCACTTTCATTGATTATGCTTATTTATAATTAAGTTAGAAAGGAAAACGCCCCAAAGCCATCTTCATGACAAAACATATGTCAACTGTACTGTTGCCAAGCCATTTCACTTTTATATAAGAATTGTGAGGATTATAAATAACGATGTACGCAAATCACTTAGCAGAGTGTTTGGAATACATAGTAAATGCTCATTAAACAGAGTTGCATTATAGTGGTTGTTATGAGCCAAGCAGGGTTTATATTTGGCTGCTCTCTGCTGGCTAGCAATGAATCTTTTTTTTTTTTTTAAGATTTTATTTATTTATTTGACACACAGAGAGAGAGAGAGAGATCACAAGTAGGCAGAGAAGCAGCAGAGAGAGAGGGGGAAGTAGGCTCCCTGCTGAGCAGAGAGCCTGATGCGGGGCTCAATCCCAGGACCCTGGGATCATGACCTGAGCCAAAGGCAGAGGCTTAACCCACTGAGCCACCGAGGCAGCCCGCTAGCAATGAATCTTAATAGTGGAACTCACACTTCTATAGAAGGAAGTGAAAATGTATCAGATGTTGAGCCTTCACTGACTTTCTGCTAGGAAACCCCATTTGGCATTCAGTTCAACTGTCTTTCAGTTTTTTTTATGCCACTTGCTTAAACTAATGTTTCTTTACTTTACATCATAATTCCCAAGGCTTTCCTCCTTATGTTTTCTCCCTATGCAATACACCTAATAATAAAGTCTGTCAACGACTTCAATGTGTAATTTAACATTTTTTGTCTCTGAAAATTACGTTATGTTCCCCTTATCTGTCATTTTCTTCATGAATAATGCTGATTCTTGAGAACTCTTTTATGTAGGAGCGTCTTAACATTTTCTGATCCTATTTGCAAAAGTTATACAGAAAGAAAGCCATCATATATGGACTTCATCTACTCATATAATTTAGTATCATTCCTTAAGCCTGAAATAAAGAAAGGTTGAAGGAAATCAAACTATGAACAAGTGAGAATTTTTAGAGTTTAGCAGTATAATTAATTCCTCATCCCCAAAACACTGGCACAGCACAAAGGCAAAATCAATGTTGCAATGTGTAAGAAAGGTAAATGAAAGATAATAAAATTTATTTTTATCCATTTTTATAGTATCTGTATTCAGTATTTTAAGACCAGGCTTATTACATATACTGAGATAGAATTTTTCTACATCAAGATATACACAAATAATTATTATTAAAGTAGGCTCATACTAGAGAGACAGTTTGGCAGACTGCTTTCTTTTCACATAGCAACACTGTGCACTTCCCTGTGCTGTTAGCCAAAATGTTGGGCCATATTTAATGACTGTATATGTCCTTTTCTGGAAACAGGTTCTAGGAAATACAAATTTTTATGATTGCCTTGAGAGTTAAGAGCTGTAAAATTTTGGTTTCATCTTTGACTTTTAAAAATCAGACTGTATGTTCAATTAGACATCCATTTTGTAAAACATATTTTCCCCTGCTTTTGAGGCCATGGCCATATTGGAGCTGAGGCAGGAGAGCACAGGTTTCTTGGGAAAAGCCCCCCCTGCCCCTTTAGGCCAGAGAAGGGTCATACCTATAATTTGGACTTGCTTCTGCATGTCAGCAGAACGGTGTTTAACAGTTCTGATTTCTTAAAGGTCTTTTCTAAGGCAGGTTTTAAACTCTTTAATGAAAAGCAAGGGAGAATAGTACATTTGTGTTACGTTTAGTGAAACTAGGATATCCATGACCAATATGTAAATTTGTTACCGATAAATCATGAGCTATTAATTTAGCTTTAAAAAAAGAAATCAAGGTATAGATATAGATTTATAATATATAGCTAATGGCTATAATAACAGCTGATGGCATGAGGGAAGCATCCAGTATTGCTAAGCTAAAAAAAAAAAAAAAAGCAAGCAGGCTGCCAAACTGTGCCTTTGTTTGATCCTACTTTAATAAAAAGTACTTGTGTGTTCTTGGTGTAGAAAAATTCTGTAAGTCAAGGGAACACCTGGGTGGCTCAGTCAGTTGAGCATCTGCCTTCAGCTCAGGTCATGATCCCAGGAGCCTGGGATCGAGTCCCACATCAGGCTCACTGCTCCGGGAGAGGGAGAGTCTGCTTCTTCCTCTCTCTCTGTTGCTGCTGCTCTCTCTATCAGATAAATAAATAAAATCTTTAAGAAAAAAGAAAAGAAAAATTCTCTAAGTAGATACAGTAAACCTGGTCTTAAAATATATATATGTTACACTGTTGACTAGTGTAGAAGGGAACTGTGGCATCCTCCTTGTATTTTTCCAGATGCAAACACTTGACAAGTAGAACTCTCCTGAGACCACATGAAAGAGCCTCCCTCAGATTCCTTCTAAAATAATATACTGATTCTGAGCTGAATGTGCATATGTGCTGGTTTGCTTCGAAAGTCATTATGAATTTAAAATGCATTCAAATAAAAAGCTCTGATTACAAATTGTTGTACTTACTGTCTTATAGATGATCATTGTGTGAGTCGCTGTAACTCCCAGAGCTGCATGTTAGTCCAGGAAGAAGAGCAGTATCTACAGAGCGGAGATCAGCAACTGACTCGACACGTGTTGCTGTGTTTACTTCTCATTATTGGCCTGTTTGCTGTAAATGTTTCTTCTGATTTTTGTTTGGGGGCCATTTCTTTAAATGTTTGGCAAAGATTTTATTCAGGCATCTGGGGGAAACTTAGTTGCTGCTTCTGGGAGGGGTGGGTGGCAACCAGGCCAGTCTGAATCCCGACCTTGAGCTGTTTTGGGGAGCAAGGGAGGTGAAGAATTCACAGCACTCTGTAGCCTAAATGCCCAAATAGCCTATTTGGTTTAGTCTCTGAACCTGTAATTTGGTAAGACCAGGTATCTCCATGCTGTGTATAGGGCTGCTTATTCTAACATATTCCTTGCAAGACCGACCTCAGTTGGATAAATGCCGACATGGTTTCGCAGGAGACACTCGTCAGATAAATAAGCCTTTAAACAGAATTTTTCATTATGAAAATAACACAACCACCTCATACCATGGATAGTTATAAGATTACTGCCTTCTATTTTTAATACACTTTTCCTGGTTCTAATTGTCATACAGATTTATACCCTGTTTTGTCACCTGTGTCAACCATTTTCATGTTGCTACATAGTTCCTGTTACTGGAAATGGCTCCTCAATAAACCATAGAGGAGATACGTTATAATTTACTCAACCACTTTCTTAGGGATGGTTATTCCTAGTTCTTCAAAATGCTTAAATAGACATCTCCATGTAATATTTCTGTGTGATAGACTCTCAAAGTTGGGAAATCTAGACCAAAGAGTACAAATATTTGGATGCATTCTCTCAAATTGTTTTCTGAAGGAGTAGTATAGATTTGTCAAAGTACTCTCACCAGCACTGAATGTTAAAAATTTTTAAATTTTATCATTTTGTCAGTGAAATGCAGCATTTTTTCAATGCATTTCTCTGATTCCTAGGGGCTTTTAGAATGTTTTATGTCCTCTTTTGTGCATTATCAGTTATTATTATAGAATTCTTTGAGATGGTTCAAGTGTAACTTGCCTAGAGATGGGAGGTGGACCGTGTAACGTATGAAGAAACCTTTTTACATGGGGATGCTGGTTGCATAGAAAGCGATCAGCCAGCACCATTTTAACTGCTATTTAAGAAAAAAAATCAAAAAGTAAGAAATGCTGCCAAGAACTGCTGCTTAGCGATGTGATTGTTTTCATTGTGTAGAACTAATTTTAAAATCAGTCCTGTCTTGGGCTAGTCGGCAGACCTGATGTGTTATGTAAGCTTCTGTATTATAGCGCATGTCTTCTTGCTTCAAGTCTGATCAAATTAGATGCTGTTTGAATGACATCTGTCAAGAGGAGAGGTTGAAACCTCTTGTTCAAAAGACAAAGCCTCTATATTCTCTCAGTGTTTTTCCTTTTAGTCTTTCTCTGCCTAATTATTAAGCAGATAAGTTATTGTACTGTGTTCTGGATAGGGAGAAATGATCAGCTAGCTTCATTTTAAAATACTATTTTCTCCTTCCTTTACAGAATCTTTCCAGTTGTTTATGGTGGCTATTCAACCAAGAACCTGGAAGGCTCTATGTTGAGTTACAGTTTTTCTGTGCTGTGTTTAACTTTGGCCAGGTATTTATTTCCTGAGAACTTTGAGGGCTTTTTTGTTTTGTTTTCCTGGATGGGCTGTTTAGGGGGTAGTGGTGCGGATGTTGTTGTTTTCTTTTAAATCAAAATGGTTTAGTTGGTTTGCCAGCTGCTGGTATGCGTGGCAGCTGACAGCTGTTGCCGGTCTCCATATTGGTTCAAGTCATCAGAATGCACACGGAGTGTTTCAATCAGAAACACCAAATCATTTTTTGCTTTGGTTTTAAAATAAAGAATGATAATTTAAGCAGGGACAAGATGTTCCAGTTTCTTTTTAAACTTTGTGACTGTCTTAATAAGTCACTTTGGGAAAAAGAGTTACCTTCCCTGAGCCTTTAGTTTAGTCACTTAAATTGATGAATGTTGTTTCATTTATATTTTGATGTTTCTCAGACAATAGGTACTTAGATCTTTTTTAAAAAATCTTGTGGTGGGTAAATAAATTTTGACCAGGGATAGTTAGTTACTGTTCCTTGAGGACCTACTACTATATGCCAACCATTATTAAGCATTATACATTAGTCATTTTACTTAAACATAAAGAATACCTACAAAGTAGACATTATCATTCCCAGTTTACAAATTAGAAATGAAAGTTCCATGGAGAACTAATATAATAGATGCTATTGTTTTTATGTCACTATTAAAATGGATATTTAAGGATAAGTGATATTTTGTGTATTGGGAGGATACTTTTATGTGTAAAGTTCAAAATGTGATTGTTTTCAATCCCTTACCTTTTAATCAGGGAACCTTAGTCCCCAGACTAAGTATCAGGTTGAAAAAAATACTGTGTTTGAAAACATTGGTTTTAATAACTGACTGAGTCAGTTAACATTTATCAGTAAACACTCCTGCACATTTTATCCTAACATTAATTTCTTGAAATATTTCTGGTTTGTTTAGCCATTATTGTGGGAGCAAAAGGACTCTGTCCAGATAGATAAGTGACCTGTTCAGTTTATTACAGATAGAGTCAAGTATCCTAGGCTACTTGATGCCTACCTCACTTTGTGACTCTGTGTGAGATCTGATTTTGTGCCCAAGACCTATAAAATACTAGGTTGAAAACTCATAGTTTCACTCAGCATTTTGTATTCAGCAAAGCCACTCCAGGCTGAGTCACCCCAACACTGGGACCGAGAGGGCTTCACAAAGAAGCTAATGCCAGGAATGTTGCATTTGAAATGGTACCCCCTCAGCTAATGGGCCCGGTGTTTCAAAGGAGAGAGAGAGACCCTCCCCACACCACCAGCACCACCACATCCCATCTAGGTGTTATAGTAAGATCATTCCTTTTTGGTTGTTTACAGTTTGGGGGTAAAGAAAGGTAGATCCTTTGTGCAATGTATTACATTCTCCATCCCACCTCCTACCAACCGGCACTTAGATCCTTATCCCGCTGCGCCTGACAAATGGCAGTTCCCAGCCTCTTGCCTCCCCAAGCAGGGGCAACTGTCCAGATCTGTGGCTGACTTCCAGCGCCAGTTTGCTTCATCACTCCCAAAGTCTTCAAAGCCTTTCTGTAAGCACCTAGCCAACTTCATTTCACGTAAAGTTCACATAAAGTTCAGTTACTTCCTTAGAACCAAATACTATATAATTCTATAATTTCTGAAGTGTTAATAGAGAAATAGTAAATACCTAATCCCAATAGGAGATAATTTATTTTCTTTTTTTAAAAAGAGGAAAAAAAGACATAAAGCTCTGAAATGTTTTCATTTTTCTTCAATAAGCTAGGATGCAGATGTGGTCGCTCAGGACTGGTTTAAACCAGTGCTCCAACATAATTAGTAGGATAGATGACTAGAAAGAGGCAGCCAAGTCATACCTGCCTCCAGGCATTAAACTTTATAGAGGGCCTGACTTTTGTATTCCATTTAAACTATTGCTGTAATCACTATGGGTTTGCTTCCCTCAGCACTAAATATGGTGGTTTCCATAACTCCCCAGTCCTTAACATTCTAGTGTTGAATTCATAACTGTAACTTTTCCTCTTCCATAGGGATTTATTTCCTTTGGCATCTTTGGATTGGACAAACATTTAATCATTCTGCCTTTCAAAAGAAGGTAAATTTAATTTTGAAATAAATCTGTATCTGTAAAGGTAATGACAAGGCCATTCTATTAAGATACTGATATTTTTTAAGCCTTCAGTAACTGCTAGGAGACTACAGAAAGGGTAAATTGTTAAACACTGAAGAAAGGTTATATGTTGATTCACATATCTTTTGTTAATAACTATGGAGAAAATATTAGGAGAACTCTGATTAATCCAACATTGTCATTTGCATTTTAACAAGAAATGATGGATGCAGACTTCTACCTATGCCATTAACTACATAAAGTAAAATGAAACTTAGAAGTGTATTTAGAGGGGCACCTGGGTGGCTCAGTGGGTTAAAGCCTCTACCTTCGGCTCAGGTCATGATCCCAGGGTCCTGGGATTGAGTCTCGAATCGGGCTCTCTGCTCAGCGGGGAGTCAGCTTCCTCCTCTCTCTCTGCCTGCCTCTCTGCCTACTTGTGATCTCTGTCAAATAAATAAATAAAATCTTAAAAAAAAAAAATGTATTTAGAAATGGAAATCATAGATGTTGTGCCCCCAAAGGTCTGTATTTGACAATATAGATTCTTTGATATTAGGATTTCTCTTTCTATCAAACTGACAATTTCTAGAAAACGAAAATTCTCTTCTTTCTAAAATTTTTTTAATTGCTTGATGAAGAGTTTCTTTGGATTCAGATTGAGAATTTCTTTATAATAATGATAGTGTGAATACAATAATGAAGTGGGAATTCTCCAACTTGGGAGTGGCAGGAAAGGGGGGGGGCACAAGACTTTGTATATCCTCATTTGTTTTCAAAGTCAAAATTGGTAGAAATTGGAAGTACTGGTGGATTTTATCCAACCAACTATATAAAGAGTGCCCAGTAGATGGTCACTCTTCTTTCTTTTCCTTCTTCTTTTTTGTCATCATTGATATCATTACATTATTAAGATGTAGCTACTAGGGTCATAATCATTTCATTAAAGAAGAAAAGCGTAATAGAAAAGTCACTGAACTTAGTTATCAGCTTCATAATGTTGACTGGGTAAAAAAGTCAACAGATCAATTGTCCAACGTTACAGAAACAGAATCGTGCTGTATTCCAGATCCCAGTATTTGTCTCCGTGGTACTGAAATTGGAAAATGATTAAATAAAATACTTGACCTCTGTAAATTATTTTTGCAGCTTAAAACAGTAGAATGTAGAATAAGAAAAGAACTTCATTTATTGGCAGAAACTGAAATAGATCAAATATGTCAGGAGGGTTTATAAAATGTTCAAGTCTCAAGTCTCCCACCCTGCCTCACATCACCCCCACCCCACCTGCTTGGACCAGGAAACCAAGCGCAGGTTATGTCTTTGCTTCAGAGACTAACCATATCTGCATGTTGAAGATGATACCTTTGGAAGAGCCATGTTGATGGAGTGATAAGCAAGAAGGGGTTTCCTCTCAGTGTTTTCCTTTCCTTAAAAGTGGCCTCCATAATTTTGGTTTTTAGACTTGAATTCCTATGGAATAATAAAGAGTCAGCAGAAAACAGGGGTTCTCCTGTTCCTGAGGAAATAAAAATGACCTGTCAACAATTTATCCATTATCACCGTGACCTCTGTATCCGAAACATTGTCAAGGAAAGAAGGTAAGTACAAATTCCAGATAATTATATTTTTGATGATTAATTTTGGTTTGTAACAGGCTAAGTAATGTGGTTGTAACTAACTACATGGTTATTTTCAATAGCATATTTACATGTAAAAGTTAAAATAGCTATGGGTCAGTTTATAATTTGAGAAAGAGCATTTGTAAGATTTTTACACTTTCTAAGTGTTATATAACTTCTGATTTCCATATAAAATGTGAAAACTAATTGAGAATGAACCAAGATGTAGTCAAATATTAACATTCACTTCATATTGGCCATTAGTGTCTCTCACAAAACTATGAGATACACTGGATTTAGATGTGGCTTTCTATTCTCCATCTCCTAGCGGTACGTTATTTCATATTATTAATGACATTGTCAAGAAAATGAAATGAAATTTGTCTTTTATTAATTCTGCTGCTTATTTTTCCCTTCAAGTCCTAATCTTCAGTCTATGACATCATATTTATTCTTCTAATCCTTAAGGTATGGAGCATGCAGCAGGAAATGAATGTTACAGTGCCATGACTTTTGGTTATTATAAAAGAGAAAAAAAATAACATAAAAAGCCAAGTGCTTTTATGTCTGTAACTATGTATTTGAAAATTTATGCAGATTACCATTCAGATGCTATATTTACACATATTTACACATATTATGACAGTATATTTTATTAAAATATATAATTTTTATTTTTATAAATAAATAAACAATATTTATTTTATTATGAATATATAATTTTTGCCAGTATAATTTTATTATTATGCCAGTATATTATTATAAACAAAAGGTAGCCTGGTATAGCTAGTAGAAAGGGGACTCACTGGTCGGACACCGATCTCAGAGGACAGCTCCTGAGTCTGCCACTTACTAGCTCTGTGAATTGGGCCAGTTCGATTCTCTAAACCTTTGTGTTCCTCTTTTCTAAAGTTAGATAACACATCTTTGAATTGGATAGCAAAATCTATATGATGGTCCTGTCCTCGCTCAGCTTCTGGGAATGGTCAACTATGAAGAAAAGTTAGTTTCTTACCCTTAAAGATCCATAAAGAGAATGATTTCAAAGTTCCATCTGTGGATACTTCCAACGATTTACAATGATTTTTTTTAAATGAAGAAAGGGCACTCCACTTAAGAAAGGCCCACTGTGACAGCCTACTGTTGGAAGCATGGCTTTTGCTTCCGGATGAAGAGGCTCTAGCTGGTGGCCCTGTCCCTCCGCATTTTGTACGGCGGCACATTCCCTACCACTCTGTATGGTTCCATGTGCTGCGATTGGAGTTGCCTGGTCAGTCATCAGGAAGCAATTATTATTCAGTTGGTGTCTGGGGTTATAAGTGTTGGGCCATAAGTTAAAAATCAACAAGCAGGGAGAAGGATCAGACAGAGGTTGTAATAGCCAGGCTTTTGTTCAAAGTGATATCTGTCATTGCAAAGCAGAAATTTAGACGTTACTAAGCAAAATACTGATGTTAAAATATTTTATGTCCTTGAAAAGATCTTTCACGTCTATTAATCTCTTTTCTAATTTTTATATGGAACGCTATATTCATTGGTGGTTAAGTGGTCTAAAATGTTTGTCACCTACTTCTCGTTTCATCTTGATTTTCATCCGCTGTTACATGTTGTCAAGCACCGCAGGTTTTACAGCTTGACTAATGCTTGTGGACAGACTCATGTTATCTCTTACCTATTTGGATGAAAACCTACAGAATTCCTTTAATTGGTTCTTTTACATTTTCCTCCCCCCTTGTTTATTTTTTCATATGTGAGGTACCCCTTATTTGCATTAGGAAGACAGATTTTAAATAATCAAGAAAGATTCATGATCAAAGTACATTTTCAAGACCCAACATTTGTAGCAAGATAGATCACACTTCCTTATTTCCTAATGCATATTCTTTTTTTTTTTAAAGATTTTATTTATATATTTGAGAGAGAGGGGGTGGGGGGAAGCAGGCTGTCTGCTGAGCAGAGAGCCCGATGCCGGGCTTGATCCCAGGACCCCCAGATCGTGACCTGAGCCAAATGCAGAGGCTTAACCCACTGAGCCACCCAGGCGCTTCCCTAATGCATATTCTTGACGAATGTTATCAGTAAGGTTGTCTTGCAGCAGAAGGCAAGAAGAAAGACTACTTGTGGGCACTGTGATAAACAGAAAATAATGATGTTTGATTTGTGTAGTTTAGTTAAAATGTCACTTCTTAGGAGCTTACAAAAAATATTAATGTTCCTGAGACAATTAAGTGACCTCTTATACCGAAGAGTATAACTTATGAAATGAACAATATTCAGCTGTCTACAGAATGGAGCTGATTGTAAAAGGCCAGGCACTATAAAAAGAATGCTTCTTTGTAGACGCATTTACATTATGTTGTTTTTTTTACGTGTTTCTGTTTTCACAAGCATTATTGGCATTTTTTTCTGGTGGATCTTTCTAGGGTCAGGTGAGTTAACAAACCCTTTATATTTAGAATAGTTTCATTCCTGCCACACTTTTAACTATCATGCTGTGTTTCCCTGTCTCCTGTTTTTCCTTGCTTGTCCTCTATCATGCAGTGCTGATACCGGGTTTACAGAACATATGGGTGAAACATTCCTTTGACATACAGGTGTGGTGCAAAGACGTCTGCCGGGACCTTCTGTGGCTGTGACCTGGTGAACTGGCTCATTGAAGTTGGCCTTGCCTCTGACCGTGGTGAAGCTGTGATATATGGAGATAGACTGGTGCAAGGGGGAGTCATCCAACATATTACCAACGAGTATGAATTTCGGGATGAGTACTTGTTTTATAGATTTCTTCAAAAGAGTCCTGAACAGAGTCCTCCTGCTATTAATGCAAACACGCCCCCACCGGAAAGATATAAAGAGATTGAGCATTCATCCCCATCCCCTAGGACCTAAGTTATGAAGGAGACAACCCTGGGCCATATTCTAGCCCCAGATCTGTTTCTTATAAGCTGTGTGACCTTGGGCAAATCACAACCTCTCTGAATCTCAGTTGCCTCATCTGTAAAATTCGGTGAGATGTGTTCCTACCCCATGCGAACATTTTGTGATTTCATGTGTATGGAAAACTCACAGGAAACTGACTTAGGAAAAAGAGAAAACCAAGTCAAAATTTAAAGTTCTGATAGTAAGTATAATAAATACTATAAACTAGTTATGTCAGCATTTTAAAATATTGTTCCCTGCATCTGTTTGCTATAATTTCAAAGTTGACATCCAATGTACTTGTGCTTTAAATCGCCAAATTTGGCAGGTATACTGCTGGCAGGAAATGGACCTTAAATTATGACAACTTTGCACTTACTGATAGCATCTCCTGAAAAAGAATTTTAATGATTCTGATAAAAGGCCTCCTTATTCTGTTTTTCCCATTTTCTTGACAAATAGCACCCATTAAAACTAGAAGCAATATTTTTTTAAGTTCATTTTTTTCTTGCTTTTGTATCCGAAGTACTAATCTGTGCCACACGAGGCAAATAAGAACCACCATAAATATTATCTTCAAAATCTATCAACAGAAGTGTAATCTTTAACTTTTGTACTAAAGATAATTTCACCAGTTCTGTTTAAATTTTATCAACAAAATTATTTTCATATATCAGTTCTGGTGTTTGCACAAAGCATTACAGTGCAGAAGGATAGCCCTATCAATATATTCCTTGTAGTTAAAAAGAAAAAAAAAAAAACTATATAGTTCAAGTCAAGATTTAAAAACATCCTTTTACATCTAGAATTTAGTCTTTTTAAAGTATCCATGTATAAAAATCTATAAACTTGAAAATTATTCAGTGTTGCCCTCAGATAAGCTTTATCTCCAGAAAATTAAAATGAGATCTATTCACGTGACCTTTGAACCTCTGCTTAATTATTAGGTGTTAGTGCTGGTTTAACTTATTTAAAACATGTTTCAAGTATTTATTTTTCTCATACTTTTAATGTCTCATGTAAAAGCCATTTAGAGAATAATTTATAGATTTAAATCATTGTCCTTTTAATGCAACAAATATGTAATTAAAAAAAAAAAACCTGCATGGAAGCCTGGTGTATTTAATGAGTAAATTACACTTTATTGTGTAGTATTAACCTCTACCAACTTTATGTTATAATTAGGGGATGGGGATGTTTTTTCAGCAGAACTATGTTGCTGCAAGACCTTTTTTTTTTTTTTATATGACCATATTATAAGTCTCAGAATGCTCAGGAGTAAGCATAAAGTTTCACTGTTATACAAGGAAACTTTTATACTGACAGCAGTATAGATACTAATTCACATGCATGCAGGCAACTCAAACTGGAGAATTTGTTTTGTGAACAAGGCATACTACACATGTTCTAGTATTTGCATGAAGGGAATAAGCAGCATCTTTTTCCATCGGAAACACTAAGAGAAAACTCTGGATCTGAATGATCTGAGGTTTCAGAAAAAGGCTTTTTAAGGGATATTTTTAGGATTATGGATATGCTAATTTTATTAAATAAAAATATTTGTAACTTTTACTCTCACTGACAAAGCAAGTTTCTCAATAAAATACCTATTTTAATTTGCATTGCCAACATCTTTTCTTTGAGTAATCTGAAAAATGGAGAAGCCATCACCAAGGTCTTTTCTATAAGTTTTCAATGTTTTTAAGATTTTATTTTTTGAGAGACAGAAAGAGCACGAGCAAGGGGAGGGGCAGAGGGACAAGGAGACTCCCCACTAAGAGTGAAGCCCTTCATGGGGCTTGACATGGGGCTCAATCCCAGGACCCTAAGACCATGACCTGAGTCAAAGTCAGATGTTTAACTGACTGAGCCACTCAGGTGCCCCTCAGTGTTTTCTTAAATGGGTCTCCTGAGATTGTTACATTCTTTGTGACCCTATGCACAGGGATCCGTATGCACAGGGCTTTGCCCAATAATGCACTCAGTAAGCACTTTTTATTAATGAATTAATATGACAGAGTCCTTTTCACATTTCATAATATTTAATATACAGGATCACAGCTGAGAAAATTACCTGATAGAATTTTTATTAAAATCTACCCCTTTTAGGTGCCTGGCTGGCTCAGTTGGTAGAGCATGCAACTCTTGATCTCAGGGTCATGAGTTCGAGCCCTGTGTTGCGTATAGAGACAACTTAAAAAAAAAAATTACCCCCTTTAGGCTAATATTCAATATGGTAAGTTCATTTCTTTGTTCTGATTAATTCCATGACTACCTTTTGTTTAAACTTCAATAGTTTTAGGGGCACCTCGGTGGCTCAGTGGGTTAAATCCTCTGCCTTCGGCTCAGGTCATGATCTCAGGGTCCTGGGATCGAGCCCTGCATTGGGCTTCTCTGCTCGGCAAGGGGCCTGCTTCCCCCTCTCTCTCTGCCTACTTGTGATCTCTGTCTGTCAAATAAATTAAATCTTAAAAAAATTTTTTTTTCAATAGTTTTAGAATAAGGTAGAGTATGCCTGGTATTTTAAGAATGATGATTAATGACATTAAGTTTATAAGAGCAAGAAAAATGTAAAACTATTACTTTACATGTTTGCTATGCAAAATATAGCTCTTAGTTTTTGCCCTTCAATTCTCATATGATGTAAAATATTAAATAACTTTAGACCACTGGTCATAGGTAGTCAAGTGATGTCTGGTGATTGGAAACACAGTTCAGGATCAGAAATGTTATCACCATTCTTCAGGAAAAGGTGAGATGATAAATTTCTATGATTGGGGGCGCCTGGATGGCTCAGTGGGTTAAAGCTTCTGCCTTTGGCTCAGGTCATGATCCCAGGGTCCTGGGATCAAGCCCCGCATTGGGCTCTCTGCTCAGCAGGTCGCCTGCTTCCCTTCCTCTCTCTCTTCCTGCCTCTCTGCCTACCTATGATCTCTGTCTGTCAAATAAATGAATAAAATCTTAAAAAAAAAAAAACTTTAAAAAATAAAAAAATTTAAAAATTAAAAAAAAAATTCTATGATTGGTATGAGAAAACCCTGAAGTAATTAATTAAAAAGAAAAAACATTCACTCTGTTGAATCTTTTGGCAAATTTTGAATTTTTGGCAAATTTTATAAGTAGAAAGTAAATTTCCAAAATTTTAGGCTGCATAATTATTTCTAGGACAAAATTTTTGGTTGATCAACAAAACTAAAAGACAATCTACTGAATGGGAGAAGATATTTGCAAATGACATAACTGAAAAAGGGTTAGTATCCAAAATATATAAAGAACTTATACAACTTGAAACCAAAAAAAGAAATAATTCAATTAAAAAATTGGACACAAGACACAGACATTTCTCCAAAGAAGACATATAGATGGTCAATAGACACATGAAAAGATGCTCGACTTCACTCACCATCAGGGAAATGCAAATCAAAACCACAGTAAGATGTCAGCTCACACCTGTCAGAATGGCTAAAACCAAAAAAACACAAGAAACAAGTGTTGGCAAGGATGGGGAGGGAAAGGAACCCTCATGCATTGTTTGTGGGAATGCAAACTGGGAAAATGCAAACTGAGGAAAACAGTATGGAGGTCCTTCAAAAAATTAAAAATAGAAAAAAATTAAAAATGGAACTACCATTTGGTCCAGGAATTGTACTGAGTATTTACCTAAAAAATACAAAAACACAAATTTGAAAGGATATATGCATCCCTATGTTTAATACAGCATTATTTGCAATAGCTAGCCAAATATCCATCAATAGATGAATGGATAAAGATGAGGCATGTGTGTGTATATATATATATTCATTATATATATATATATATATATATATATAGAATATATGTATATATTCAATATATATATTCATTCATTCTTATGGATGAATTTTTTCATATATATATATATATATATATACATACACATATATAAAAAATTCACCCATAAGAATATATATATGTATATATACATATATATGTATATATATATATATACACATACATATGGCATATATATATATATACACACACATATACACATATGGCAAGATTTCATTCTTTCTTATGGATGAATTTATATATATACACACAAACACATATATATATAATTCATTCATAAGAAAGAATGAAATCTTGCCATTTGCAACAACATGGATGGATCTAGAGAATATGATGCTAAGCGAAATAAGTCAGTCAGAGAAAGACAAATACCATATGATTTCACTCATATGTGAAATGTAAGAAACAAAACAAAGGGGAAAAAAGAGAAACCAAAAGACAAACTATTAACTATAGAGAACAAACAGATTGGGGCAGAGGGAGTGATGGGTGAAACAGGTGAAAGGTATTAAAACTACACTTATCTTGATAAGCACTGAGTAATAGATGGAGTTGTTGAATCCCTATATTGTATACCTGAAACTAATACAAAACTGTATGTTAATTATACTGGAATTGAAATAAAAATAAAATTTTTGGTTGAAGATTAATATATAAATTGCTATTTTCACCAAAGATCAAACTACCTTTTTCTAAAGTACTCAATTTATTAAATTATTCCTTGGGTTTATTACATCATGGTAAATATAAAGCCTATCACTTAAGGGTTAACCAAAAAGAAAAAAACCAAAGGCTTAATTTTAGCTACTAAATTTTTTACTTAAGAAATACATGAAATTTAAGAAAACCTTAAATTTTCTAAACTATACCACAAGGCATTAATTACCCACACAATTACCAAAACCCAAATACCATATCGGATTTAGAGAGTGAAAGTCTCCCAAATGGTTTCTTAATTAATTCACACATCCTTACAATAATCCTTGTATTTAGGGAGTTATTATTCCCATTCTGAATATGGAAAAAGGCAACAAGTTGACCTGTGACTTTACAAAGGTTACCAAGTAGATAGTCTAAGTAATTTGCTCAACTTTACAGAGGACTGTGTAAGTTACTTCCATCAGTACTCAAAATGCTCATTTAGCAAATATTTACTGAGCATGTAGCTTGTGCCAACACCATGTTGAATACTGAGCACACAACTGTGGGAACAAAGATGGTTCCGAGCCTCACAAAGCTTCTATATTACTGTGAAAGACAGGTGTTAGACACATAATTACACTTGTGATCAGGATCACATGTGGCTCTGAGAGTGTGTAGCAACAGACTTGACCCTGTGGTATGGGGAAGGCTTTCCTGAGGAACACATGTTTCAGCAAAGTTCTAAAGGATGAAAGGAACTACTGACACACATTTCATGAGCACGTGAAATGAGCACATGAGCACATGAAATGAATGGTGGAGGCAGGGGTTTATAGCCATTCTGAAAGAACTGGGCACATTCAAGGATTTGGAAGAGCAGCATAGGAAGAGCTTTTTAGAAAGGGGAATGCAAATGGATGCTGGCGCTGTGGAAAACAGTATGGAATTTCCTTCGAAAAGTTAAAAATAGAATTACCGTATGATCCAGTAATTCAACAACTGGGTATTTACCCAAAGAAAACAAAAACATTAATTTAAAAAGATATATGCACCCCTCTGTTTATTGCAGCATTATTTACAATAGCCAAAATGTGGAAGCAACCCAAGTGTCCATATATACATGAATGGGTAAAGAAGTTGCGGTATGTATACATACAACGGAATATTATTCAGCCATAAGAAAGAATGAAATCTTGCCATTTGCATCAACATGGATGGACAGACGGTAAAATGCTAAGTGAAATAAGCCAGTGAGAGAAAAACAAATACCATATTATTTCACTCATATGTAGAATTTAAGAAACAAAACAGATGAACACCAAAAAGAAGAAACAAACAGACTTACGTACAGAGAACTGGTGGTTGCCAGGAGGGAGGTGGATGGGGGGAATGGGTGAAATCGATGAAGGAGATTACCAAAAAAAAGAAAAAAACACTGGCAAAACTGTAGTAAGATATAGATGGGAAAGATCAGCAGGATCTTTTTGATAGTTGTTAAGGATTGGGACTTATTTCAATGCTTCTTTAAAAGAGTTTTAGACTCAATAAGAAAAGGAACAACCTGATTTTAAAAATGAGCAAAAGATCTGAACAGATATGTCACCAAAGAAGATGGGAAATAACCGTATAAAAAGATGCTCTGCTTCATATGTCATAAGCAAATTAAAACAATGAGATACTACTCCACACCTATGAGATGGCCAAAATCCAAAACACTGACAATACCTAATGACAAGGATGTGAAGGAACAGAAACTCTCATTCATTGCTGGTGGAATGCAAAACTGTAGTCACTCTGGAAGATAGTGTGGCAGTTTCTTACAAAACTAAACATACTCTTAGCATACCATCCAGCACTCATGTTGCTGGGTATTTACCCAAATAAACTGAAAACTTATGTGTACACAAAAACCGGCACACAGATGTTTATAGCAGCTTTATTCATAATTGCCAAAACATGGAAGCAACTAAGAAGTCTTTCAATAGTGGGTATCAGCAACCAAGATATCCAGACAATGTAATGTTATTCAGCACTAAAAAGAAATGAGCTCTCAAGCCATTAGAAGACATGGAGGGACCTTAAATGCATATTTCTAAGTAAATTAAAGAGCAAATGAGAAAAGGCTACATACTGTATGATTCCAGCTATATGATATTCTAGAAAGGGCAAAACTATGGAGACAGTCAAAAAGATAAGTAGCTGTCAGGGATTTGGGGAGGGAGAGATGAATAGGTAGAGCACAGATGATATTTAGAGGAGTAAATCTACTCTGTCTGATACTATGATCATTAATACATATCATTGTATTTGTCCAAACCCACAGAAGGCACATTGAGTGAACCCAAATGTAGACTATGGATTTGGAGCAATAATGATATGTCCACATAGGTTCATCCGTTATAACAAATGTACTGTTCGAGTGTGGGATGTTGATAGAGGGGGATGTTGGAGGTGGGACAGGGGAACTCCGTATTTTCTGTTCAGTTTTGCTCTAAATCTAAAACTTGCTATAAAAAATATTTTCTTAAAAAGTTTTAGGAGGGCAATTCATAATTAGATTTACATTCCTTAGAGATCACTCAGGCTGCGGAGACCCATGTGAAGGAGACAGAGAACAAGAATGAATATAGGAAACAGTTAGCTGCAGTTGTCCAGGTGAAAGATGGTGCTAGCTGAGTCTAGGGTGGTGTGGGAAGAGAAAGAGAAAATATGTTGGCCCTAGGGAGAGAAATAAGATTCAAGTATGGTCCCTGGATAAATGAAGGGACTGCTTCCCCGTAGTTTCCTCATATATTAAGATAGAGGAAAGAGGTGTAGGGGTTAGCCAGGAGTCTTCATGATTTGGGGAGAACCTAACACTGAACCATATCTAAGGCAAACACAGAATTAACTGAGTGCTTGAGACAAATATCTTTTCATTTGTAATGGCAGCCCTGTATTAGACAAGAGCAACATCAGACGGATTATGGTTGTTATGAAAGAACTTTTTAAAAAAATTTCCTGGGCACTCTTTAGATACAGTGATCTACTACTTTAGTCATAATCCTAATTACAGTGATAGTAACCAATAAATATGATAATACCTAAAATAGATATTTGTAGAAACCAATAAATAGTGTTATTTTGAGTTGGATTTTTCTTTTGTTTATATTTGCAATTTTGAGTCTTACGTGGTAATCTCTACGTAACTTTGACAAAGTTTTATAAACTTTGGGTAGATATCACTCATTTATAATGTTCACAATACGCCATATACTGTAATGTTCTTAACGTTCATAATACACTAACGATCCTATTCATTGCCACTGTCTCACTCCTGTTGCTGTTTTTAACTGAGTGAGTGAACAGAAATAAAATTTGAGAAAGATTTGAGACACAGAAATAGTGTCTCCTAAGGTCTTGGTTCCCTTATCCCATTTCCTAATCCCCAGACAAGCTCTTCTAAAAATATTAAAGCCTATAAAGATGCATGGCTGAAAAACTGCTTGATAATTAGAGCTAAAAGCTCACTGGTCAGCCAAGCCTTGAAAAAAAGCAAAAAGTTTGAGTTTAATAAAAGTGCATTTGCATAATTAATACACTATAATAAGACAATGTGTAAATTTAGGATATTTTGTTAGAGATGATTAGTATGTGCCTAATGAGAAAAACTCATTACTTGAGAAACAGTATTTTCCATTACTAAAGATAAATCTGTTTTCTGTAAATGAGAAAATTATTTGAGGCCAAACATAACTATAATAAACATAAATGTATGTATTATTTTAATATTTTATGTTTTATGAAGAATTAAATATTTAATTATTATAATTTTTAAAAAGGTATTATGGCTAAAAAAATTAGGCAAATAAATACGTGAAATACCTCCTGGCTATCCCATGATATACATGCCTAATTCCAATGTTATTTTCATTCTCAGTATTTCAGCAAGGCTATATATATGTAGTTCTCATAGGCCATTAATGTAAATGCTATTAAAGAATAATCAGATCTGCTCAAATTAGGTCGTTATCATTTACCAATGATAACATTGTGATAGATGATAGATGACAGGTGATAGATTCTGACTTTAAAGAAGATTGCTGACCATACATGGCCACTAAGGACTAATGTTTGACTTATAAATTCTAATTTCATCTTTTGCACACTGAGGAAAGAGATTAACTATTTTATCCACATCAAGATGCTTGTTTTGAAGAATTGATTCCATCTCTTTGAATAGGTCTTTCTCCAGTTTCTTCATGTTGTCCAACAAGGTTTTGGCTTTTTCCTGAATAATTAAAAATAAAAATAAATAAACACATACACATACAAGTCTAACCAAATTCTAGCTCACCTCTACAGACAGGATTTATTCATTCTGGGTTTTGCTTCTAGTTTGGTTCCCGTCCTCTTATTCTTTAGATATAGAAGAAATGAAATTCTTTGGGAAAAATCATTGTTCTAGATTGAATTAACAGATTAACCCCAATTTACTAGGTATTTTAAATTGAAAATAGATAGAAAAGATAAGAAAATAGAAAAGATAAGAATAGTTGTGTAGGATTAGTCTATAAGCAAGAAACCTAAAAGATAAATAATAGGACAATTGAAATTATGAAATTGTGTATGGGGAAGGTTGCTAAAAATTGAGGCTAAGATCTTTATGAAGCTGGAGCTTCTATATTTAAAATCAGTATTATCAGATTAAACAAAGGAAAAAGAACAGCAATATTCAAAGGAAAGAACAACTAAAAGAAAAGACATTTTATCGATAATTCCTCCCTGTGATTTCTCTGTTTCAAGAAGGTGGGTAGGGGAACAGTCATGACTTTTACAGAATGAAGCAATTTTTAAGTTACTGATGAATTATCATAACCAGTTATAGAATAGGTACTGAAAGGAAAAGTATGTAAGAAGAAAGTTATTAGAAAATAAGGATAACTTTAAAAATCTGAACAATTATGGGGCAGAACTTCACAAGACAAAGATTCTTAACCTTAATGTGGACTTTAAAATAAAATTGTATTGACTTTTTCTGAAGAAACGCTACATTACATAACAGTGGGAAAAATGTATTTTGTCTACAAATGGCATTGGAATAATTAGCTCTTGGAAAACAAAGAATAGGATCCCTACTTCATAACATACACAAAAATAAATTTCACAAAATTAAAAAACTAAATATTTTTTTCAAACACACATATATATACTGGAAGAAAATACAGAAGTTTTATTTATTTTGAAGTGAGGCTGGCCTTTTCAAGCATAAAATCAAGATGCCTTAAAGGAAAAGACTAACAAATGTAATTGACTAAACATAAAACAATAAACTGAGATGAAAAATTTGCAATATAACAAAGACTCAAAATTCACATATTTTTGCCTCTTTGAGGCAAAAGACAAAAACAACCAAGAAACCATTGAAAAGTAGGCTAAGGAAAAGAAGAAGCATTTAAGTCATTTAAGAGGAAATACTAATGGCCAATAAACATATGAGAAGATTTCTAAACTCATTAATAATCAAGAAATGTAAATTAAGGGGCACCTGGGTGGCTCAGCTGGTTAAATGGCTGCCTTCAGCTCAGGTCAAGATCTTACTTAGGGCGCTGGGATGGAGCCTCCTGCTCTTGCTTCTCCCTCTTTCCTCACCCCTCCCCACCACTCATGCTCGTGATCTCACGCTCTCTCTCTCTCAAATAAAATCTTAAAAAAAAGTAAATTAAAAGTCAGTAGCATTGACTCTAAGACATAAAAGTAGATTAGAACCAGAGAAAGACAAATAATGTAAGATTTCACTTAGATGTGGAATCTAAAATCCAAAACAAATGAATAAACAAACAAAAAGCAAAAATAGACCCATAAATACAGAGCAAACAGATTGATGGTTGCCAGAGGAGAGGGGAGTGAGGGGGAGCAAAATGGGTGAAGAGGAGAGGGAAATACAGATGTCCAGTTATGGAATGAATAAGTCATAGGGATAAAAGGCACATAAGGAATATGGTTAATGGTATTGTAATAACATATGGTGACGGACGGCAGCTACACTTGGGGTGAGCATAGTATAATGTACAGAATTGTCCAGTCACTATACTGTACACCTGAAACTAATGTTAACATTGTGTGTCAACTATACTTAAATTTTAAAAAAAATAGACTAGAACCCAGCTCTTTGACACTTCTTCCCTTAAATTCTATTCTTTCCACTGCTTTCTGTTGTCAATCTAACATTTAATGTCTATTAAAGCCTAAAATAGTAACAACAGCTTTTAAATTTTAATTTCAGTATTGCTCAGAAAACTGTCAATCAGCAATTTAATGAAACAAAAATTTAATAATAAGTCTACAAAATCAACCTTCCAGACGCAGTATTAAGGCGGAAAGGAAGCTGACAACTCTTGAGAACTATAGTAAGCAATTAGTGCAGTGTGGAGGCTGCTCAGGGAGGAACAAGGGAAAATCCCCCCAGAGCCGACAGTCTTGAAACACATCACTGAAGAACTTGAGCAAGAAGAGCCAAAGGGCTCATCATTCTCCACAGGGCTGTGCTGAGCCTGGAGGGTGAGCCAAGCCCACAGTGCACGGCAGTGTACGGCCAGTGGACTGCGCTGTCATCAGCACATGTGACGGGCTTCGAAGACAAACTGCTTGCTTCTCACTCCCTGCCACCAGGCTACAAAAAGTATTTATGCTCTAAGTTTTCGTTTTTCATTTAAAGATTTATTTGAAGGAGGGGAGGGGCAAAGGGAGAAGAAGAGAGACTCTTAAGCAGACCCCTTGCCGAGCACAGGGCCCACACATGGCCGATGCTGGGCTCCAAGTCGGGCTCAATCTAATGACCCTGAGATCACGACCTGAGCTGAAACCAAGAGTCACATGCTGAACTGACTGTGTCACCCAGGCGTCCCAGAGTCAAAGTTTTAAGTGAAAGCAAAGTAACCCAAAATAAATTAAGAATAGTGTCAAGAATTCACAACAAATAGAAAGTCTGGACAGAATTCTCTGCTTTTAAGTGTAAGCAAAGCAGGTGGGGGAATGGCAACTGTGCCAACATACTACAGACAAAAGCAAGTAAATAATTACCTGAAGGACAATTAGTTTAATTAATATTACATAGAAAGAATGTATATATATATATAGTATATGTATATGTGTATATATATATAGTATATGTATATGTATATACTTTGTGTATATATATAGTATATGTATATGTATATATATAGTATATGTATATGTATATACTTTGTATATACATATAAAGTATATGTATATACTTTGATGAATTAAAAGAAATTATAGGCGATAGAAATCAGGAGCTGGTATAAACAGGTGAGAAAAGGTATAAGATGGCCAATCTTTTCCTTCACTGAAGGAAATGAGTTGATGGTTCTGTAAAAAAAAAACTTTGGGTAGCCCTTCTATTTCCTTCTAGTCTATTTTTTAATCTCCGGGGTAGAGAGGGAAGAGGGCAAGAGGGCTGAAGAAGTATGGATATTATAAAATTGTCAATCTATGTGTGTATCTATCTGTCCCCCCCAAAATATATCTGCTTATTTCTAGAGATGAGATTTTAGATGATACGTTAATCTTCTATAATGCTTACATTTAAAAATCACAAGCATTTATCACTGTTTTAAAACTCCGACTCATTATTTTAAGTCTAAGAGATGTTAAGCACCTTCCATTAAAATTAATAGAAGTTGCTTAACCAACTGAGCCACCCAGGTACCCACCCCTCTAAGGCTGGGTGCCTGGGTGGCTCAGTTGGTTAAGCGACTGCCTTTGGCTCAGGTCATAATCCTGAAGTCCCAGGAACGAGTCTCACATCAGGCTCCCTGCTTAGCAGGGAGCCTGCTTCTCCCTCTGACCACCCCCCCATGCTCTCTCTCTCTCTCTCTCTCTCTCATTCTCTCAAATAAATAAAATCTTTTTAAAAATTAATCTAAGGCTATATTATTACGAACATTATGTGAGAGACCGTGTTAACTGCCCTCCAGTAGTTTCGTCATTTTTGGTGTGAGATATAAACGAAGTAAGCTGCTTAAACTACCCAAGTCTCAGATTCCTTATCAGTAAAATGGATATAATAATAGTAGCTACTCACAAAGAATGTGAAGATTAAATAAAATATTCTGCGTAATGGTACCATGATGCTGGTGGATAGTAAGTGCTCAGTAAATGTGAGGTACTGTTACTACATTTAATACATTAACTTTCCCTAAAAGATTCACAATGCATTCTTAACCACTATTTTTAACCTTCAGTTACACCTCTATAATCTAAACATCTAAACAATTTTTAAACCTATTTTTAGATGAAGGAAGAAGGAAAGAAAGCTGAAATTCCAAAGTTCAAAATGTGGATTGAATCATACTTGAAACTATTCTTAATGACAAAACAATATAATTTAATCATACCTCCTTTTTATCAATTACTTCCAATGCCTGTTGATGTTTTTGGTAGAGTGGGTGTCTTCTGTCAGGCTTAAACTGAAAACGTGGCTTCTTTTTAACTGGATCTTCATGTCCAAATGTTGGTGAACTCGTATCCAAGAGTTGTGGGATATTTGGTACAAATATGAAAGGTTTAAAAATGGATCTAGAAGAAAAAGTCTTCATTAAATTGGCTTGTGGGGATATAAAAATATTTAGCATCATTCTAAATCTTTTAAGATTCCCTCTAGTTTCTATTAATTTCTTACATATTAGTTGTTCCTGTCATACTAGTTATACCCATGTCTGTCTGTCTTGGTACACTGGGCTCTTCTTTGGGGCTGGGGAGCACACTTTTTTTAGCCCTGTATTCCCACGAACCTAACAAAGGGGCTGGCACAGAAACAGTCCCAAGTGAAATTATAGTTCATCATTTTCTACTGCAAACTCCACAGCTGAAGGGTAAGAACAATCCTCAGTGTTACAGATTGAGGATTAGGATTTGGAAAGAAAAAGAGCAGCAGTATTAATAAGGAATTCATGAGTCTCATCCGATATTCTTGAAAATATCTTTACTAACACAAAAGACCATAATACCAGGAGATAGTGACTATAAGATCATTTCTAAATGTAGTGCACATTAAGTTCTATGAGAGATACTAATGACTAGTCTGTACAAATCCTATTTGAGATATAACTTCAACTACTGATGGTTTAAATTTTATATGCATGTATTTTCTAGATATGAGTAGAGAAGTAACCACCTAAATGTGGCACAACTACATCATTTAATCTTTTTACTGTTATTAATCATCTAATATTGTAATATTGAATCTGCAAAAGAAAACCATCTACTTTACTTTTCTTGACAATTTTAAATATAAGTGGGGGAAGAGAGTAGGGATAACTGCATACAAGAATCCGTTAACATATTGTAATATTGTACGATAAAAATGAAAATAGCTATGGCGGTTATGTACATGTGGAAATGGAAGACTACAACCTAAACAGAAAATGCATACAAAAATTATTGTCGTATTTGTGTAAGAAAAATTTAGCCTGGCAAAATCACCAAAGACTAGTGACTACCCTACTCCCTAACCCCTTGCTGGTTTATAATATTTTATGACTTTACCTCTCAGGATCGGGAGTCCCAGTGAAGAAGTGAATGCAAGGAAGCCTGGAGTCTTGAGGTAAAATAGAAACCATGCTTGCAGTGGTCAGGAATTCTCCCTCCATATTAATGCCACTTGGTTTATCTCGGAGAATGTCCATCATTGTTTCAAAAGTTATATTTCCTAGGGAAATCATTTTTAAAAATCATCAAATACATATGAATTTGTAGACTGATATACTATAAATATGAACTGCTTTCTCTATTGATAGTATATAACATGAGATAATGATCTAGGTATAAATTAGATATTAACTACAAACAAACCTTGTATCATAACTATTAGATTAGTCTCATTCTGCTCTTGTAAGGAAGATTTTTTAGAAAAATATAAAATACAAAGTCTCAAAACCACTTTTGGTATTTTGAGATATGGTAAAATCGTAACTTCCTAAGAAGGAATAAAAAATGCAAAATACGCTCAGTCTTGTCCTTGATAAAAAATTTTTAAGGTGTATTTAGTTAGCAATGCATTATCAGTAACTACTATCTGAGTCTATCCATTCTGGGAATCAAATATTAAGAGAATATTGTGCTTGGTTTCCAAAATTATACAAGATGTTCTTTATAAAATAACCTACTACTTTTCCTTTAATAATTTCTGTACCTGACATTAATAACATGTGAATTTTAACCAGAGTGGGAATGAAGGAGACAAAACATATTATTGGTTAATGGAATCTTTATGAACATAATTCTGCTGGGCTACTTAAAAAACTTAAATGCCATTGTGTGTAATGAAAATAGATGGTATTATATTTTGTTTTCTGTTTTCATATGTGAAGTTTTATTTTAGAATATTTTAGAATATTTTAACTTTATTTTAGAAAAATAGAAAAACATCTATTTTATCTCTTCAGCAAACACAACATGACCATTGTTACAGAGAGTCTCAGAATTCCATATTTGCAAGGCATTTCCACAAGAAAGTTTAAAAAGCCAATCATGCCTTCAGACAGCTCTGCTCCTTGCTGTACATTTCTATAGTCAAAGATGTGGCTCAGGATATAACTACCTCATGACAAGATGAATAATCTTATCCCTACACAATGCAGTCCTCCAAAAGTAGCCCAAATACCTTCTTCTAACATGTCATAATTCTCTTCCCAAAAATTTGACTCTGAATTCCTCATGAATCAAATTAAAACTCCTTCAAATCAAAACTTATCATTAAGCTTAATTGAAATAAGCTTTTCCTTTCCTGTAAGCATTCCTGATCTTTTCTATATTTTGGTCCTATCTCTGCCATTAGATTATAAATTCTCTAAAGACAAAAAGGGATTATTCTCTCTTTAGTTCTCATTCATTCAACACATACTAATTGAGCATCTACTAAATGACACACACTGTCCCAGGAAATAGAGAGTCAGAGACAGGCAGATACTGATGTACTTTGGCATAGATATGTAGCTCTATGAATGTAAAGTAGTGAAAGTCCCCTGGTCCGATTTCAGTTAGGGTGACCACAGTTAATTCAAAAAAGATCTTTCCTGAAGAGTTTCAGAATAGGTTTAAAAGCCTTCCTCTGATAAATATAAGAAATCTTCATTATCAAAAGAAAATGGCACGGGATGCCTGGGTGGCTCAGTGGGTTAAGCCTCTGCCTTCAGCTCAGGTCATGATCTCAGAGTCCTGGGATCGAGCCCCACATTGGGCTCTCTGCTCAGCAGGGAGCCTGCTTCCCTCTCTCTCTCTGCCTGCCTCTCCGCCTACTTGTGATCTCTCTCTCTCTGTGTCAAATAAATAAATTTTAAAAAAGCTAAAAAAAAAAAAAGAAAATGGCACTAGAAAATAGCCTTTTAAAGCAGCACATTTAAAATGAAAATCAAAATTTCTTGGTAAATAGTAGAGGAAAGGATTGATTGGGTCTTTAAAATGAAAATAATATCTCAAAAATAAATTCACATAAGCTTATTGTTAACAAAATTTAGGTTAGAATTTTAATATGCCAATTCTTAAAACAATGAATAAATCCAATATAATTTTTCTAATTTTATGGAAAGTTTTATGGAAAACTCCAAAGAGTGGTAAGAGAATGTTACTTTAACTACTACAACATGATCATAAAAATAATTTTTTAAAATTACTTATTTGAGAAAGTGAGAGCATGAGAGGCGGAGCAGTGGGAAAGGGAGAAGCAGACTCCCCACCGAGCAGGGAGTCTAACTTGGGACTTGACCCCAGGACCTTGAGAGCATGACCTGAGACAAAGGCAGATGGTTAACTGACTGAACCACCTCCCCCAAGCCCAAAACATACTAATTTAAGTCTGTGTCTGATGAAGCTAGTTTGTGGATGCCAGTCGGTCACTTTCTACTGTCTGCTTTCTCTTGGTTTTCAGTCACTTAGTCTTATTCCTTGGCATGTCTGATAATTTTTTATTGAATGTTGGACACCATGGATGAAAGTTTATAGAAACTCTTCATGATGTTTTTCCTCAACAGAGGATTTAATTTTCTTCTGGCAAACAGAATATAAGTAGATTAACTATTGATCCAGTTGAGACTGGTCTATTCCCTATTGTAGCTTTTCTGGGGTCTCAACTGAAAGCCTGGGGTGTTCCCCAGGCCTCTTCCTGCTTAGCTATTAGATCTAAGTTTTGTCCCTAAGGCGGTGTGAGATTCCCAAATCTCTACTTAGCTTTTTAGGCTCTTAGGAACTACTTCTGTCTTGATTTCTCAATGTCTCATCCTACATTTGTGCTTCTGAGAAGTCAAAAATTGCTTTAAGGAGGAATTGTGACATAGAAGGTCAGGTACTTCTCAAAGTGTAGCTAATCTTTTCTCAGTCTCTTAGATCTAGGCTCTCATGTCTTAACTGTTTTGGGTGCTCACCTATACCTTCAAACAGTGGCTTTTATTCCTCCGGCTTTTATAGTTATTCTTGGGGGGAGGTTAGTTGATAACCAGAAGCAGAAGTCTAGCTCAGTGCTTTTAACCACTCCACTACTGAGCCTCCCATCAGTCCCTTTTTACCCTCAAGTAGTATCAATTTTTCAGTAATAGTAATGAACATAATAGACTGTTGATAGATACTGTAAAAAGTACAGTTAAAGAAACATAAAACATATAGTTCCTGCCATCAGATATTTTCAGATACTTTATACTGGCAACGTTTGATTAGTGCATTAAAATTAGTTCTAAAGAAACAACTTTCATTTAACACAGTTGGTTGACCACAGGTATGTTTCCTCTCTCCTAATACCCTACTACAATGAAGTAAAGGAATAAGAAAATGAATTAACTCAAAAAGACAAAGCATAAATTGCACTACTGGGTATTTACCCTAAAGATACAAACGTAGTGATCCGAAGGGGCACGTGCATCCGAATGTTTATAGCAGCAATGTCTACAATAGCCAAACTATGGAAAGAACCTAGATGTCCATCAACAGATGAATGGATAAAGAAGATGTGGTATATATACACAATGGAATACTATGCAGCCATCAAAAGAAATGAAATCTTGCCATTTGCGAGGACGTGGATGGAACTAGAGGGTATCATGCTTAGCGAAATAAGTCAATCGGAGAAAGACAGTATCATATGATCTCCCTGATATGAGGGAGAGGAGAAGGAACATGGGGGGTTAAGGGGGTAGGAGAAGAGTAAATGAAACAAGATGGGATTGGGAGGGAGACAAACCATAAGTGACTCTTAATCTCACAAAACAAACTGAGGGTTGATGGGGGGTGGGGGGTTGGGAGAGGGGGGGTGGGGTTATGGACATTGGGGAGGGTATGTGCTATGGTGAGGGCTATGAAGTGTGTAAACCTGGCGATTCACAGACCTGTACCCCTGGGGATAAAAATATATGTTTATAAAAAAAAAAAAAGACAAAGATTTTATGCTTTTTTTTGCTTTTTATAGCAAGAATTCCCCCCACCCTTTCCCATGATATATGGGAATAATTAAAAGAAAAAGGCTTACAGCAAGTCTATACTCAAAATGTGATTCTGTGACATTTCAAATTAAAATAAAATTGACTTATAAAATAATCTAATGTTACACCCTCAATCATATACGTTACCAACTGTTTCATGTTAATAGCAAATTTTCCATTTCTCCTTAGGATAGTTATGACTTCAAATTCAAAAAAGATAATTTATAGATAACTTGTTATAAGAACAAATCTTTCATTCATTTTGAGAAAATGCAGGAAGAAAAAAAGAGAGTGTATCTGAAAATAGCCCTTAACATTAAAACTAAACAATAAAGCAAAAGCCTACCATCCACACCTATCAGACACATTGCTTCTGCACCTAGTGAGATTTTAAAATGATTCAAATCTAAATTCGTGTAAGTGGTAAGTTTTAATGAAAACAGTGTCAGAACCATAACACTGCAATAATACAGGTATTATGAAAATGTTTTCTGTATTCAAAACCTACAATTCTCAAAATGAAGGGAGGATTTACATGATCGCTTGAGAAGGACAGCTGTAAGTAATCCACTAGCAAGCATTGAATAAGTACTGAGACTGCAGTAGCAGGGTTCAGTAAAATGAATGCAAAACACAGGGTGCAATTTCACTGCAATTTAAACTAGTTATTTAAAATACATGAGTGAATATAGATACAATTTGGATATACATGCAGCACAGTTAATAGCTATCAGGTAGCTGGAAAGGAGAAAGGTAGGCTCTTCCATCTAGAAAAATCATAGGAAAAATTAACTATAATGTACTACTAGACAATTTTCTATGAAAGTATTGGAAAGACATTTATTCTTTTGGCAAAGAACAGAAAGCTGGATGAACTGTACTTTATATTTGAGGAGAAAAACAAGTTTCATGTCAGACGCAACTCTTGCTATAATCATGTATGCATTTTAAATCTATATATAATCCAGCTATTTTGTAGTAAAACATAACAGAATTTTGAGGGTGCAGTGGCTAATTAATCTATAATTACCTCTATTTTTTCTTTCTTTTGTCCAATTACCCTAAACCCTAGGATTCTTGATATTTTCCTCTCGACCTTAATTACATGTTGTTATTCTTCATTTTTTAAGGAATACTTCCTAATTTATGTCCTGAGCCTCTAAGTTTATTGCCAGAAAAAAGTACACAACAGCTATCTTTGTTAAATTATCTGTAAGTTACAATTTAATTTAACTTAACTAATAATCCTTTGTTAATTAAAAAATACATATTAAACACATGCAAGACACTGAACTAGGTACTGAGAGAAATATAAGCTCAAGTAAGAGAGTCCATTTTTTTTTTCAGTTTCATAAAGGAGATAAATGAAGAGCACAATTTCCTCATTTGTAAAATGAAGATAATACCTATTTCACATAGTTCCTTAGAGAAGATAATGCAATCACTCAGCACAATGTCCAGCCCCTGATAGCTTTTAATAAATGGGAATAGGTACTGGTGCAACTACTACTCAGTCTCTACTTTCACAATAAGCCTAAAATTCCTTAGAATAACACATTTTAGCATTTTCTACATACCCACCCACATGGGAAAAAAAAGGTAGTTTAAATAACCTATTTATAAAATGACAAGCTAACATTAAGAAACCTTATTTTTAAAAAAAACCTTTCAAATGATAAGAATTCTTCTGGAAAGCAAAATATAAAATACTAAATATTTAGAAAACAATGACATTAAGGCATTCTAAAACCATTGTCACAAACTTTTTTCTGTCATACCAAATAACTAACAGATTGCTAATATGTTTAATGAATACCTAAGAAGCAAATATCAATCATTGCTCTGTCTCCCAAATAGTTTCTTTCTGATTGGTTTACAGAACCATTCCATCCCTCAGGTGAAGGAGAATATATTAGTCACATATTTTGAAATATTAATGGAATGACCCATTTAGTAGTTAACTGCCACCCAATAATCTAAATAGAAGGTACTTTTCTGGAGCTATCTGGAAGCAAAGGAACAAAGATACACTAAAAGTTTTTTAACAGTTAGTAGTAACCAAATATAAAAATGGAAAAAATATATTAATAAATGGGCAATTTAAAAATTACAACTTTTGGGGACACCTGGGTGGTTCAGTTAAGCATCTGCCTTTGGCTCAGGTCATGATCGCAGGGTCCTGGGATGGAGTCCCACATGGGGCTCCCTGCTCAGTGGGGAGCCTGCTTCTCCCTCTGCCTGCTGCTCCCTCTGCTTGTATGCTCGCTCTCTCTAATAAATAAGTAAATAAATAAATAAAATAAAATAAATAAAAATTACAATTTTTCAACAAACATAAGAATATAAGGATACATAAGAATATGTCTAATCTCACTGGTAAGAGATTTCTATTTTAAAATAATAACATGGGGCGCCTGGGTAGCTCAGTGGGTTAAAGCCTCTGCCTTCGGCTCAGGTCATGATCCCAGGGTCCTAGGATTGAGCCCCACATCGGGCTCTCTCTCTGCAGGGAGCCTGCTTCCTCCTCTCTCTCTCTCTGCCTGCCTCTCTGCCTACTTGTGATCTCTGTCTGTCAAATAAATAAATAAAAATCTTTAAAAAAAATAATATGCCATTTCTACTACAAAATTCTTTTTTTTTAGATTTTATTTTTTTATTTGACAGAGATCACAAGTAGGCAGAGAAGCAGGCGGGTGGGTGGGGGGGAAGCAGGCTCCCCACTGAGCAGAGAGCCAGATGCAGGGCTCGATCCCAGGACCCTGAGACCATGACCTGAGCCAAAGGCAGAGGCTTTAACCCAGTGAGCCACCCAGGCGCCCCTCTGCTACAAAATTTTATCAAGGTTGAACAAAAATAATATCCTATATTGATAAATATATTAAAATGGCACTCAAATGTTGCTCATGGCAATTTAAATTGATGCAACTTTTCTGGTGGTCATTTTGGTAGTGTGTTTCAAAAGCCTTAAAACACGCGGATATGTTTTGAACCTACATCCTACTTCTAGAAACATATTCTAAGAAAGTAGTCAAGGATGGGAACATAAATAAGCTATAAGCATATTATATAATTTTCAATAATGAAAAACTAAAAATCTAAATAATGAGAAATTTGTTAACTAAATTAATCCTTACTATATGATGATTAAAATATAACCACATGGAAATAAGATATCAAAATAATAGAAAACTGTGCAACTGTTAAAAATATGACAAAACTGGGACGCCTGGGTGGCTCAGTTGGTTAAGCAGCTGCCTTCGGCTCAGGTCATGATCCCAGCGTCCTGGGATCAAGTCCCACATCGGGCTCCTTGCTCAGCAGGGAGCCTGCTTCTCCCTCTGCCTCTGCCTGCCACTCTGTCTGCCTGTACTCACTCTCTCTGACAAATAAATAAAATCTTAAAAAGAAAAATATGACGAAACTGGGGCACCTGGGTGGCTCAGTGAGTTAAGCCTCTGCCTTTGGCTCATGATCTCAGGGTCCTGAAATCCAGCCCCATACGGGCTCTCTGCTCAGCAGGGAGCCTGCTTCTCCCCTCTCTCTGCCTGCCTCTCTGCCTACTTGTGATCTCTTTCTCTCTGTCAAATAAATAAATAAAATCTTTTTTAAAAAATGACAAAATTGGGAATATATCAAAATAGAATTATCTACATTGTATATTGCTAACTAAAGAAAAGTTATATGCAGAACAATGTGTATGACATACTACCATTTCTTTTTTTTTTTATACTACCATTTCTGTAAAAAAAAAAAGAAAAAAATTACATATACATATTTGTTTCATTAAGCATATATTATGTCTAGAAGAATATATAAGGGATTGCCTATGGAAAAAAGAAATTAGGGAGAGGATCCTATCTAAGATCAGGTTATGTATACATCCTGTGTACCTGTGGACTTTGAATCATGTGAATATATTTCTATAAATACAATAATGTCAAAGAATATTAAGGGACATAGGAAGGAGTTCTGCTTTCTAATTAAGCCAAATAAGCTCCTATCAGACCAACCCTCCCTTAAATAACTATAAACTTGGGACAAAATACAGACTACCTGAAGCAGTGAACAAAAGCAGGAAAATTCTGGAAGGAGACATTTGGAAGATGGGATGAAGTACAGGATAAATTCACTGGTTTTGTTTTGGATTTAGCCCAAGGGAAGGCCTTAGTCAATGCTGTGCAATATTGTGCAAGTATTTACTAAAAACATTGAGCTTTCTGGCCTGAAGAACTAGAAGTCAACCACCAGTACTAGAAACTGAAGGAGGACTCTCATAAAAGACAGAATTAGAGAGAAAAACCCCCCAATTCTGTGCAAAACCAAACCAAAACAACAACAACAACAAAAAACCCTGACCAAATTTCCATCTGTTTTGTGAATCAGCATGCGTGGCCCACCGCAAGCAGCAGAGCGAAAGATAAAAGAACTGAGCTGAAATTTGAGCTGCCCACCAGAAGAGTTTGCAGGTTGAGTATAATCAGTGGAATTGTCTAGCAGACAGCTGTCAAGAGTTATTCCTTTTTAGGTGAGTTGTGGTGGCTTGTGGCTTTCAAGGAACTAATTCATTCCCTCAAAGTTTGTGGTATTATCCTCCTAATGCTGGTGGGGTAGATATTTCTTTACCTGACATATAACTTGTGTTGTCTTCCTTTTCTTCTTTGTCAAACTGTCTAGGGTGGATCAATTTTATTAATCTTTTCGAAGAACCAGGTTTTAGTTTGATCAATTTCCTCCACTGTTTTATTTTCAGTTTTATTGATTTCTGCTCTTATCTTTGTTATTTCCATCCTTTTCCTTGATTGGGATTTTTGTTTGTTTGTTTTTGGTTGGCTTGTTTTGTTTTGTTTCATTTCTGGAGGTGAAAGTTTAGGTTTATATTGTTGAGTTGAGAACTTTATTATCAACTATAATCATTAAATGCTATAAATTTCCCTGTAAGCATTACCTTTGCTTCATCCCACAAATTTTGGTATATTCATTTTCACTTCATTCCCCTCAAAATCTTTTTATTTTTCCCCTGGGTGGCTCAGTGGGTTGGAGCCTCTGCCTTCGGCTCGGGTCGTGGTTCCGGTGTCCTGGGATCGAGCCCCGAGTCGGGCTCTCTGCTCAGCGGGGAGCCTGCTTCTTCGTCTCTCTCTGCCTGCCTCTCTGCCTGCTTGTGATCTCTGTCTGTCAAATAAAAAAATAAAAAACCTTTAAAAAAAAAAATCTTTTCTAATTTCCCTTGAGACCTTTTTGACCCATGAGTTTTTTTTTTTTTTCATTTGAAAATGATGGTTTTTATTTTTCCAAATGAGAAAAATCCATGACATAGTCGAGTTGAGTGTCTCGCCCAACGTCGCTTGCAGTGCTGGAGGCTGGGAAGTCCAAAATCAATGTGCCAGCACGGTTGGTTTCTCCTGAGCTCGCTCTCCTTGGTTTCCATGTAGCCTTTTCTCTATGTACCCGAAGCAATCCCTGGTGCTCCTCTTTTTTTTTTTTTTTTTTAATTTTATTTTTTATAGACATATATTTTTATCCCCAGGGGTACAGGTCTGTGAATCACCAGGTTTACACACTTCACAGCCCTCACCATAGCACATACCCTCCCCAATGTCCATAATCCCACCCCCCTCTCCCAACCCCCCTCCCCGCCTCAACCCTCAGTTTGTTTTGTGAGATTAAGAGTCACTTATGGTTTGTCTCCCTCCCAATCCCATCTTGTTTCATTGACCCATGAGTTTAAAACGTGTTATGTAATTTCCAAGTATTTGGGGACTTTCTAGATATCCTTCTATAATTGATTTCAAATTTAATTTCATTATCACCAGAGAGACCATACTTTGTTATATTTCTTTTAAATTTGGTAAGATTTGTTTTATGACCCAGGATATGGACAACCTTGGTATATATTTGATGTGCACTTGAAAAGAATGTGTATTACACTGTTGTTGGGTGGAATATCCTATAAATAATGCATTAGATCCAGTGGTTGATGGTACTGTTCAGTTTTTTAATATCCTTGCAGATTTCCTGTCCAGTAGTTCTGATAACTGAGAGAGAAGTATTGAAGTCTCCAGTTATAATTGTGAAATTGTCTATTTCTCTTTTCAGTTCTTTCAGTTCTGGCTTCATATATTTGAAAGCTTTGTTGTTAGATGCATATACATTTAACATGGAGACATAATAATCCCATTAAAATGATCTATTTTGATTATGTAGTATCCCTCTTTCTCCCTGGTAATTTATCTTGCTCTAAAGTCTAATTCATCCAATATTTATATAGCCAACCCAGCTGTCTTTTGATGAGTATTTAAAAGATACATCTTCTCCTATCCTTTAACTTTACATTTCAAGTTAGTTATTCATATATAGCAATAGCTGAGTCTAGTTTTGTTTTTGTTTTGTTTTTATTGTTTGTTTTCTATTTGATCCTTCAGGTTTTTTGTTCCTCTATTTCCCCTTTCTCACCTTATTTTTGAATATTTTCTTAGTATTCTATTTTAATTTATCTGTTCACTTTTTTCTATATCTTATCATGTGGCTTTTTAAAAAGTTGTTCTAGAATTACAATATACATACTTAGCTTTTCCAATTACTAGAATTAATATTTTAAAACTTCAAGGAGGATGTAGAAATCTTACCACCATACAGGTCTCTATGTACTCCCCTCTTTATACTGAGGCTATTCTTTGTACTATAGGAAATATACTGTTGGCCTGTAACTGTCAGACATATTTTTAAAGTCTTAAGGGGAGAAACATAGTATTATATTTACCCAGATATTTCTCATTTCTGCAATTCTTCCTTCATTCTTAAAGTTCCATGTTTCACTGTGATATGATTTCCTTTATATCTGAAAAGCTTCCTTTAAAATTTCTTTTAGAGCAGGCTATTGGCAACAAGTCTCTTAGTTTTCCTATATATCAGCTTATTTTTATTTCTCCTTCATTCCTGAAGAATATTTTGGCTGAATATAAAATTCTGGTTTGACTTTTCTTTTAGAATTTTAAAAATGTTGTTTCACTGCCTTTAGGCATCCAGGGTTTATAATGATAAACTCCCGGAAATCATTTTTTATCTATATGTAATTTGTTTTCCTTTAGCTGAGTTCAAGATTTTTTTTCTTTGTCTTTGGTTTTTAGTGTTTCGTGCATTAAGATATGGATCAGTTTATCTTGTTTGAGATTTTCAAATTCTCCTGAATCTGTAAGTTTAAGTCTTTTTTTTTGACAAGGTTTCAGTTATTATTCAAAAATTTTTCTGCATCACACTACTCTCTCCTTCTGAGACTCTAATGACATGAATTTTAGACATCTGGGTACTATTCCACAGTCCCTAAGACCCTGTTCTTTTTGTTTGCTTGCTTCAAATTTTGTTATTCAGATTAGATAATTTCTACTGATCTATCTTCATGTCCACTCTTTCTTCTGTCATCTCCATTCTGCTATTGAGCCTACCGAGTTAATTTTTTATTTTGGTATTAGGTTTTTCAATGATAAAATTTCCACTGAACTATAGATTCTAATTAAAAGGTAGAATTTATTAGAATGGTTTAAAAAAAAAAGAATGGTTTTTGTAAGAAATGCACTGATAGTCTGAATACTGGTAGTTTGAAAGCAAATGATAAGTAAGTATATGTCATGTAAATAGTAAGCAGAAGACTGGGCTAAAATTGACTTCAAGAAAATGATCATTACCATGAGAAATAATGTTTCATAAAAGTAAAAGGACCAATTTACCAGGAAGACATAACAATTATAAATGTGTATGTACTTAACAATAGAGCTTCAAAATACAAAAGCAAAGACACACAATCCCATAAATATAATTGGAGATTTTCACACTCCTCTCTCATTCATATATACAACAATTTTAAAAAAATCAGTAAAGGCAGAATGATCACAATATCCAGAAGGATTGCTTCCCTTACAAATGGTACTAAGCTAGCCCTAGAGTAAAGGCTACTCTAGAGCTATCCTAGCAGGCCTAAGGGAGATGACACTGTTCTGCAGGTTACTTAACTAATGTAAGTCCAAGACTCTTTAAAGGAATAAAACAAAATCCAGCATGCAACAAATAAAATCTACAATGTCTACTATCCAATCAAAAATACCAGACACACAAACAAGCAGGAAAATTTGAGCCCCAAACCAGAAGAAAATCAGATTAACAGAAACAGATCCAGAAATTGCAGAGATAATGGAGTTAGCAGACAATGAGGCTAAAACAGTTATTATAAAACAGGTATGTGCTGAATATGTTCACTGAAGAAAAACATGAAAGTTAATGAATAGAGAAGTAGGAAATATACACAAAAAGTACCAAATGGAACATATAGAGATAAAAAACATAATATCTGAAAATGATAGTATCACTAGATGAGATTAACGGCAGATTAGATAATGCAGAAGAAAAGATCAGTGAACTTGAGAACATAACAACAGAAACTATCCATAGTAAATGTAGAAACTACATCCTTTTATCTCAATGTCCACATAACTTAAATGTTTTCAATGGCAGTTACATGCAGATTCATTATAGCAGATTTCTTATTTGAATAGGAAATTTGAGTAAAATCTGAGTATCTGTCATATCAAATATTCACACAGTGACTATAGAGACACAGGTATGGTGAGAGATCCTATGTGATTTACTGGTTCAACCAGTGTTTGTTTCTCAGCACAACACAGGTATCCCCAGCGGAGCATATCAAATACATTTAACTCTGAGTTCTATCTCTCACCAGAGACTGTGCTGACCCATAGCCTGAGACAACAGACAGCTCAATTTCAGGCTGGGATTCTTGGAAGGGAGCAGAATGGCATTTTTCAGATTCATAATCTTGGTAAGCAGTCCAGTTCCTGCTCCCCAAACAGGTCTCCACCTAGACACCTATATTCTCATGGATGTTAGAACTCTCCTTTGACACTTATATTTGGTCCAGAACCCCTTCTTTGATACAGATAGAAGGATTGTGTGAGAAAGAGACACATCAAATCTTGCTAATACTATGGGTTCTCTCTTCATTTTTGGTAGTTTGTAATTTCCTTTTCTTGTAATCAAACCTAACTATATATATCCTTAATGTTTAAATATTTTATTCAATATCTCTAAAATTGAGGAGAAGAGGTAATTCTTACATCTGCTCATGTTGTCTTCTCAACTAGTTCTAGATATAACTTTTTTAGTAAGAAAATAACCAGTAAGAATATTATCAAAAGGCAAATTAAAGAAACCTGTCTCCATGTTCCAATAATTTCTGAGAAGAAAAACAATCCCAGTTTTGTTTAAGAATATTAGTAAAAACTGAAAAAATGGGTCGGAGGATTGTGAATCTAAACTTATCCTTCAAAAAGAATTATTACCCTCTCAGAATTATATAGCCCTTCACTCATCTCAAGAAAAAAAAGCTTGTATTAGTTTACAAAATTTCAGTTTAATAAAAATATCTTTACTAAGAATAATTCCTTCAAAACCAGATTTTATCATACCCACATTATACCCAGGCAAAATACAATTTTTCATTCTAATATTATTTCAATGATAAAATTACCTTTGTGTTTATTCAGAAGCTTGTAGCCTTCACAGTATCTGCCTGGTGAAATCATCATCTTGGCTGTGTCAAGATAAGAGTATGCTGCAGCAAAATCAAACTCCTTTTTACCATCCCACCAACCTTTCCGCTTAGCATAGTTTCTCATGTCTGGATGTTCCCGATCAATCTTGGTTGTTATAGAAAGCTGATTAGAAATATTACGGATGCCCTCTATTTTAAAGAAAAAGAGGAGAAGGGGAAAGAAAAATCACATTATCATGTTGTATTTATCTGTACATTATGATTCTTAATCACTATTTAAATGCGAATATATACTTCTAAATTTTGTATCATGTGCATCTCATCTATTACATACTCAAAAAGATAAATAGGGGTGTTTGGGTGGCTTGTCGGGTAAGTGTCTGACTTTTGACTTCAACTCAGGTCATGATCTCAGAATCATGAGACTGAGACCTGCATCGGGCTTTGCGCTGGGTGTGGAACCTACTTAAAATTCTCTCTCTCCCTCTGTTCCTTCTACCCACCTCTGCCCGACTTGCACTCTTTCTCTCCCCACCCCAAAAAAGATAAATGGATTATTTTTTAATTAAACTTCTTAAACTTTTTATTTTGAGATGATTGTAGATTCACGTGCAGTTGTAAGAAGTAATACAGAGCTCCTGTGTACCCATTACACAGTTTCCCCCAATGGTAACATCTTGTATAATAGCACAGATAACTGGCATCAATACAGTCAAGATATAGAACATTTCCTTCTCCACAAAGATCACTCATGTTGCCCTCCTATGACCACATCCCCCTTATGTGCCCCCACTAAATCCTCATTAACCCCATGCAACCACTACCCTGCTATCCATTTCTATTACTGTCATTTCAAGAATATTATACAAATGAAATCATATAGCAGGGGCACCTGGGTGGCTCAGTGGGTTAAAGCCTTTGCCTTCGGCTTAGGTCATGATCCCAGGGTTCTGGGATCGAGCCCTGCATCAGGCTCTCTGCTCGGCAGGGAGCCGGCTTCTTCCTCTCTCTCTGCCTGCCTCTCTGCCTACTTGTGATCTCTGTCTGTCAAATAAATAAATAAATAAAATCTTTTTTAAAAATATTTTTAAAAATCATATAGCATATAACCTTTTCTCTTTTTTCACTTGATTTCATTCTCTAAAGATTCATCCAGGTTATTACATATTAAGAGTTCATTCCTTTTTATTGCTGAGATTATTCCATGGTACGTACTGGTTTGTTTAACCATTCACAAGCTAAAGGACATCTGGGTTGTTTCTAGCTTTTGGCTGTCATGGAGAAAGCTGCTATAAATATTTGTGTATGGGTTCTTGTGTGCATGTAAGTTCCTGGGATAAATGCACAAGATTGCAATTACTGGGGGGCATGGTAGTTGTGTATTTAGTTTTTTTAAAAAGCTGCCAAACTGTTTTCCAGAGTAGATGCACATTCTTACCAGCAATGATTAAATGATCCTTCTCCAACTTCTCACCAGTGTTGAGTAGTGTCATCTAAAAATTTTAACTCTATTGGTGTAAGTACAGAGACACCTCATTGTGGCTTTAGTTTGCATTTCCCTAATAGCTAATGATATTGAACATTTCATGTGCTTTTTTGACATCTGTATAACCCTCTACGTGAAATGTCTCTTCTTTTCTTTTGCCCGTTTTTCTAGTTGGATTGTCTTTTTACCATTGAGGTTTGAGATTTCTTTATATATTTTAGATATTAGTCTTTTGTAGAAATTACTTTTCAAAAATTAGTCATAAATAAATTTAGAACAGAAATATAAGATACCCAAAAATATCATGGCAGTAAGTTATAACAAAATTGTCAACTAAAATACAAAGCAGAAGAAAGAATAAGAACTAGTTCTAAAGAGACCATAATGAATGAAACAGATCATGAAAAATGAAAATTGATAACGTTTTAAAATCAGTTTAGAATAAAGTCTGCTAAGTAGAAATCAATTAAATTACTCTAACAAAGTCATACTTGGGATATTCTCACTACAAAAACCAGAATAATGTCATGAGAGAGTCAGACACGGAAGAAGAGTTTTCCGACTACAGATAATTTGATAAAATTTAATTATGTAGTTCTTAGGCTCATTTAGTAATAGGAAGAGAAACCAGTTGGCAAAATTAATCTACAACTGGATAATCATACTCAATGCAGGTGTTCATTTTGAATATCTAGGTAGGGCTATCTTTCTCAACAGAATACATTATTCATTTCTCTCTTGCATTTAGCACACTTAATAAAATAAAGAGTGCTAGTGGTACAATCAGGCCAATTAGAAAATTAGAAAATAAGAAAATAGTCTAAATTCAATTTTATGCATTAGGCAAAATAAAAACAGGCAAAATATAAAATAAAACATCATCAAAAGAACTGGCAATGATTGATTTTGAAAAATAACATCCACATCCTCCAAAACTCACGGATAACTTCATGAAGACTTTCTGAATTTCTCCAGCCCACAGAGACTTTTCCTTTCTCTAAATGTTTACAGCATCTATGTGCCTGAGTCATTCAGGTACCATTTAATATTTTCACATGTGCAAATTATCTCCCCTACAAAACTAGGATATGGAGGAAGTAAGTCCATAAAAGTACATGATCATGCTTGAGTATAAGGCTGTACTCTAATGAAAGAATATTGAACTGAGAGTCAGGATGATTTAAATTTAAATTTAAAGATAAATTCTTTCAATTGCTGCCTCAAGTAAAGCACTTCACATCTCCAGATTTCCTCACTTGAAAAATAAAAGGAATATATGGTCACTAAGAGGCCATAAAAAAATGCAAAGCATCCTAAAACAATCAAATTGTGTTATTATACTCAATGTTTACACTTTACTATTGTATCAATATATTCTTTCCAGCCACTAGCTGACAGACTCCAATCCCCAGAAGTACTCCCCTTTCCTCACCTCCATATCCATATGCAATAAAAAGTTTGAGTTCAGGCCAAAGTTAAAAGAGGAAGAAATGGCAAGGGGTTATCAAGAACTGGAAAAGTACTATAACAGTCAAAAGAGGCAGCACAGAAAATATATACAGGTTATATAAAATTAGTATCATAATATGAAAAATAGAGAACACCACCTTTTTCTCTTTTTCAGAAAAGCTCTTTGTAGCGCTCTTTCACTGTTAACATTCTTTCAAATTTTTTCATTTCCCCTGCAGATCCACCCTTCATTGCACTGGATTATAAATCTTGAGAAACAATTAAATACAATGTCTGTAGTTAAGGGGGTTATTTTATTAATTATAAGATAATTTTTCTTAATCATGAAAAGTTGTCCATACCTTGTACTTTTTCTGCAGCCCAGTACTTTCCTGCAGTCTCCAGAATCCAGGCTTCCTTCCTATCAGCTATCAAGAAACTATTGTGATAGCTAAATACCATCCTACCCTCTGAACAATTTCCACCCTGGCCATATTTTTCTAATAGATCAACAATGACATTGAGGGCTTTTTCAGCTGTATCAGCTCTTTCAAGGCCAAGTCTAAAATAAAAATATAAAAGTTTTCAGATTAAAAGAAATTTCCATCATTTCCCTTAAATAATTTCATGCACATGAGATTTTTTTGTTTATATTCAAAGCAAAAGTTCTTTCAAGTTAATGGATAAACTGAAACCCAACTTCTAAGCCATTCCTTCTAAAGCCAGTTTGGAATCATGAAAACAGTCTTTGGAATCAGATCAATGTTCAAATTCCAACTTGGTAATTTATTGGCAAGTTGCTTTATCTCAGTATCTCATCTATAAAATGAGGATAATAATATTTAGCCCATGAGGTTACTGTGAGAATTAATGAAGGTCTGATAAAATGTTAGGTACTATTTTACATAATTCACATAAAAGAATCATAATTTTCAAGTCCTTCCCTTCTCCCAATTAATGATCTTTGAGTCTACAAATTACATGCCTGTATAAGCATACTTTGGAGATATTGCAGGCTCAGTTTCAGACCACTGGAATAAAATGAGTATTGCAAAAAGTGAGTCAAATGAATTTTCTGATTCTCCAGTACATATAAAAGTTATGTTTACAATATACTATAGTCTATTAAGTGTGCAACAGCATTATGTCCAAAAGGCAATTACATACCTTAATTTAAAAATAAATTGAAAAAGACTTCATTGCTAAAAAATGCCAACCATCATCTGAGCTTTCAACAAGTTATAATCACTAATCACAGATCACTATAACCAATATAATAATAATAAAAAACTTTGAAATATTGTGAGAATTACCAAAATGTGACAGAGACGCAAAGTGAGCAAGTGCTATTGGAAAAATGGTGCCAATAGACTTGCCTAACATAACATTGCCACAAACCTTCAATTTGTAAACACTGCAGTATCTGTGAAGTGTAATAAGGCAAAGCACAACAAGATGAGGTAAGTCTGTACTCTGAAGGATTTTAACACAAACTATAAAGTGTCAATGTCCAAAATATGGGAAAAAGAGGAAAATAAAACTTGTAAGAGTTTTAGACAAGTTCCGTACTGAAAAAGTATAATTAAAAAATAACCTGACAAGGTCCATGCCCAGTAGTGCCTCTTCATCACAAACTTCTTCTCTTCCCCATACAGCTTCATTTCCAATGCAAACTCCATGCTCATTGGCTCCCATTTCTGCCCCCCATAACCAAGATGGGCGACTAAGGACAACAGCATATGTTTCAGGAACTTGATCAATTTCTATGTAAGTACACTATAAAGAAAGTCATAGCAACAACCATAAAACCAAAAAAGAAAAAGTTATCAAGTTGCAGAATTTTAAAAATAAATCAAAAGACATGCCCACTATGAAATAAAGTATAACTTAAAATTTTCAATAATAAAGTTACTACCCTTAAAATATATTCAGAATTGACCCTAAAGCTTTTATTCATTCAAATATTTATTAAGCATCTATTACAAAGTACTCTGCTAAAAGATAGATCAGTTATAAAGATGAATCAGGTATAGATCTTGCTTTCGAGAAACTAAGACTTGTACACTAACTAAAATACAACAAAATGTAAAGCATAAGGGCCATTAAGAAAAGTAAAAATGAGGGGCGCCTGGGTGGCTCAATGGGTTAAAGCCTCTGCCTTCAGCTCAGGTCATGATCCCAAGGTCCTGGGATCGAGCCCCGCATCGGGCTCTCTGCTCAGCGGCGAGCCTGCTTCCCCCCTCTCACTCTACCTGCCTCTCTGCCTACTTGTGATCTCTCTCTGTCAAATAAATAAGTAAAATCTTCCAAAAAAAAAAAAAAAAAAGTAAAGTAAAAATGAGATGTTAATGTAAGCTCAGAAGAGAGATGGTTCCTAGGTATGAAATCTTGAAACATTTTGTAGAGGAAGATATATTCAGTTGAAGCTAAAGGGATTGGATCTCAATCTCAACGTCCAGTATTTCTTAATTAGTAACATAAGTCCCATATGGTAGCCCTCATATATGAAAGAATTCCTATAGAAGCCTATGTGATATGTAGAAGTCACCCATCTGGTATGTCCACCATGGTGAAAAGAATAAGAACCATTGGTTTACAGAATATGAGAAATTTAAACATAAAGAGAGAAAGTAGAAATGGATCCAAGATGAATAAATAGTTTCAGCAAAAGAAAAAAAAGGTTTGTATACAGAAAACATCTAATATTTAATATATTTTAGTATTCAAGTATAATAAAATGAAATCTAAAAAACGCATAACAGCAATAAAAGCATAATGTGAAACTTTAAGTTCCATGTTGAATGGATTTTTAATAAAAATTTTCAAAGGATCCTTTAATTAATGTGTATACTACCAAATGACTGCATAAAATGCATGTTAATAATGTTATTGCAGGGCCCCATAAGACTGGAATGACTTTCCCTATTCTACACCAATCAGAATACTTTCTGTCCATCAAGCTCCAGCTGAAACCCTAGCTCCCGGTGAAGTCTTCCTTGATCTCTAGTCTGAATTAACTGCTCCTTCTCCACTGTTGTCACAACTCGTTGCTCTTTCTTACATCAGTATTTAAATCACCTTACCTTATAATGGGGTTAGTTATATATACATCGTATTCCTCTACTAGATTCTAAGCTCCTGGAAGACAGAACTAGTTTTTATAGTAGGCTTTAAATCTCTGCCCTATTTGACAAGCTTGAGTATGATAAACATTCAAATGTTTGATCAAAGAATTAACAACTATTTTTATTGTTATTTCAGCTTCCACCAAATCATTGAAATAAAAGACCAGAAATCTAGTTCTGACTGAAATTGTTTTTCAAATTTAAATCCTTGAATTTTTAACTTCCATAGTCCCTGCCAAATAGCTAGCTAATGATTTTTTTTTAAAGCTGGTTATGATATTTTTAAAGAAAACAATTGTCAAAAAAACATGTACTTCACTTACCTGAAGATGTTCTCTCAGGTTATCATGAACTGCAGCAGGAAAATAAACCACCTCCTGTACTTCATCGCACAATCTATCTGAATTTTTTCCAAAAATAATCCTGTTACCAACAGTTGCTGGAGGTAATGCCACAAAAGTATCACAGGAACAAGGTTCCATTTTTTAAAAAACTAAAAAAACAAAAAACAAAAAAAAACCATAGAAGATTCAAAATAAAAGGAGAAAAACGTTTTTAGTATATAAAAAACAAAGAATTTAACTTGATGACCAAGGGATGTTACTGCCATACCTAATACGGGGTGTTCATTAAAGTTTTAAACTTTATACTGAACTACAAAAATCAGTAAGAAAACAACATGAGAATGAATCTTGTACTACAAGAATCAGTAAGAAAATAGCAATCGCCAGTACTTTCTTCTAGTCTCTAGGTCAAATTTATCCTCTAAGATCTTCCTCTCCTGAAGTCTTCCCTAATCTTTCACTATTTCCATATTTGAGAACCCCTGAACTTAACTCTACTGCTATGATGACCATATCTATGTATACACATGAGTTACCGTATTTGTGCACATATATGTGTCTCCTCTTGGACAGTAAGATCCTTGAGGGCTAGGAATATGTTTTATTAATCTTTGTATTCTCATCACCTGAACTTATGAAAAGTCCCAGTATTTCCTCAAACAAGAAGAATACACAGATTATAACACTGAGAAGACTAAAATTTTAAAGACTCACTGAATCAGATAAATACAAAAACATGTCAATAAAATTCCAAATTATTTCCAGGAAGTTCGCATACATAACTCTATAAATCCTGATTGTAGAATTTAGTATCAAGATTGTGTTTTCATTTTTAATTGGAAAATCTTAAATCCTCAATTTTCGTAGAACGTATTTGTTCCCAGAATGGACAGATTGTTTTAGAGTTTCCTGCTTTCCTTTATTTTATAATGCCCAAACTTTAAAATGGCTTTACACAAACAGATGCTAGCAATTTAAAAACAAAATATAAATCTAACAAATGTTTCATTCAAAAAACAAAGTGAGTCAAGTAAGAAACACCTTTATCCTGAAACTCCTAAGATTTTTCTTTCCTTCAGTTATAGATGGTTCCTCAGTTATAGGGTAGCTTCTGTTTTCTGTGTGAATTTCAACCTTTATGTCCTGGATCGCCTTCTCTTTGTGTTCCAAAGTTACTTCTACCACTGCATAACCTTGGCAGGCTATTTACTCTCAATCTAAGCCCTCTGCTTCACCAGTACGTATCTCAGGAGGCTGTTACTAGAATATACTAAGACAGTGTGTATAACTTTTTTGGCGTAGTGCCTGAAACATATCAGACACGCAAAAGAAAGCTGTTAGTTATTATTGGACAGAAGAGTAAATTTCTCACAAAAGGTTTATTCTTGCTATCACACCCACTGCCTCCCTGAGAGAGCACTGGATGGTGGATCCCCTAGAGCGGTAGTAGCCACGTCCACTAAAAACCCTGGGGTGCGGGGGCCTCAAGGGCCGTCAAGCTGCACTAGATGATCAGTGCTAACTCGGGTCAGACGAGAAGCTAAGGAAGCACGCCACCACCTAGCCCATTTAGAAGGGCAAGGTTTGAGAACCCTTACAAACTCCTAGTACGCGTTCATCATTCAGTATATGTTCACGAACATCTTTCTGAGCCAGACACTGTACAGCTGGTGACAAAATATAATCCTCGCTCTTGTGGAGTTGGCATTCTATTTTAAATGCTTTAGTTCACCAACAGTTTTCCGAAACATCACATCGTTTGATCCCTACGAAAGTACCACAGTTTGGGCAAGAAATACTGTTTTCACAATAAATAGGTGCGGAAAACTTCATGGAACTAGAGTCAGAGACCACAGAATAAAGGGCTCGAACTTCAAACACCCCTTCCCACCCAGCACGCACTCCACACCTCAGCTGCCGCCGCTCAGCCCGCAGCCCGCTCACCTCAGACCCTGGGCCCCTCCCGCAGCACCCCGGTCCAGTCCCGCCCGCGAAACCCCTCGCGGCTTCCCACTTCCCACCTCCGCGACGCAAGCGCCTCCCCACTCACGCTCCTCCCCCGGCCTAGGACCTACCCTCAATGAAAGGGGGAAGGGCGTGCTGCGGTAGGCGGAGGCGCTAATCGCCGGAAGCTGTCACCTTTGACCGCGGAAGTTCCCGCTGCCCCTGGTGGCGCAGTTCCGGTTAGGCGGCAGTGTTTGTTTACGTTACTTACGGGTCCGGTAGCTACCCCACGTTAGGCTTTAAGATGGGGAAATCTTTCGCCAATTTCATGTGCAAGAAGGACTTTCATCCCGCCTCCAAGTCCAATATCAAAAAAGTAAGTAAGGGAAGCCGGGGAGGGTTCTGACCCTTGGCGTCTGGGTTCCCAGGGCCTTCTGGAGTTGAAAGTGGTGGCGTCTCTGGGATTCCTAGGATAGTCGCCTTCCCGAGGCCTGAAGCCCTGCTCTTCTCGCACCTTCTTCTCCGCTGAGAAACTCGCTGACAAAGCTGGCCCTCGATGCCTGTGTTACATCAGCTGGGAGACGGGCAGCCTTAGTCTGTCGGCTTGTCAGCTATAATGAATGTAGAGCTGTAAGATACGAAGAAGTCTGATCATAGGATTCCTTGTTACTTTCTCAGCTGATTCTGGTTTTATCTTTTCGGATCCCAGGGATCGTGGCTTCTGAGCTCTGCCATCCTGTCCAAAGGTGATTCCCTGTTTAAGATAAATCTTTTTTTAAAAGATTTTATTTATTTGAGAGAGCACGCGAGAGAAGGAGCATAGGGGGGAGAGGCTGAAGGAGAGGGAGAAGCAGACTCCCCGCTGAGCAGGGAGCCCGATGGGGGACTCGATCTCAGGACTTCGGGATCAGGACCCAGGGCAGACGCCTAACGATTGAGCTACCCTGGCGCCCCATATTTAAGGTAAATCTTAAAAGGGAAATAAAGTCACTTCTTGCTTACTCTTTTTATCCCACCCGATAATGTAGCCTCTGTCAGATGACCTCTTTGAAGTTTGGCTCTTTATTTAACTTAATATTTTTAAATTGAAGTATACACAATGTTACATTGGGTTCAGATGCACAACGACGTTTGACTTTATGTATGTATTTGCTTATATTTTTTTTAAAGTAATCTCTACACCGAACGTGGGGTTTGAACTCACAACCCCCGAGATCAGGAGTCACACGCTCTGCGACTGAGCTAGCTAGGCGCCCCCGTTTTGGCCTTTTAAATTATCAGTTACAGGTCAGCTGAGTGCAGTACAGAAAAACCCTGCTGAATAGTATGGCAGTGGAAAGCAAAAGTGGTGAAGTAGGAAAAGTCTGACCTTGGAATCAGACCTGGATTCTAGTTATTTCGGCACACTTTAGTCCTGAGACCTTATACAGATATTTAATATCCCTTATCCTCAGTCTCCCAACCTCTGAATTTAAAGTGACCAGTATGGGGGAGCCTAGGTAGCTCAGTAGTTAAGCGTCTGCCTTCCTTTTTGGGTCATGATCCCAGGTTGGTGGAATCAAGCCCTGCCTCCGGCTTTCCGCTCAGGGTGGGTAAGCCTTCTTCTCCTTCTGCTTCCCCTGCCTTTGTTCACTCTCCCATTGTCAAATAAATAAAATGAAATCTTTTTTTTTTTTTTTAAGATTTTTATTTATTTATTTGAGAGAGAGACAGTGAGAGAGAGCATGAGCAAGGAGAAGGTCAGAGGGAGAAGCAGACTCCCCGTGGAGCTGGGAGCCCAATGCGGGACTCGATCCCGGGACTCCGGGATCATGACCTGAGACGAAGGCAGTCGTCCAACCAACTGAGCCACCCAGGCGTCCCAATAAAATGAAATCTTAAAATAAATAAATAAAATGACCAGTATCAGTTACCTTGACTTGAGAAATTGTTTTGAGGACTAAACAAAGGTATTTTGAAACAAAGTACCTAGCACTGGGCCCACCACATTAGCTCAATAAAATGTTAATTGCCCCTACACACAAACTTATCTGTAACCTGCTTTTAAAATACATGTGTTACCCAGAGCTTCATCCTTGGCCTATGCCATACTTAATATGCTTTCCCAGACAATCACATCCAATTTCATGGTTATAACTACTCCCTCTTTACTCCAGACTCAAATCTACATTCTAAATTTTCTCCCCAAGCTCAAGGTACCTCAAGACAACTATATACTAGACAATGTCATCTTGGTATATTACAGACATCTCAATATATCTGAAATGGATATGTCTTTTATCCTAAGTCTGCTCTTTTTATACTTCCTATTTCATATTAGTAAGAAGTAGAGGTAGGAACACAATCCTTCATCCTGACACCAAAGCCAGAAATTCAAGATTCCATATCTAGGTAGCTAATAAATTGTTTGTCTTACCTTCCAAATATCTGTTGAATTCATCTCTCCTCATTGTCACTACTGCCTATTTCATAGCTTAGACCCTCATCATCTTCCGCCTAGACTGTTAAATTTCCTAACGGATTTTTTGTTGTTGTTCCAGTCTTGACCCCATTCTCTACATAGCCATCAGAATAGTATTTTTTTAATTTGACAGTTTTATTGAGATATAATTCACATACCATATAATCATTCACTTAAAAAGTGTACTATTCAGTGGTTTTCAGTATATTCTCAGACTTGTGCAGTCCCCACCACAATTTTAGAACATTTTCATCACCTCCCCAAAAAACCTGTTATCTGTTAGTAGTCTCTCTCCATTTGTCCTTAACCTCCCGTGCTCCCCCTCCCTAGGTAACCATGAACTTGCTTTCTGTTTCTGTAGGTTTGCCTATTCTAGATGTTTCCTGTAAATGGAATCATGCAATATGTGGCCTTTTATGAATCATTTCTCTTTCTTAGTATAATGTTTTAAAAGCTCATCCATGTTGTAGAACATATTGGTATTGTATTCCTTTTTATTGCTGGATAATTCCATTGTATGGATATAGCACATTTTATTTATCCATTCATCAGTTGATGAATATTTGGGTTGTTTCCATAGAGTGGTCTTTTTTATTTTTTAAGACTTTATTTATTTATTTATTTATTTATAGAGGGAGAAGCAGGTTTCCTGTTGAGCAGGGAGCGTGATGTGGGGCTCAGTCCCAGGACCCTGGGATCATGACCTGAACTGCAGGCAAACACTTAACGACTGAGCCACCCAGGCACCCCTGAGTGGTCTTTTTAAAGCACAAATCTTATCTCTTTTGGCTCCTTGTTAAAATACTACAGGATTAAGACTTAGTTATCTGACTTGAATTTATTTTTCCTTCTTCATTACCTGTGGCTATCCTTCCTCAGATTTTATACTCCAGCAATACCAAACTACTTAATTCCTATTTTACATGTTTGGGATTTTGTCTGAGTTGTTCCCTCTACTGATAATATCTTACCCTGTTTTTTCCTTGGCGGAATTTTGATCCTCTTCAAAACCGTGCTTAACATGTATGAAGTTACTTATATATGGGGTTATTTGTTGAAGCAGAGTTTAAGCAAAAGATTGGAAATTTCTTAATGCCCATCAGTACAGCAGGAGACTAGTTAAATAAATGATGGGATAACTCCATAGTAGAATGATATTCAGTGCCTCCTCCCCCCAACACCAGGAAAGCTTTTATTTACTGATCTCGGATAATTTTATTTATATATGCATTAGAACATCTTTGGAAAGATATGTAAAAAATGATAACCTTGGGGCACCTGGATGGCTCAGTCATAAGCATCTGCCTTCGGCTCAGGTCATGACGTAGGATCGAGCCCCGCATTGGGTTCCCTGTTCAGCAGGCAGCCTGCTTCTCCCTCTCCCACTCCCCCTACTTGTGTTCCCTCTCTTGCTCTGTCTCTCTCTGTCAAATAAAATCTTAAAAAAAAAAAAAGAAAGAAAAGAAACGGTAACCTTGGCTACCTGCAAACGTAGTTACTTAATTTAAAAACTAACCTCTAGGGGTGCTTGGGTGCCTCAGTGGGTTGGGCCACTGCCTTTGGCTCGGGTCATGGTCTCAGGGTTCTGGGATTGAGCCCCCTGTGGGCTCTGTGCTCAGCAGGGAGCCTGTTTCCCCCCCTGTCTCTGCCTGCCTCTCTACCTACTTGTGATCTCTCTGTCAAATAAATAATTTTTTTAAAAATTAACCTCTAGGGGTGCCTGGGTGGCTTAGTTGGTTGAGTGTCTGACTCTTGGTTTCAGCTCAGGTCATGATTTCAGGGTGGTGAGATGGAACTTCTTGTCAGGCTCCGTGCCCATTGGGGAGTCTGCTTCAGAGTCTCTCATCCCCCACTCTTGTGAGAGTACTCTCTTTCTCTCTAAAATAAATAAATAAATCTTTTAAAAAATTTAACTTCTAAAAACCAAGACTTGCCATAAAGTATTCCATTATACCAGACTTCCTCCTGTCCTCTAATCACTATCATGTTCTATTTATCTTATGCATATTTCTCTTATCCTGATATCAAACTTTATTATTATTTACACAATTCATTCTTCTTATTATGAAATAGCTTGAACATACAGAAAAGCTATATGATTTTTTTGTTACCAGATTCAGAGCATTTTGAAGGCAAAAGTGTGTTTTATTTTTATTCCAGTCCATGGTACTCGATATGTATTGAGATTAGTAAAATAACTTTGTAAAGCCTAGAGCTTTAAATAAATGGTACTTATTTTGTTAGAAATAGTATGTTATTCATTTGAACGTTATTATTAATCTGTTACTCTACTAGGCAGTGAAACCCTGCATGTCTTTGTTGCAGCTGTTTTCACTTTGAGCTATGGTGAATATTCCAGATGTGCTTTTTACTGCTTATCCCAAGTGTAGGGTTTTTTTGTACTCTAACATTACGTTGGTAAGTATGAAGTCAGTGGAAGAAACTTTCAGGAAACTTACACCAAAAGAAATTTCTGGTATATGCTGTCCCTGAAGAATTCTTTTTCATTTCTGTTTTTGCTTTTATTTCCATATGAATTCCTTCTTGTCCACATCTCAAACAGTGTCCCCTTAGAACCTTCCTATTTCATCACTACTCAAATACTGGTAACTACCCCTGTTTTGCTTCTAAAATTGAGCAATGGCAGTCTTGTCCTACACCCTCCTCGCCACACCTATCTGCCCCCACAGTTAATAATTATAATTTTATCAGTGTAAGTATTTGTCCTCCAATTTACGTTCTTAAAACTCAGCATATTTGAGAAAAAGTTTTGACTTGCTGTTTACATTGAATGGTTGTGAGATACTGTGTCCTTCACTTCACTCTAAAAGCAGTGGGAAGGCATTGGAACCTGAATAAGTATCTTCCCCTAAGCTGTGTGGGCTTTTTACCTCCACCACTTTTATGATTTTGAGGATTTCACATAGGGACACATTCATCCTGTGGTTTGGTGCCTTTGAGCAACTCCAAGACATTTGATGCATCTCTGTGTTATCTCTGTTTCCTCTCTTGTCTCTTCCCTTTTTTCTACAACTGCCTTTCAATTTCTTTTTTTTTTTTCTTTTCCTTATCCTCCATTTCTCCTCTTTTGGAGTGTCTGTGTTACCCATTGACATTTGTGGGCATTAGTTATTCCTACTGGTTGTGCCCTAGACTAGACATGTTCCATATAGAGAAACGGTCATTCTCTTTTCTGAGATAAACTCAGACTTATCTTTTCTGAGATAAGACTCAAGAAGCTTTTGTACAACAGGTGCTCAAAGTGGTTCTTAAGTTTGATATTTTTGCCTGCAAGTTTAGCTGTTTTGAATGACTAGATTTAAGGACCTGTATCAAGGCACAAATCAGATTTTTTAGCTGTTATTTTGTGGTGATGTAGTTATGGCCAAAATGGGTTATGTTGTAAGCTATATATGATAGCATTTTATATTTTATTATGAAAAAAAGCAAACTTTCTATTTAACTTAAATTTTTTACTTCATTAATTTAGGTATGGATGGCAGAACAGAAAATATCATATGATAAGAAGAAACAAGAAGAATTAATGCAACAGTATCTTAAAGAACAAGAATCATATGATAATAGGTGAGAAATTCCACTATGCTAGTGTTCTTATTTGTGTGTGTGTGGTTGGCTTTTTTAAAAATTCAGTTAATTTACATATAATGTATTATTAGTTTCAGAGATAGAATTCAGTGATTTATCAGTCTTATATAATATCCAGTTATTACATCATGTATTACGCAGTTGCTTGCCTTCTCTCCAGCAACCCTCAGTTTGTTTCCAATGATTAAGAGTTTCTTATGGTTTGTCTCACTCTCTGATTTTGTCTTGTTTTATTTTTCCCTCTCTTCCCAATGATCATCTGTTTTGTTTCTTAAATTCCACTATCAGTGAGGTCATATAATTGTCATTCTCTGATTGACTTATTTTGCTTCTATGCTAGTGTTTTTAGAATAATCAATTGCATGAGAATGATTACTTATTAAATCATATATTAAACTGGCTTTATTGAATTGAATGCCCCAGTGATAGGATTCTATTTCCTCTGTACCCTCTTTACTCTTATATCTGTACACTGCCACTTTTTCCAACCATATCCATAATTCACATAAAACATACGTTAAGGGCCCCTGGGTGGCTCAGTGGGTTGGGTCTCTGCCTTCGGCTCAGGTCATGGTCTCGGGATCCTGGGATCGAGCCCCACATTGGGCTCTCTGCTCAGTGGGGAGCCTGCTTCCCCCTCTCTCTCTGCCTGCCTCTCCGCCTACTTGTGATCTCTCTCTGTCAAATAAATAAACAAAATCTTAAAAAAAAATACGTTAATGTGACTCCATATACAGTTTATAAGCAAATCCCAACTTAGGTAAAGCTTGGAAGAACAATGAAAGTCTATACTCAAACTACTGAGACTGCTTACAGAGATATTTCTTTAGCATACACTGAAATGAAGGGATGCACAGAGCACCTTCAAGAAGTAAAATGAAGTGTGTCTACTTGACCTACATGTCATTGATCTGCTAAAGGCAGGATCATAGCTAGAGTCCTTTATTGGTTTATTCCAGCGTAGTATCTGCCCTTTATGTGTTGTCATTTTATGGTTGTTTTTTTTTTTTTTAAGATTTTATTTATTTATTTATTTGACAGAGCAAGCAAGAGAGAGAACATAAGCAGGGGGAGTGGGAGAGGGAGAAACAGGCTTCCTCCTGCCAAGCAGGGAGCCTGCTGTAGAGCTCGATCCCAGGGATTCTTGACCTGAGCCAAAGGCAGATACTTAACGACTGAGCCACCCAGGCGCCCCTCATTTTATGTTTATATTACCAAGTCTAACTCATGCTGGTTGCTCTTGGTTAATCAAGCAAGTGAATAGTGCTGCTTTAGTTATATAGACCATACTTTCTTCAGCTCATTTCTGTTCTTCATCAAAATATGGAACATAAGTACTACTAAACTGTTACCGAATATTCTCTTTAAAATATAGCATATCAGGGGGCGCCTTATCTTTTTTTTAAGATAAAGAACAAACAGGGGCGCCTGGGTGGCTCAGTGGGTTAAGCCTCTGCCTTCGGCTCAGGTCTTGATCTCAGGGTCCTGGGATCGAGCCCCACATCAGGTTTCCTGCTCCATGGGAAGCCTGTTCTTCCTTTCCCACTCCCCTTGCTTGTGTTCCCTCTCTCACTGTGTCTCTCTCTGTCAAATAAATAAAATCTTTAAAATAAACAAAATATATCAAGAGAGAAATTACAGAAATGTTTCAGTTTCGATTAAGTACTTTTAATTACAGAAATTTTCAGTTTCAATGAAGTACTTTCCTCACTAATTCTATGTAATCTGGTTAGCTTAATTATTTAGTACCTACTTTCATGCAAGACAGTAAATAGCAGTGGGCCTCTTTGTTAGTAGGGGCCTATAAAAAATGTGATACATGGTTCGTCTCAGTTGTATTGTTTGTTTGTTTGTTTATTTTAATTAAGTAGGCTGCATGCCTAACATGAGACTTTTAACTCAAGCCCCCGAGATCAAGAGTCACACGTTCTACCAACTGAAGTAGTCAGGCACTCCCTGTTTATTCTTTTTTTTTTTTTTTAAGTTTTTTTTTTTAATTCTTTTTTAAGATATTATTTATTTATTTGATAGAGGAAGATCATAAGTAGGCAAAGAGGCAGGCAGAGAGAGAGGAGGAAGCAGGCTCCCTGCTGAGCAGAGAGCCCGATGCGGGACTCGATCCCAGGACCCTGAAATCATGACCTGAGCCGAAGGCAGAGGCTCTAACCCATTGAGCCACCCAGGCGCCCCTGGTTATTCTTTATCTTAAAAAAAAGAGTTACTTTATTCTCTTTGTAATTTAATATTTGAAGCTATACAGACACCCTGTTTTTCCTTGAACTTTTGTTCACTAATTTAGCATTCACTGGTAGATATTGCCTGCATTAGTTACTACTGTGGTGGTCGAATCTATTCCTCTTATTCCCTCTACATTTTAAAATTTGAATTCCTGTGGAAAGAAGAATTTTCCCTTTCCGTCATGTAGTTATTTATTTAATTATTTATTTCTATCAGTATGGACTCAGGGATATTTAGTTAATGGGTTATAAACCAATACTATTGTTACTTATTTTGGTGCTCAGATTGTTTCAGTTTTGGCCTTTGACTGCTCTGCCAGCTTAGCTCCTATATCCAACCCCTGGTAACCACTATTTTACTTTCTGTCTCTATGGATTTGCCTGTTATAGGTGCCTCTTATAAGCAGAATAAAAATATTTGTCTTTGCGTCTGATTTATTTCACTTAGCACAGTGTGTTCAAGATTTATCTGTATTATAGCATGTGTCAGAACTTTTTTTCTTTTTGTGGCTAAATAATATTCTATTGTATGTATATACCATATTTTGTTTATGCTTCTGCCTTTGTGAGTAAAGCTTCTGTCAACATTGGCATGCAAATATCTATCTGTTCAAGTCCCTGTTTTCGGTTCTTTTAGGTATATACTTAGGAATAGATTTGCTGGATCATACAGTAATTCTGTGTTTAGCTTTTAAAGAACCACCAAACTCTTCCATAGTAGCTGCACCATTTTACATTCCTACCAGTCATGCACAAGGGTTCCATTTTCTCTATGTTCTTGCCAACATTTATTATTTTCCTTTTTTTTTTTCATAATAGCCATCCTAATTAGTGTGAGGTGATAGCTCATTGTTTTAATTTATATTTCTCTAGTAACTAGTGATATTGAGCTTTTCATGTGCTTGATTTTAACTTCTAAAATGGTGTTAATTTAATATATAATCTGTTAAAAGTGTATTTTGGCTCTAAGTATATATATTTACAGAGTTTTGGAGCCATCACCATAATCTAATATCAGAACATGTTGTACCCATTAGCTGTTACTTCCCATTCCCACACCCTGTCCTTCTACCTGTCAACCCTAAGCAGCCACTACTTTACTTTCTGTCTCTGTAGATGTGCATATTCTGAACTTGGCATATAAATGGGATCATACATATAAATGGTCTTTTGTGACTGGCTTCTTTCACTTGGTATAATGTTTTTGAAGTTCATCTTTTTTGTAGCATGTATCAGTAGTTCATTCCTTTTTATTGCAAAATAATATTCCATTATATGGCTCTAGATCCTGTCATCCATTTTTCTCTCTCTTTTTTTTTTTAACAGTTCTTTATAAATTCCAATGGAAATAAGAGAAGAATGATAATTATGTAATATACCCTTTGTGATTGCCTTTCTCAAATATAAGAGGAGATTCTATTCACTTTTTAGCTTTCATCTTTATAATCAGTACTTACTTGGATCTTACGAATTAAAACTTTAACTCAGCCATTCAATTTATTGCAGAGCTTTTTTTTTTTTTCTTTTTTAAAATTACGGCATATCTCTCTAAACAGAACCTAAACTGGGAACTTCAATGTTAGAACTATAAAGAAAATGTTTTTTGAGGTGCAGCAGACATTGATTCCATCATAGTAATTAACCTGTTGTAGAGTATCTTAAACTATTCTCTCCTCTTTGGCCTCATCAAAGAATTTGATTCTTCTATTGACTTTGACTCTTATTACAAGCATTAATTGGATTTGACTTTCTAAAGAAATTCCAGAGAGACTCATTTTTCCAAAACTGATCCCTCACAATTAAGAAAAAATGTTGGCACTATTTAACTTAATTCCAAATTTGTGCTGGCATATAGGATTTCAAAGCTGTCATTATTTCCATAGCATTTCAGAGTTTAAGAAAAGCATGTGAGAGGGACCGTGGCATTTTTCCCCTTTTCTGTTGGAAGGGCAAAGATCTCTCAGGTAATGAGAAAGTCTCAGAAATTAAAACCAGTTACTAAAGAGGCAGCACTGTTTGAATTTCCATTCATGTACTTCAGATGTAATCTAATCAGTGAAGTAAAGTTTTGGAACTTTATCTCTGACAAAAATATTTTCTGTTAATTTCCTTAGGGTTTTGAGAGAGGAGGAATGTTTATTCTGTAACTTTTTCCTCCTATGTAAAATTGTTAACTTTCTTGTTTCACTTAGGTTGCTTATGGGAGATGAGCGTGTAAAGAATGGCCTTAATTTCATGTATGAGGCCCCACCAGGAGCTAAAAAAGGTACTTGCCTCATTTCCTTTTTCTTAGTCTTTGATGTTTGTACAACTAAAGATTGAGAACTGTTATGACAGACTTTTTAAAAAAATTGTTTGTCATCTTTCGGGGCTCCTGGGTGGCTCGGTTGGTTAAGTGTCCAACTCTTGATTTGGGCTCAGGTCATGATCTCAGGGTCATGAGATTAAGCCCCACATGGGGCTCTGTGCTTAGCACAGAGTCTGCTTGGGATTCTCTCTCCCTCTCCCTGCTTCCATTCTCTCTAAATAAATAAATTTGTATATAAATAATCTTCAAATAAATACATACATACCTAAAGGTTGCTCTTCATCTTTTAAAGTTGCTATTATTCTGTAAATACAATTTTAAAATACTGAAATCAGGGGCGCCTGGGTGACTCAGTGGGTTAAACCTCTGCCTTTGGCTCAGATCATGATCTCAGGGTCCTGGGATCGAGCCCCATGTTGGGCTCTCTGCTCAGTGGGGAGCCTGCTTCCCCCTCTTCTTCTGCCTGCCTCTCTGCCTACTTGTGATCTCTCTTCCGTCAAATAAATAAAATCTTTAAAGAAATAAAAATAAAAGTAAAATACTGAAATCAGTATAATAGAATAAATATTAGAAATAATTGTCTAATCTAGGAATATTTTGTGACTTGACTTTTTTTAATGAGTTGAACTTTGAGGAGGAAAAATTGTCAGCATCAACAGAAGTGCACTTATTTTATAAATTTGTGTATACATCTTTAGTCCTGCTTAATATACATATAGATAGCATAATATTCTGTCAATGAAAAATAAAAAAGTTTAAAAACTAGGAATTAGGGACACCTGGATGGCTCAGTCATTGTCTATCTTTGGCTCAGGTCATGATCCCCAGGTCCTGGGATCAAACTCCACAATAGGCTCCTTGCTCAGCGGGAAGCCTGCTTCTCTCTTTCCCCTCTTGTGTTCCCTCTCTTGCTGTGTCTCTGTCAAATAAGTAAAAAAACAAGACAAAACAAAAAAAAACCCTAGGAATTAGCATGCTTATTACATACTATCTTGTTCAATATTGTATTTATCCTTTTTTTTTTTTAAAAAAGATTTTATTTATTTATTTGACAGACAGAGATCACAAGTAGGCAGAGAGAGAGTAGGAAGGAGCAGAGAGCCCGATTCGGGGCTGGATCCCAGGACCCTTGGCTCATAACCTGAGCCGAAGACAGAGGCTTTAACCCACTGAGCCACCCAGATGCCCCAATATTGTATTTATCCTTTAGAGATTTGAATTTTATCTTGTGAAAGAAGAAAAAAGTCAAACCAATAATTTCTTACAAGTTATAATTAAATACCATGACATCATAATATAGTATATGATAGCTGACTTTAGTGTTGAAGTTTTTAACTTGAGCTCCCTTTTTTTTCTCCCATATCTTTGATACGCAATCAAGAAAACAAAGAGGTAAAGTACTATTTTCTGTGTTTGGATTTACTTGGCAATAGATTGTAATTTTATGGAAAAATTGAAAGACTTCTTACTGAATGTTTTTAGAAAGAAGAAACAGAAGGAGAGACTGAATACAAATTTGAATGGCAGAAAGGAGCCCCCCGGGAAAAGTAAGAGCTAGTTTTCTTTTAAAATGAAATACATATCACTAATTTTATCTAATATCCCATCTTATATTGTCTTTTCCTTCACTAGCATAGGCAACTAATGTTAAAGGTATTTTATGTTATTTGTTTTATACAACTAATTTACTTGATCATAAACTTTAATTTTGTATAGTTTTCCGTTTTTTAAATCACTAATCATCAAACTGGACAATTAATAAGTAAGTGGTGTTTGGAAATGCTAAATAGATTTCATAGTCTGTGTGTTTATTGAAATTACACATTTTATAATATATTTAGAACTGTAAAACTATTTTCAGAATAACTGCCGTTTATTAAATTGTTCTTAATACTATGTACATATTCTCTACTTAATAGATATGCCAAAGATGACATGAACATCAGAGATCAGCCCTTTGGTATTCAGGCAAGTGAGCCATATTTTACTTTGTAAGAATAATTTTTATTTAATAAATACTTCTTTATACTGTTGTCCAAAAGGTATGTAAGCTGAAAAGGGCTCTGTGGTGTTGATTTGTACCAGATAGTAAAAGGACTAGGGGAGAAAACATTAAATGTAGTAGACTGATAAAATGTTTGTGCTTTCTCTCTCTCTGTGTCAAATAAATAAAATGCTTTAAAAAAAAGAGAGGAGAATTTAAGATTAAGCCATGACATAATTCTTTTTTGGTATTTTACCATTTCTTTCTGAATGACATTGTTTTATTGCCACCAAGTAACAGTCAGAACGCAATAGGATTCAGCTTAGCTTTTAGGCAGAATTTTAAAAGATTTTAGTATTTATGTTAAATTACCAAATATATTGATGGAGTCTTTCACTGGAAATCTTTTAAAAATGACAGTAATTTAACTTAAACTCTACCAAGAAGTAGGGATTTGAACATTTGTTAGATTCTTACTATCTTACTAACTAAAATAACGTTCACTATTTCTCAGGTTCGAAACGTTAGGTGCATTAAATGTCACAAATGGGGTCATGTCAACACAGATCGAGAATGTCCTCTGTTTGGTCTTTCTGGAATCAATGCAAGTTCAGTTCCCACTGATGGCTCAGGTAAGCACTAGACATGAATTATGTTTGTTTTAGAATTTGTACCAAGGACAAACAAGGAAAGATAACATTTTTCTTAATCTCTCTGGGTATTGTTTTCCTTTGTTGGTTTTTTTTTTTTTTTCTGGACTAAGTCATGTACCCAAAATATGATAGTCAGTGGGAAACTCTGATAATATATTTTGAATTTGAAATGCTGTTAGAATTTAATTTTTCTAGCCCAGGGCCCTATAAACTTGATTTTAAAGGTAAGAGATATACTAAGCATAGTTCATTAAGTTAGTAACCTAAAAATAGAAGGAAGAGATGGTTATTTCTCATATTCATGTCCTCCAGAATTGTAAGTGTAGGCTGACTAGAAGACTCAGCAATTACATCATTTTAGTTCAGAGATAAAATCAAAACTGAGTTTAAAAAGATGTTAAATACTTTAAAATTGAGTTTTACTTGATAGTTATTTACCTTCCTGCATATTATTGCCAACTTAAAAATATTTGTCTAATTTGGTTTGGCTCATTTGAGTTCTCAGATATTGAAGCTGAGAAGTTTTAAATTTATCAGTGCTTTATTAGTATATTATTGAAACAACCACACCAATCCAACTTTAAGTCATAATAAATTAAAAATAACCTGCTTAACTCTGTAATCTTAAATTACTTCACTTTTATGAGCTTCAACTCATCTTAAAATAAGGTTGATAGTATAACTCAAGAGGTTTTTCAGCGTTATTTAAGAAGCTGTAGAACCTTTCCTAAAATGCTGTCTTACATGAAACCCCAGTATATAGACAGAGCAGAGGCAGAGCTGCTGTACTGAAGTAGATGCTCTGGGCGTGAAGGCCTATCCTGTCACTTCCCCAGCCCTCTGATGCACTTTTTTGGACTCTCAGGCTTTCACTACCACCTTTAAGCACAAGGTTCACTGTCAATCAGCATAAGACCTTCAGCTTCTGTTCTCTTACAAGAGATCCTGCTCCCTTCCAGCAAGCCAGGGGCAGGCTTTAGGATTCAGGATGCCAGTGCCCATATTAAGAGTTTAGGAATTTGATCCATTGTCAAGTTTGACATTGGGTTTTTGTTTTTTTTTTCATTTTTTATGTTTTTATTATTTTTTATTTTTTTTAAGTAGGCTCCACGCCCATTGTGGAGCCCAGTGCAGGGCTTGAATTCACAACCCTGAGATCAAGATCTGAGTTGAGGCCAATAGTTGGAGACTCAACTGACTGATCCACCAAGGAGCTGCTTGACACTGTTTCTTTTATGATGTTATGCATATTAGAACGGGTAGAGAAGTACACAGAATATTACAGTAGATTTTTTGTTTTAATCCTTACTGCTCTAAAGAAGGTTTAGAAATCACATTTTACCTAGAGGGAAACTATTTGCTCAGTGGTGAGAGAATGTTGGTCTGTACCTGGCAGTCTCTGACAAAAGAATATCATACTGATTCCACAGTGCAGGTACTCTTAAAATCCACATACTGCTGTTCCCTCCTCCCCTTCCCCCACTCAACTGGTGAAAGAAGAGAGAGAGGTCCCAAAAGAAGTAAAGCCCCAAAGAACATGGGGGTAAACTAGGTCATACGTAAAAGAACCTGACTACTAATTTTAGTAGTCATAGGAATCTGATGTTGTCTCTGAAAAGTATATATGTTTTCTGGAAGGGGTTGCATCTTTCTTATTTTTCCTTCACTCCAGCCTTATGGTGCCCTTACAACTCTGTGGCTCCTGTATTGTCTAGGGGCAGACACAGTGGTAATGGCTGTCTTTGTCCCCAGCTTCATTTCACTTTGATCCTACTTCTGAGAGAATGAGTAGGATAGACTCCAGACTAGTAATCAGTAGACCTGCTTTGTCTTGATTCTGTATTAGACAGTCTGTAACAGCAACCAGAAGAACTTGTGCTGTTAACCTATTTTTAAGAGTATTGGAAATGGTGAGGGGCGCCTGGGTGGCTTAATCGGTTAAGTGTCTGCTTTCTGCTCAGGTCATGATCCTGGGCGCCTGGGATTGAGCCCCACATCGGGCTCTCCCTGCTCACTGGGGAGCCTGCTTCTCCCTCTCCATCTGCTCCTCCCCCTGCTTATGCTCTGTCTCTGTCTCTCTCACACATACAAAATCTTAAAAAAAAAAAAAAAAAAAAAAGTATTAGAAATGGTGACTTTCAGGTACATCAAAGCTGTTTATTAGCTCTTTTCCACCGTCCATTTACATTCATAAACTTTAATCATTCATTTTACAAAGTTTTACAAAGTTTTTGGAGCCCACTTATGTTGGGGTTATACTGTAGTACTGTTCTTTAGTCAAATAAACCTTTTCAAAATAAAGTGAACCAAATAGAAAAAAGCTGTATTTTTTGGCTTCTAGTAAGTCTTAATGTATTTGTAACCAAGCTTGAGATATGTACAAATTGGTGACTATTTCTCTGTATCTAAATGAATTGAGCAGTGGAGTGGTAGAGGATAAAATAAATACTAACTTCAGTGAAATACTATAGTCGATATTACTAATATATAAAATGTTTTTTCTAGTCAACATGAAAAAGGTGAACCTATAAACGCAAAAGAGCAAGACATAAATATAGGTAGCTCAGAAAAGGAGGGCTCCAAATGGCCATTAAACCTATGAGGACATTTTCAGCAGCATTAATAACCAAAGAAATAGGGGTGCCTGGGTGGCTCAGTTGGTTAAGCATATGCCTTCGGCTCAGGTCATGATCTCAAGGGTCCTGTAATTGACTCCCATGTCAGCCTCCCTGCTTCTCCTCCTCCTCCTGCTGCTCCCCCTGCTTGTGCTCTTTCTCTGTCAGATAACCAAAGAAATGAAAACTAAAACAATACACTATCTTCTTGCCTACCAAATTTGGCAGAGATTTAGATGAAGATACATCCAATGTTGAAGCAAGTGTGGTAAAATTAACATTTTAATCCACTGTTGATAAATTGGAATAGCCTTTTTAAAGAGTCATTTGATGATATGTATCAAAAGCCTTAAAAACGTTCATATCCTGCAGTGCCTGTTGGGTCATTCGTTAAGCATCTGCCTTCAGCTCAGGTCATGATCCCAGGGTCCTGGGATCAAGCCCCACATTGGGCTCCCTGCTTCTCCCTCTCCCACTCACCCTGCTTGTGTTCCCTCACTCGCTGTCTGTCTCTCTCTCGCGGTCTCTCTCTCTATCAAATAAGTAAAATCTTAAAAAAAACTCTTATCCTTTTACCTAGGAATTCAGCTTCCAGGAATTTATAAGGAAGTGATAAGGGGGAGCTCCTGGGTTGCTCAGTTCGTTAAGAATTTAAGTTGTGATTTTGGCTCAGGTCATGATCTCAGGATTGTGAGGTTGAGCCTTGCCTGCCCCAGGCTCTGCGCTCAGCAGGGAGTCTGCCCTCTCTCTCTGCCCCACCCCCACCCCTTCGGCATCCCTGGCTTGCTTGCGCATGCTCTCTTTTAAAAATTTCTTTGTTTTTTTTTTTTTGTTAAAGATAAATACTGGTTCCCAAGTTCCTATTGAATCATAGTCTTGAGAGGAGTCTGAGACTCTCACCCCTGAAAGATGATGATCTGAAAATTTAGGAAAACAGGTTTAGGCAAAAATGATGTCATAGAATATCCTGTGTGGTGTGGTATGTGTTGTTTCTGGAAGTGGGATAGTACAGTGGAGAAGAAAAGATGGTAATGTGATGAAAATCCTTATTTTGATTTTAAGGGAAATGTTCATTTCAGCATCATTTCTAAGTTTTCATTCTTACAAACTAAATATCCAGCACTAGGGGAATGCAAAATAAACTGTCGATATATTTAGTGAATTAAGGAATACTAATTGAATCTACATTAAGATTTTGATAATATAAAACTATATGCATATACATTAGGACTAGAAGGAAACATTGAAGAATGAAAATAGTTTAATGATTTGGTGAAATTACAAGTGACTTTCTTTTACTTTTATGTTAAAATGTGTGATTAAAATTGGGAAAGAAACTTAAAATTAAGGCTTTACAGACATTGAATATTTTGTGATATCCTTCAGAAGGCTAATGTTTTCCTTTATACTCCTATATTAAATTTATTTCCAGAATAGTTGGAACAGCTAAATAAAGCAAAGAGATACTGGTGTTTTGTAAGTGATATATTCATGATGAGAAATAACTAGCAGTCTGAGTTAATTCTTTGCCTCACTCTTTATAGAAGAAGGCATTAGGAAAATTTCCATTTCCATTTTCCCTTTAAAACTGACATATGTGTGGGGCGCCTGGGTGGCTCAGTGGGTTAAGCCGCTGCCTTCGGCTCAGGTCATGATCTCAGGGTCCTGGGATCGAGCCCCGCATCGGGCTCTCTGCTCGGCAGGGAGCCTGCTTCCTCCTCTCTCTCTGCCTGCCTCTCTGCCTGCTTGTGATCTCTCTCTGTCAAATAAATAAATAAAATCTTTAAAAAAAAAAAAAAAACAAAAAAAACTGACATATGTGTGAGAACAAATACTGGTAAACACACAGGGTATTTTTTAATTTCTAAAATCCTTTATCTTACTCATCTGAGACTATCTCAAAGCACTGAACTCTGTGATAAAATTATGGTAAAAATAGATCAGTAACTTTCACCATCTGTGATACCGCAGAAGATGATGAAAGTTAATGATCTATTTCTGATGCACTGTCAAGGTTGAAAACCATCATCTTCAGCTATATGTAAGAACAATTGATATGATAATAAGATTTCCTAACGATATGGATGTTACTGAAAACATTTGGTCAGGTAAAAAGATCATTATAAAACAAAGTAGCTACATGGATTCCATTCATGTTTCTCTTACTGTCTTTAGGTAGACATATAGACATGTACTTGTAGAAAAATGACAGGAAATAGACCGATATATTAACATTGGTTGTACATTTGTAATTTTTAAGTGAATATCATTTTAGAAAAATTAAAATTTGTATACATAGAAGTAAGTTATTTAAAATTTTATTGCTCAGTTAATATGTTTGAAGTTTGGCCTGAATTTACCAGAGCCACTTAACTAACATTAGGAGAAACTCTTAAAGGTTTCTCAAAAACAAAATAAAAAAATTCTACTGTATCAAATAGGAAAGCAAGTAATAATGATGTTGTATTCCGAATTGAATGCAATGAGAAATAAACTGGCCAATTTCCTAATCCACTTACTGATTCAAGCTGAAAAATCTTTTCATTTTAAAAAATCACCTATTGAATAATGTCTCACCAGTGAATAGAGATTATTTTTGCAATAATGCAATTTCAGTGGATGTGGTTATCATGGGATAATCACACCCCTGGGGTACAGCCTTGTGCCTGTAATCTCCCAGGAGTGTAATTATTTCATGATAACCGCACCCCCTGGTGTTGCATTATTTCTATTATGAAATTCTTAGTTTAGTATATAAAGTAACTTACTTTGATCACTGGAAACTGCAAGGTGCTGTTAGAATGTTCCAGCTGTGAGGTTTACAGAGACCAGCTATAAGATTTACTTCTCCTTTACAAAGTTAAATTAGGCAATCAAAATGCTTCTTTTGGCTAAGCTGGTTTAGAATATCTTTTCTACCGATAAGATCATCTTAACTTTGTAAGTTTCCATGTATTCTAAATACATCAGAATTACCCATAAAACTTTAAAGCTTCAGTGGTGACTGAATTTTTATAAAATATTTTTATATTACGGTATAATTAAATGGCCTGCCCACCTCTTACCCATACTCTTTGGCCCTTATTCTTATCATTGACTCTTGCCGTCTGTCTCACGTTTATAGTATAAACTGAAATTAAACATTTTTTAAAAATCCACAGTGGGGGGTTTTAAAGTAAGAAGGGTATTTTAAGATTTATTTTATTTATTTGAGACAGAGAGAGTACGAGAGGGGCGAGGTCAGAGGGAGAAGCAGGTTCCCCATGGAGCAAGGAGCCAGATGTGGGACTCTGTCCCAGGACTCCAGGATCATGACCTGAGCCAAAGGCAGTTGCTTAACCAACTGAGCCACCAAGGCACACTGTTTTTTGCTTTCTTAATAGATTTAACAGTTACATGTGTGCCTCCTAGTTAATCTTTTTGTTTTGTTTTTTTGTGCTTTCTCTTAATAGACATTATTCTTATAAAGTTGTTTTAGGTTTGGAGCAAAATGGAGAGGAAAGTACAGAAATTTCCCATAGCACCCTGCCCCCACAAATGTATGGCCTCTCCTATTATCACTGTCCTCTACAAGAGTGGTATATTTGTTAGAATTTTTTAATATTTTTAAGTAATCTTTATACCCAACATGGGGCTCGAACTTAGAACCCAGTGATCAAGAGTTGGTGTGCTCCTCTGCACTGAGTCAGCCAGGTGCCCCACATTTATTATAACTGATAGCCTACACTGACACATTATTATCTCCCAAAATCCATAGTTTACATTAGGACTTGCTCAGCATTGTACATTCTGTAGGTTTGAACAAAGGTATAATATGTTTCCACTATTATGGTATCATACAGAGTAGTGTCACTGTCCTAGAAATTGTGCTCTGCCTCTTCATCCCTCATTTCCTTCTAGTCTCTGACAGCCACTAACTTTATACCGTCTCCATAGTTTTAACCTTTTCCTAAAGATCATGTAGTTGGAACCTTACAGTATGTAGCCTTTTCAGATTGGCTTCTTTCACTTAGTAATATGCACTGAAGTTTCCTCCTCATGACTTTATAGCTCATTTCTTTTCAGTGCTAAATAATACTTCATTATCTGGATGTACCACAGTTTATTGATCTAATAGACATCTTGGTTGCTTCCGAGTTTTGGCAGTTATGAATAAGGCTGCTTTAAACACCCATGTGCAGGTTTTTGTGTGGTCATAAGTTTTCAGCTCCTTTGGGTAAACACCAAGGAGCATGATTGCTGGATAGTGTGGTAAGAGTATGTTTAGTTTGTTTTGATTTTTTTTTTTTTAAGATTTTATTTATTTGACAGAGAGACACTGAGACAGGAACACAGGCAGGGGGAATGGGATAGGGAGAAGCAGACTCAACAAGGACCCGGATGCAGAGCTCTATCCCAGGACTCCGGGATCATGACCTGAGCCAAAGGCAGAGGCTTAATGACTGAGCCACTCAGGCACCCAAAAGTATGTTTAGTTCTATAAGAAACCACCAAACTGTCATCTAAAGTAGCCACAGCATTTTTACAGTTCCATCAGCAATGAATGAAAGTTCTTGTTACCTACATCCTTACCAGCATTTATCATTGTCAATGTTAGGAATTTTTGGCCATTTTAATGGGTGTGCAGTAGTATCTTGTTTTACTTTGCATTTCCCTGATGACATATGATGCATCACATTTTTTTCATATGCTTATTTGCCATCTATATATATCCTTGGTGAGGTGTCTGTTAAGGCCTTTGGCCCATTTTTTAAAGTAGGTTGTTTTTAGTGCTGAGTTTTAAGAGTTCTTTGTATTTTAGATAATAGTCTTTTTCCAGATGTGTCTCCTGCACATTTTTCCCAGTCTGTTGCCTATCTTCATTTTCTTGATCAGCTGTGTTTTTAGCAGCTTTATTGGGTTAAAATTTACATACCATATAGTTCATACCTTAAAATTACAATTCAGTGGTCTGAATTCATGTACTTACAAGAGTTGTACATCCATCACCATAATTTAGAATATTTTCATTACCCCAAAGGGAAACCTCTCAGCCCTTCACCTTCTAGCTTCTATTCTCCCCAACCCCTGGGCAGACACTAATCTACTTCCTACTTTTTTTTTGTAAATTGCCTATTCTAGATATTTCATATAAATGAAATCATACAATATGTAATAAAGAAGGTAGATTTAGTATCATTTTCTTTGCCTTTAAATTTCACACTTACACAATTAAAATTGCCTTTCTTCTGCCCACCATCCCAAACCCTTAACGTCCAGGGTCCTTTTCCCATGGAGTCTAGGCATGTCACCTTCCTTGCACATCAATTATGCACAGAGTATTGTTAACTAGGGAAGGTCAACTAAGCCACAGCTTTTATTAGGGCTTATTTACATAGTCTGGATTGATTAACTTACTGGCTATATAGCTGAACTCCTACCTAGTTTCTCTCCGTTCTCCAGATGTCAGGCTAATGTCCCGCGGCTCAAAGCCCTGACGCTCTACATGGTTGGTCTTTCTGGTGTGGCCAGCCCTGTCCTGACTCATCTCCTTAACATAACCTATTTAGGCATTTACCATGAGTCACCTCATTAATATAAGCTACAAGGTCCCATCATGAATAACAGACACTCCAGTCACTCAGGAAATTTCAAGGTTCTATAAGATACCTCAGAAATAATCTTACCAAAGAGGTAAAAGATCTGTACTCTGAAAACTATAGAACACTTATGAAAGAAATTGAAGATGACACAAAGAAATGGAAAGACATTCCATGCTCATGGATTAAAAGAACAAATATGTTAATATGTCTGTACTACCCAAAGCAGTCTACACATTTAATGTAATCCCTATGAAAATACCATCAGCATTTTTCACACAGCTAGAATAAACAGTCCTAAAATTTGTATTGATCCAGAAAAGACCCCAAATAGCCATATCAGTCTTGAAAAAGAAAAGCAAAGCTGGATGCATCACAATTCCGTACTTCAAACTATATTACAAAGCTGTAGTGGTCAAGACAGTATGGTACTGGCACAAAAACAGACCCATAGATTAGTGGAACACAGTAGAAAACCCAGAAATGGATCCACAGCTGTATCAACTAATCTTCAACAAAGCAGGAAAGAATATCCAGTGGAAAAAAAGACAATCTCTTCAACACGTGGCTTTGTGAAAACTGGACAGCTACATGCAAAAGAATTAAACTGGACCACTTTCTTACATCATACACAAAAATAAATTTGAAATGGATGGAAGACCTAAATGTGGACAGGACAACATGCAAATCCTAGAGGAGAACACAGGCAGCAACCTTTTTGACCTGGCCATAGCAACATCTTACTAGACACATCTCTGGAGGCATGGGAAACAAAAGCATACATGAAATTTTGGGACTTCATAGAGGTAAAAACTTCTGCACAGTGAAGGAAACAATAAAATTAAAATGCAACCTGGGGCGCCCAGGTGGCTCAGTCAGTTAAGTGTCCGACTCTTGGTTTCAGCTCAGGTCATGATCTCAGGGTTATGATATTGAGCCCGATGTCAGGCTCTGTGCTCAGCGTGGAGTTTGCTTGTCCCTCTCCTTCCCCTTCTGCCACCCCCTCACTTGCATTCATGCACACACACACACACACACACACACACACACACACACACACAAAGTCAAGGATTTAGAGCCTCCCACCCAGCAGCTGGGGACAAAGTCCAACCAAGGTTTTTTATTACTCAGCAGTTGTATTTTCATTTAGTTACAATATTTTAAAGTTTCTCTTGAGGGGCGCCTGGATGGCTTAGTCATTAAGTGTCTGCCTTCAGCTCAGGTCATGATCCCGGGGTCCTGGGATTGAGCCCCACATTGGGCTCCCTGCTCAGCGGGAAGCCTGCTTCTCCTTCCACTCCTCCTGCTTATATTCCCTCTCTTGCTGTTTCTGTTTCTGTGTCAAATAAATAAATAAAATCTTTAAAAAAGTAAAATAAAATTTCCCCTGAGACTTCCTCAACCCATATGTTCTTTAGAAGTGTGTTGTTTGATCTCCAAATACATTGGGATTTTCTGACTTACTTTCTGTTATTTCTAGTTTAATTCCATTTGGTCTAAGAGGATTGTTTGTATGACCTCTATTCTTTTACATATGTTAAGTTATGTTAGATAACCCAGAATGAGGTCTGTCTTGCTGAATGTTCCCTGTGAGCTTGAGAAGAATGTGTATTCTGCTATTGTTGGGTAAGATATTCTATAGATGTCAACTGAATCCATTTGAAGGATAGGTGCTGTTCAATTCAGCTATATCCTGATTTTTTTTTTGTCCACTGGATCTGTCCACTTCTGATAGAGGGGCATTGAAGTCTCCAACTATAATAGTGGATTTGTCTGTTTCTAAAAACGTTTCATACACACATACATTTTAAAGATTTTATTTTTTATGTATTTGACAGAAAGTGAGCAAGCAGAAGCAGGGAGAGCGGCACAGGGAGAGGGAGAAGGAGGCTCTCTGCTGAGCAGGGAGCCTGATGCAGGGCTCAATCCGAGGAACCTGGGATCATGACCAGAGCTGAAGGCAGACCGTCAATTGACTGAGCCACCCAGGCGCCCCTTTATATTTAAAGGAGGTTTGTTGGGATGCCTGACTGCCTCAGTCAGTAGAGCGTGTGACTCTTTCTCAGGACCGTGAGTTCAAACACAACACTGGGCATAGAAAACTACCTTTTTTTTTTTTTTTAAGATTTTATTTATTTATTTAACAGACAGAGATCACAAGTAGGCAGAAAGAGGGGGAAAGCAGGCTCCCTGTCGAGCAGAGAGCCTGATGGGGGGTCTCAATCCCAGAACCCTGGGATCATGACCTGAGCTGAAGGCAGAGGCTTCAACCCAGGCGCCCTTAGAAAATTACTTTAAAACACACACACACAAAAAAAAAACATGGGTGTGTTGTAGACAACATATAGTTGGGTCTTACGTAGGTAATATTATATTTCTTACTGACATAATTGGATTAAGATGTATTTTATTTATAATTATTTTCTATTTGTTGCCCTTGTTCCTTCTTTTATTTTTTTGTTCTCTCTCTTTTTTTTAAGATTTTATTTATTTACTTGAGAGAGAGTGAGAGAGACAGCATGAGAGGGGAGAGGGTTAGAGGGAGAAGCAGACTCCCCGCTGAGCAGGGAGCCCGACACGGGTCTCGTTCCCAGGACTCCAGGATCATGACCTGAGCCGAAGGCAGTCACTTAACCAACTGAGCCACCGAGGCACCCTCTTCTGCTCTTTTTCTGCTTTCTTTGGCTTGATAATTTTATATGATTCCATTTTCTCTCCTCTCAACATATCAGTTGTGCTTATTTTTTTTTTAATTTTATTTATTTATTTATTTATTTATTTATTTGAGAAAAGGGGAGAGAGAGAGAGCAGGAGCAGGGGGAGAAGGAGAAGCAGGGTCCCTACTGAGCCAGGATCCCAGTGCAGGGTTTGATCCAGGACCTGAGCTGGAGGCATGCACTTAACTGACTGAACTTACCCAGGAGCCCCTGTACTTATTTTATTTTATTTTAGTGGTTGCTCTAGAATTTGCAGTATGCATATACAACTAATTTAAGTTGACTTTGAGATAGCGCTGTACCACTTTGCAAGTGGTACCAGTACTTTGTAACAGAGTAAACCAGCTCCTGTTATATAATACAATTCCTTTTTTCTGTTCCTTTTAACATTGCTGTCATACTTTCATTTATAAGCTATAATCTCCTACTATATTATTGCTATTATCATTTCAAACAACATATTATATCAGTTAAAAATAAGAAAAAATAGGGGTGCCTGGGTGGCTCAGTCGTTAAGCATCTGTCTTTACCTCGGGTCATGATTCTGGTGTCCTGGAATCCAGCCCTGCATTGGGCTCCCTGCTCGGCGGGAAGCCTGCTTCTCCCTCTCCCACTTACCCTGCTTGTGTTCCCTCTCTCACTGTGTCTCTCTCTGTCAAATGAATAAATAAAATGTTTTAAAAAAAAATAAGAAAAAATATTTTATCTTTTATTTTCAAATGCTCTTTCTTTATGTAGATCCCAATTTCTGATCTGTGTCCTTTTCCTTCTCTCTGAAGAACAGGTTTTAATCTTTCTTGCAAGGCAGGTCTGCTGGTGACAAATTCCTCAATTTTTGTTTGTTTAAAAAACTTT